>NW_027077738.1:0-300000 GCF_963924675.1 Phocoena phocoena
TCCACTCACTATGCCGCTATGGGCCTGATGACACAGATTTCATTGTTGAGTGATATTGCATTGCACGTACGTGCCACAACTTCTTTATCCATTTTTTGCTTTCTGGGATATTTACCTGGTACTGTAGACGAGCTTCTTGGGAACACAGCCGTCCCAAACTTTGGGGTGGCTCTCTGTTTTTGATTTTAATTTCCCTAAGGAATAGGACCATAAGTGCAATTGCCATAGGCTGTGTTGCTTTATTTCTTACGTGTTTCAGGAAACACCATACACTTTTCCTGGGTGGTTGTTGGCAATTTACATCCTGCCAATCAGCATAACAAGGCTCCCTGTTCTCCATATCCTGTCCTACCTTTCTGGATTTTACACTTTTTTCAGATGGCCCTCTTGCCCGGGGGGCAGTGAGACTTCATTGTAGTGCAGATTTCCTTTACAGGCTTGCTTGTTTGGCCAAAAAGGGCGTATGCGTTTTTTCCTGAATATATTCAGGAAAAAACGCATACGCCCTTTTTGGCCAAGTGCATCATTGTCGACGTTGTGCCTCTTTTCCTATGCTTTCAGGGCAATTCCAGTCTACCCCCTGCAATCGTTTTCCTGAAATTCTGCCCCGCTTTCAAGTCCCCTTCGCAGGCTTACTTCAATATACTTTTGGAAGATAGCTGTCATTTATAACTCTGCAGGTTTGTGAAATACAGTGACTCTCAGCTCCGTTCTTCAACTCGCTTTCTTGTGAGCTGGGCACAAAACCGCAGGATTGCTTCAGGCCCTAATCTGTTTCCAGCAGGGCACACTGAGCCTTTGTTTAATTCCTCTTCCTGGTGGGCAATGAGCGTTACATTTGCCCGTGCAGACACCTACAGCTAGTCTCTCATTGGTTCTCCCTATTCCTGTTCATCTTGCACAGAAATTGCAAGCTGTGCCAAACAGGAGGTTAAAGGCACTGACTCTCCAAGCGGGGAGAGTGTTAGTAAAGCATCTGGAATGCTGAACCCGAGGAACAGGATACGAAAACTGAGATGCATTTTAAATCGTTTCCCAATCACATGGTGGATGATACTCTGGGTTTCCCATGCATGTTTTAGCTGGAGGAAGAATCCCTTGAACCTGGAGAGTTGGGACCCATGGAATGGGTACCATGCAGTATGACTTCAAAGGGTCTGCATTTGCTCACCGAAACTCACCAATGCTATCAGCCTGAAGTGTCCAGCCTTATGTCTCAACCAGCTCTGGGTGTAGATGTGGTCAATCCCGGTTGCATCACATGCCCTGAGTGAATTATTTAAGAATTGCTCTCTATTTCACTGTCTTTGTGTTTTGTTTTCGAAATTTATTTTGATAATGGGATTTATCGGATTTTCACTGCTGCGTTTCGGCCGCTGTACACACGCTTGATTCTCTTACGGAGACATATATATCCATGGGTTTTAAGATTCTTCCTAGTCAGGTATATTCCTAGGCGTTGAATATGTGGTGTTGGGTTCATTTCGTTGAGCAAGGAGTAGGTCTTGTCTATTATATATTTGGCTTATGGAAAGTTATCTGTGCTAATTTCAGCCTCTGGTTTCATGCAGCACCCCAAGGCACATTTCCCCATAAGCAAGCACTAGTTGGTTTTCTAAATTTGACACCATGTTCTGTTTTGTAATTCAGTTCATGTGTAGTCAAGTTTACATTCCGTGTATTAGTGATATCTTATGATGTTTCTTTTTCTGTGTGACGTAGTTCACGTAGAATCACCGTACCTGCATCCACTCACTATGCCGCTACGGGCCTGATGACACAGATTTCATTGCTGAGTGATATTGCATTGTACGTACGTGCCACAACTTCTTTATCCATTTTTTGCTTTCTGGGATATTTACCTGGTACTGTAGACGAGCTTCTTGGGAACACAGCCGTCCCAAACTTTGGGGTGGCTCTCTGTTTTTGATTTTAATTTCCCTAAGGAATAGGACCATAAGTGCAATTGCCATAGGCTGTGTTGCTTTATTTCTTACGTGTTTCAGGAAACACCATACACTTCTCCAGGGTGGCTGCTGGCAATTTACATCCTGCCAATCAGCAAAGCAAGGCTCCCTGTTCTCCATATCCTGTCCTACCTTTCTGGATTTTACACTTTTTTCAGATGACCCATTTGCCCGGGGGGCAGTGAGATTTCATTGTAGTGCAGATTTCCTTTACAGGCTTGCTTGGTTGGCCAAAAAGGGCGTATGCGTTTTTTCCTGAATATATTCAGGAAAAAACGCATACGCCCTTTTTGGCCAAGTGCATCATTGTCGACGTTGTGCCTCTTTTCCTATGCTTTCAGGGCAATTCCAGTCTACACCCTGCAATCGTTTTCCTGAAATTCTGCCCCGCTTTCAAGTCCCAGTCGCAGGCTTACTTCAATATACTTTTGGAGGATAGCTGTCATTTATAACTCTGCAGGTTTGTGAATTACAGTGCCCCTGAGCTCCTTTCTTCAACTCGCTTTCTTGTGAGCTGGGCACAAAACCGCAGGATTGCTTCAGGCCCTAATCTGTTTCCGGCAGGGCACGCTGAGCCTTTGGTTAATTCTTATTCCTGGCGGGAAATGAGCGTTATATTTGCCCGTGCAGACACCTATAGCGAGTCTCTCATTGGTTCTCCCTATTCCTGTTCATCTTGCAAAGAAATTGCAAGCTGTGCCAAAGAGGAGGTTAAAGGCACTGACTCTCCAAGCGGGGATAGTGTTAGTAAAGCATCTGGAATGGTGAACCCGAGGACAAGGATACGGAAACTGAGATGCATTTTAAATCGTTTCCCAATCACATGGTGGACCATACTCTGGGTTTCCCATGCATGTTTTAGCTGGAGGAAGAATCCCTTGAACCTGGAGAGTTGGGGCCCATGGAATGGGTACCATGCTGTATGACTTCAAAGGGTCTGCATTTGCTCACCGAAACTCACCAATGCTATCCACCTGAAGTGTCCAGCCTTATGTCTCAACCAGCTCTGGGTGTAGATGTGGTCCATCCCGGTTGCATCACATGCCCTGAGTGAATTATTTAAGAATTGCTCTCTATTTCACTGTCTTTGTGTTTTGTTTTCGAAATTTATTTTGATAATGGGATTTATCGGATTTTCACTGCTGCATTTCCGCCGCTGTACACACGCTTGATTCCCTTACGGAGACATATATATCCATGGGTTTTATGATTCTTCCTAGTCAGGTATATTCCTAGGCGTTGAATATGTGGTGTTGAGTCCATTTCGTTGAGCAAGGAGTAGGTCTTGTCTATTACATGTTTGGCTTATGGAAAGTTATCTGTGCTAATTTCAGTCTCTGGTTTTATGCAGCACACCAAGGCACCTTTCCCCATAAGCAAGCACTAGTTGGTTTCCTAAATTTGAGACCCTGTTCTGTTTTGTAATTCAGTTCATGTGTAGTCAAGTTTACATTCCGTGTATTAGTGATATCTTATGATGTTTCTTTTTCTGTGTGACGTAGTTCACGTAGAATCACCGTACCTGCATCCACTCACTATGCCGCTACGGGCCTGATGACACAGATTTCATTGCTGAGTGATATTGCATTGTACGTACGTGCCACAACTTCTTTATCCATTTTTTGCTTTCTGGGATATTTACCTGGTACTGTAGACGAGCTTCTTGGGAACACAGCCGTCCCAAACTTTGGGGTGGCTCTCTGTTTTTGATTTTAATTTCCCTAAGGAATAGGACCATAAGTGCAATTGCCATAGGCTGTGTTGCTTTATTTCTTACGTGTTTCAGGAAACACCATACACTTCTCCAGGGTGGCTGCTGGCAATTTACATCCTGCCAATCAGCAAAGCAAGGCTCCCTGTTCTCCATATCCTGTCCTACCTTTCTGGATTTTACACTTTTTTCAGATGACCCATTTGCCCGGGGGGCAGTGAGATTTCATTGTAGTGCAGATTTCCTTTACAGGCTTGCTTGGTTGGCCAAAAAGGGCGTATGCGTTTTTTCCTGAATATATTCAGGAAAAAACGCATACGCCCTTTTTGGCCAAGTGCATCATTGTCGACGTTGTGCCTCTTTTCCTATGCTTTCAGGGCAATTCCAGTCTACACCCTGCAATCGTTTTCCTGAAATTCTGCCCCGCTTTCAAGTCCCATTCGCAGGCTTACTTCAATATACTTTTGGAGGATAGCTGTCATTTATAACTCTGCAGGTTTGTGAATTACAGTGCCCCTGAGCTCCTTTCTTCAACTCGCTTTCTTGTGAGCTGGGCACAAAACCGCAGGATTGCTTCAGGCCCTAATCTGTTTCCGGCAGGGCACGCTGAGCCTTTGGTTAATTCTTATTCCTGGCGGGAAATGAGCGTTACATTTGCCCGTGCAGACACCTATAGCTAGTCTCTCATTGGTTCTCCCTATTCCTGTTCATCTTGCACAGAAATTGCAAGCTGTGCCAAAGAGGAGGTTAAAGGCACTGACTCTCCAAGCGGGGATAGTGTTAGTAAAGCATCTGGAATGGTGAACCCGAGGACCAGGATACGGAAACTGAGATGCATTTTAAATCGTTTCCCAATCACATGGTGGACCATACTCTGGGTTTCCCATGCATGTTTTAGCTGGAGGAAGAATCCCTTGAACCTGGAGAGTTGGGGCCCATGGAATGGGTACCATGCTGTATGACTTCAAAGGGTCTGCATTTGCTCACCGAAACTCACCAATGCTATCCACCTGAAGTGTCCAGCCTTATGTTTTAACCAGCTCTGGGTGTAGATGTGGTCAATCCCGGTTGCATCACATGCCCTGAGTGAAATATTTAAGAATTGCTCTCTATTTCACTGTCTTTGTGTTTTGTTTTCGAAATTTATTTCGATAATGGGATTTATCGGATTTTCACTGCTGCGTTTCGGCCGCTGTACACAAGCTTGCTTCTCTTACGGAGACATATATATCCATGGGTTTAAAGATTCTTCCTAGTCAGGTATATTCCTAGGCGTTGAATATGTGGTGTTGGGTCCATTTCGTTGAGCAAGGAGTAGGTCTTGTCTATTACATATTTGGCTTATGGAAAGTTATCTGTGCTAATTTCAGTCTCTGGTTTTATGCAGAACCCCAACGCACCTTTCCCCATAAGCAAGCACTAGTTGGTTTTCTAAATTTGAGACCCTGTTCTGTTTTGTAATTCAGTTTATGTGTAGTCAAGTTTACATTCCGTGTATTAGTGATATCTTATGATGTTTCTTTTTCTGTGTGACGTAGTTCACGTAGAATCACCGTACCTGCATCCACTCACTATGCCGCTACGGGCCTGATGACACAGATTTCATTGCTGAGTGATATTGCATTGTACGTACGTGCCACAACTTCTTTATCCATTTTTTGCTTTCTGGGATATTTACCTGATACTGTAGACGAACTTTTTGTGAACACAGCCGTCTCAAATATTGGGGTGGCTGTCTGTTTTTGATTTTAATTTCCGTAAGCTATAGGACCATAAGTGGAAGTGCCATAGGCTGTGTTGCTTTGTTTCTTAACGTGTTTCAGGAAACACCATACACTTCTCCAGGGTGGCTGCTGGCAATTTACATCCTGCCAATCAGCAAAGCAAGGCTCCCTGTTCTCCATATCCTGTCCTACCTTTCTGGATTTTACACTTTTTTCAGATGACCCATTTGCCCGGGGGGCAGTGAGATTTCATTGTAGTGCAGATTTCATTTACAGGCTTGCTTGGTTGTCCAAAAAGGGCGTATGCGTTTTTTCCTGAATATATTCAGGAAAAAACGCATACGCCCTTTTTGGCCAAGTGCATCATTGTCGACGTTGTGCCTCTTTTCCTATGCTTTCAGGTCAATTCCAGTCGAACCCCTGCAATCGTTTTCCTGAAATTCTGCCCCGCTTTCAAGTCCCCTTCGCAGGCTTACTTCAATATACTTTTGGAAGATAGCTGTCATTTATAACTCTGCAGTTTTGTGAATTACAGTGCCCCTGAGCTCCTTTCTTCAACTCGCTTTCTTGTGAGCTGGGCACAAAACCGCAGGATTGCTTCAGTCCCTAATCTGTTTCCGGCAGGGCACGCTGAGCCTTTGGTTAATTCCTCTTCCTGGCGGGAAATGAGCGTTACATTTGCCCGTGCAGACACCTATAGCTAGTCTCTCATTGGTTCTCCCTATTCCTGTTCATCTTGCACAGAAATTGCAAGCTGTGCCAAAGAGGAGGTTAAAGGCACTGACTCTCCAAGCGGGGATAGTGTTAGTAAAGCATCTGGAATGGTGAACCCGAGGACCAGGATACGAAAACTGAGATGCATTTTAAATCATTTCCCAATCACACGGTGGACCATACTCTGGGTTTCCCATGCATGTTTTAGCTGGAGGAAGAATGCCTTGAACCTGGAGAGTTGGGACCCATGGAATGGGTACCATGCAGTATGACTTCAAAGGGTCTGCATTTGCTCACCGAAACTCACCAATGCTATCAACCTGAAGTGTCCAGCCTTATGTCTCAACCAGCTCTGGGTGTAGATGTGGTCAATCCCGGTTGCATCACATGCCCTGAGTGAATTATTTAAGAATTGCTCTCTATTTCACTGTCTTTGTGTTTTGTTTTCGAAATTTATTTCGATAATGGGATTTATCGGATTTTCACTGCTGCGTTTCGGCCGCTGTACACAAGCTTGCTTCTCTTACGGAGACATATATATCCATGGGTTTAAAGATTCTTCCTAGTCAGGTATATTCCTAGGCGTTGAATATGTGGTGTTGGGTCCATTTCGTTGAGCAAGGAGTAGGTCTTGTGTATTACATATTTGGCTTATGGAAAGTTATCTGTGCTAATTTCAGTCTCTGGTTTTATGCAGAACCCCAACGCACCTTTCCCCATAAGCAAGCACTAGTTGGTTTTCTAAATTTGAGACCCTGTTCTGTTTTGTAATTCAGTTCATGTGTAGTCAAGTTTACATTCCGTGTATTAGTGATATCTTATGATGTTTCTTTTTCTGTGTTACGTAGTTCACGTAGAATCACCGTAACTGCATCCACTCACTATGCCGCTACGGGCCTGATGACACAGATTTCATTGCTGAGTGATACTGCATTGCACGTACGTGCCACAACATCTTTATCCATTTTTTGCTTTCTGGGATATTTACCTGGTACTGTAGACGAGCTTCTTGGGAACACAGCCGTCCCAAACTTTGGGGTGGCTCTCTGTTTTTGATTTTAATTTCCCTAAGGAATAGGACCATAAGTGCAATTGCCATAGGCTGTGTTGCTTTATTTCTTATGTGTTTCAGGAAACACCATACAATTCTCCAGGGTGGCTGTTGGCAATTTACATCCTGCCAATCAGCATAACAAGGCTCCCTGTTCTCCATATCCTGTCCTACCTTTCTGGATTTTACACTTTTTTCAGATGGCCCTCTTGCCCGGGGGGCAGTGAGACTTCATTGTAGTGCAGATTTCCTTTACAGGCTTGCTTGGTTGGCCAAAAAGGGCGTATGCGTTTTTTCCTGAATATATTCAGGAAAAAACGCATACGCCCTTTTTGGCCAAGTGCATCATTGTCGACGTTCTGCCTCTATTCCTATGCTTTCAGGGCAATTCCAGTCTACCCCCTGCAATCGTTTTCCTGAAATTCTGCCCCGCTTTCGAGTCCCCTTCACAGGCTTACTTCAATATATTTTTGGAGGATAGCTGTCATTTATAACTCTGCAGGTTTGTGAATTACAGTGCCCCTGAGCTCCTTTCTTCAACTCGCTTTCTTGTGAGCTGGGCACAAAACCGCAGGATTGCTTCAGGCCCTAACCTGTTCTCAGCAGGGCACGCTGAGCCTTTGTTTAATTCCTCTTCCTGGTGGGCAATGAGCGTTACATTTGCCCGTGCAGACACCTAGAGCTAGTCTCTCATTGGTTCTCCCTATTCCTGTACATCTTGCACAGAAATTGCAAGCTGTGCCAAACAGGAGGTTAAAGGCACTGACTCTCCAAGCGGGGAGAGGGTTAGTAAAGCATCTGGAATGGTGAACCCGAGAACCAGGATACGAAAACTGAGATGCATTTTAAATCGTTTCCCAATCACACGGTGGACGATACTCTGGGTTTCCCATGCATGTTTTAGCTGGAGGAAGAATCCCTTGAACCTGGAGAGTTGGGACCCATGGAATGGGTACCATGCAGTATGACTTCAAAGGGTCTGCATTTGCTTAGTGAAACTCACCAATGCTATCAGCCTGAAGGGTCCAGCCTTATGTCTCAACCAGCTCTGGGTGTAGATGTGTTCAATCCCGGTTGCATCACATGCCCTGAGTGAATTATTTAAGAATTGCTCTCTATTTCACTGTCTTTGTGTTTTGTTTTCGAAATGTATTTTGATAATGGGATTTATCGGATTTTAACTGCTGCGTTTCGGCCGCTGTACACACGCTTGATTCTCTTACGGAGACATATATAACCATGGGTTTTAAGATTCTTACTAGTCAGGTATATTCCTAGGCGTTGAATATGTGGTGTTGAGTCCATTTCGTTGAGCAAGGAGTAGGTCTTGTCTATTACATATTTGGCTTATGGAATGTTATCTGTGCTAATTTCAGTCTCTGGTTTTATGCAGCACCCCAAGGCACCTTTCCCCATAAGCAAGCACTAGTTGGTTTTCTAAATTTCAGACCCTGTTGTGTTTTGTAATTCAGTTCATGTGTATTCAAGTTTATATTCCGTGTATTAGTGATATCTTATGATGTTTCTTTTTCTGTGTGACGTAGTTCACCTAGAATCACCGTACCTGCATCCACTCACTATGCCGCTAGGGGCCTGATGACACAGATTTCATTGCTGAGTGATACTGCATTGCACGTACGTGCCACAACTTCTTTATCCATTTTTTGCTTTCTGGGATATTTACCTGGTACTGTAGACGAGCTTTTTGGGAACACAGCCGTCCCAAACTTTGGGGTGGCTCTCTGTTTTTGATTTTAATTTCCCTAAGGAATAGGACCATAAGTGCAATTGCCATAGGCTGTGTTGCTTTGTTTCTTACGTGTTTCAGGAAACACCATACACTTCTCCAGGGTGGCTGTTGGCAATTTACATCCTGCCAATCAGCATAACAAGGCTCCCTGTTCTCCATATCCTGTCCTACCTTTCTGGATTTTACACTTTTTTCAGGTGGCCCTCTTGCCCGGGGGGCATTGAGACTTCATTGTAGTGCAGATTTCCTTTACAGGCTTGCTTGGTTGGCCAAAAAGGGCGTATGCGTTTTTTCCTGAATATATTCAGGAAAAAACGCATACGCCCTTTTTGGCCAAGTGCATCATTGTCGACGTTGTGCCTCTTTTCCTATGCTTTCAGGGCAATTCCAGTCTACCCCCTGCAATCGTTTTCCTGAAATTCTGACCCGCTTTCAAGTCCCCGTCGCAGGCTTACTTCAATATACTTTTGGAGGATAGCTGTCATTTATAACTCTGCAGGTTTGTGAATTACAGTGCCCCTGAGCTCCTTTCTTCAACTCGCTTTCTTGTGAGCTGGGCACAAAACCGCAGGATTGCTTCAGGCCCTAATCTGTTTCCGGCAGGGCACGCTGAGGCTTTGGTTAATTCCTCTTCCTGGCGGGAAGTGAGCGTTACATTTGCCCGTGCAGACACCTATAGCTAGTCTCTCATTGGTTCTCCCTATTCCTGTTCATCTTGCACAGAAATTGCAAGCTGTGCCAAAGAGGAGGTTAAAGGCACTGACTCTCCAAGCGGGGAGAGTGTTAGTAAAGCATCTGGAATGGTGAACCCGAGGACCAGGATACGAAAACTGAGATGCATTTTAAATCGTTTCCCAATCACACGGTGGACCATACTCTGGGTTTCCCATGCATGTTTTAGCTGGAGGAAGAATCCCTTGAACCTGGAGAATTGGGACCCATGGAATGGGTACCATGCAGTATGACTTCAAAGGGTCTGCATTTGCTCACCGAAACTCACCAATGCTATCAACCTGGAGTGTCCAGCCTTATGTCTCAACCAGCTCTGGGTGTAGATGTGGTCAATCCCGGTTGCATCACATGCCCTGAGTGAATTATTTAAGAATTGCTCTCTATTTCACTGTCTTTGTGTTTTGTTTTTGAAATTAATTTCGATAATGGGATTTATCGGATTTTCACTGCTGCGTTTCGGCCGCTGTACACATGCTTGATTCTCTTACGGATACATATATATCCATGGGTTTTAAGATTCTTCCTAGTTAGGTATATTCCTAGGCGTTGAATATGTGGTGTTTGGTCCATTTCTTTGAGCAAGGAGTAGGTCTTGTCTATTACATATTTGGCTTATGGAAAGTTATCTGTGCTAATTTCAGTCTCTGGTTTTATGCAGCACCCCAATGCACCTTTCCCCATAAGCAAGCACTAGTTGGTTTTCTAAATTTGAGACCCTGTTCTGTTTTGTAATTCAGTTCATGTGTAGTCAAGTTTTCATTCCGTGTATTAGTGATATCTTATGATGTTTCTTTTTCTGTGTGACGTAGTTCACGTAGAATAACCGTACCTGCATCCACGCACTATGCCGCTACGGGCCTGATGACACAGATTTCATTGCTGAGTGATATTGCATTGCACGTACGTGCCACAACTTCTTTATCCATCTTTTGCTTTCTGGGATATTTACCTGGTACTGTAGACGAGCTTCTTGTGAACACAGCCGTCCCAAACATTGGGGTGGCTCTCTGTTTTTGATTTTAATTTCCCTAAGCAATAGGACCATAAGTGGAAGTGCCATAGGCTGTGTTGCTTTATTTCTTACGTGTTTCAGGAAACACCATACACTTCTCCAGGGTGGCTGTTCACAATTTACATCCTGCCAATCAGCATAACAAGGCTCCCTGTTCTCCATATCCTGTCCTACGTTTCTGGATTTTACACTTTTTTCAGATGGCCCTTTTGCCCGGGGGGCAGTGAGACTTCATTGTAGTGCAGATTTCCTTTACAGGCTTGCTTGGTTGGCCAAAAAGGGCATATGCGTTTTTTCCTGAATATATTCAGGAAAAAACGCATACGCCCTTTTTGGCCAAGTGCATCATTGTCGACGTTCTGCCTCTTTTCCTATGCTTTCAGGGCAATTCCAGTCTACCCCCTGCAATCGTTTTCCAGAAATTCTGTCCCGCTTTCAAGTCCCCTTCGCAGTCTTACTTCAATATATTTTTGAAGGATAGCTGTCATTTATAACTCTGCAGGTTTGTGAATTACAGTGCCCCTGAGCTCCTTTCTTCAACTCGCTTTCTTGTGAGCTGGGCACAAAACCGCAGGATTGCTTCAGGCCCTAATCTGTTTCCGGCAGGGCATGCTGAGCCTTTGGTTAATTCATTTTCCTGGTGGGAAATGAGCGTTACATTTGCCCGTGCAGACACCTACAGCTAGTCTCTCATTGGTTCTCCCTATTCCTGTTCATCTTGCACAGAAATTGCAAGCTGTGCCAAACAGGAGGTTAGAGGCACTGACTCTCCAAGCAGGGAGAGTGTTAGTAAAGCATCTGGAATGGTGAACCCGAGGACCAGGATACGAAAACTGAGATGCATTTTAAATCGTTTCCCAATCACACGGTGGACCATACTGTGGGTTCCCCATGCATGTTTTAGCTGGAGGAAGAATCCCTTGAACCTGGAGAGTTGGGACCCATGGAATGGGTACCATGCAGTATGACTTCAAAGGGTCTGCATTTGCTCACCGAAACTCACCAATGCTATCAGACTGAAGTGTCCAGCCTTATGTCTCAACCAGCTCTGGGTGTAGATGTGGTCAATCCCGGTTGCATCACATGCCCTGAGTGAATTATTTAAGAATTGCTCTCTATTTCACTGTCTTTGTGTTTTGTTTTCGAAATTTATTTTGATAATGGGATTTATTGGATTTTCACTGCTGCGTTTCGGCCGCTGTACACACGCTTGATTCTCTTACGGAGACATATATATCCATGGGTTTTAAGATTCTTCCTAGTCAGGTATATTCCTAGGCGTTGAATATGTGGTGTTGGGTCCATTTCGTTGAGCAAGGAGTAGGTCTTGTGTATTACATATTTGGCTTATGGAAAGTTATCTGTGCTAATTTCAGTCTCTGGTTTTATGCAGCACCCCAACGCACCTTTCCCCATAAGCAAGCACTAGTTGGTTTTCTAAATTTGAGACCCTGTTCTGTTTTGTAATTCAGTTCATGTGTAGTCAAGTTTACATTCCGTGTTTTAGTGATATCTTATGATGTTTCTTTTTCTGTGTGACGTAGTTCACGTAGAATCACCGTACCTGCATCCACTCACTATGCCGCTACGGGCCTGATGACACAGATTTCATTGCTGAGTGATATTGCATTGCACGTACGTGCCACAACTTCTTTATCCATTTTTTGCTTTCTGGGATATTTACCTGGTCCTGTAGACGAGCTTCTTTGGAACACAGCCGTCCCAAACTTTGGGGTGGCTCTCTGTTTTTGATTTTAATTTCCCTAAGGAATAGGACCATAAGTGCAATTGCCATAGGCTGTGTTGCTTTATTTCTTACGTGTTTCAGGAAACACCATACACTTCTCCAGGGTGGCTGTTGGCAATTTACATCCTGCCAATCAGCAAAACAAGGCTCCCTGTTCTCCATATCCTGTCCTACCTTTCTGGATTTTACACTTTTTTCAGATGGCCCTCTTGCCCGGGGGGCATTGAGACTTCATTGTAGTGCAGATTTCCTTTACAGGCTTGCTTGGTTGGCCAAAAAGGGCGTATGCGTTTTTTCCTGAATATATTCAGGAAAAAACGCATACGCCCTTTTTGGCCAAGTGCATCATTGTCGACGTTGTGCCTCTTTTCCTATGCTTTCAGGGCAATTCCAGTCTACCCCCTGCAATCGTTTTCCTGAAATTCTGACCCGCTTTCAAGTCCCCTTCGCAGGCTTACTTCAATATACTTTTGGAAGATAGCTGTCATTTATAACTCTGCAGGTTTGTGAATTACAGTGCCCCTGAGCTCCTTTCTTCAACTCGCTTTCTTGTGAGCTGGGCACAAAACCGCAGGATTGCTTCAGGCCCTAATCTGTTTCCAGCAGGGCACACTGAGCCTTTGTTTAATTCCTCTTCCTGGTGGGCAATGAGCGTTACATTTGCCCGTGCAGAAACCTACAGCTAGTCTCTCATTGGTTCTCCCTATTCCTGTTCATCTTGCACAGAAATTGCAAGCTGTGCCAAACAGGAGGTTAAAGGCACTGACTCTCCAAGCGGGGAGAGTGTTAGTAAAGCATCTGGAATGGTGAACCCGAGGACCAGGATACGAAAACTGAGATGCATTTAAATCGTTTCCCAATCACACGGTGGACGATACTCTGGGTTTCCCATGCATGTTTTAGCTGGAGGAAGAATCCCTTGAACCTGGAGAGTTGGGACCCATGGAATGGGTACCATGCAGTATGACTTCAAAGGGTCTGCATTTGCTCACCGAAACGCACCAATGCTATCAGCCTGAAGTGTCCAGCCTTATGTCTCAACCAGCGCTGGGTGTAGATGTGGTCAATCCCGGTTGCATCACATGCCCTGAGTGAATTATTTAAGAATTGCTTTCTATTTCACTGTCTTTGTGTTTTGTTTTCGAAATTTAATTTGATAATGGAATTTATCGGATTTTCACTGCTGCGTTTCGGCCGCTGTACACACGCTTGATTCTCTTACGGAGACATATATATCCATGGGTTTTAAGATTCTTCCTATTCAGGTATATTCCTAGGCGTTGAATATGTGGTGTTGAGTCCATTTCGTTGAGCAAGGAGTAGGTCTTGTCTATTACATATTTGGCTTATGGAATGTTATCTGTGCTAATTTCAGTCTCTGGTTTTATGCAGCACCCCAAGGCACCTTTCCCCATAAGCAAGCACTAGTTGGTTTTCTAAATTTGAGACCCTGTTCTGTTTTGTAATTCAGTTCATGTGTAGTCAAGTTTACATTCCGTGTATTAGTGATATCTTATGATGTTTCTTTTTCTGTGTGATGTAGTTCACGTAGAATCACCGTACGTGCATCCACTCACTATGCCACTACGGGCCTGATGACACAGATTTCATTGCTGAGTTATATTGCATTGCACGTACGTGCCACAACTTCTTTATCCATTTTTTGCTTTCTGGGATATTTACCTGATACTGTAGACGAGCTTCTTGTGAACACAGCCGTCCCAAATATTGGGGTGGCTGTCTGTTTTTGATTTTAATTTCCGTAAGCTATAGGACCATAAGTGGAAGTGCCATAGGCTGTGTTGCTTTGTTTCTTACGTGTTTCAGGAAACACCATACACTTCTCCAGGGTGGCTGCTGGCAATTTACATCCTGCCAATCAGCATAACAAGGCTCCCTGTTCTCCATATCCTGTCCTACCTTTCTGGATTTTACACTTTGTTCAGATGGCCCTTTTGCCCGGGGGGTCAGTGAGATTTCATTGTAGTGCAGATTTCCTTTACAGGCTTGCTTGGTTGGCCAAAAAGGGCGTATGCGTTTTTTCCTGAATATATTCAGGAAAAAACGCATACGCACTTTTTGGCCAAGTGCATCATTGTCGACATTGTGCCTCTTTTCCTATGCTTTCAGGGCAATTCCAGTCTACCCCCTGCAATCGTTTTCCTGAAATTCAGCCCCGCTTTCAAGTCCCCTTCGCAGGCTTACTTCAATATATTTTTGGAGGATAGCTGTCATTTATAACTCTGCAGGTTTGTGAAGTACAGTGCCCCTAGCTCCTTTCTTCAACTCGCTTTCTTGTGAGCTGTGCACAAAACCGCAGGATTGCTTCAGGCCCTAATCTGTTTCCAGCAGGGCACACTGAGCCTTTGTTTAATTCCTCTTCCTGGTGGGCAATGAGCGTTACATTTACCCGTGCAGACACCTACAGCTAGTCTCTCATTGGTTCTCCCTATTCCTGTTCATCTTGCACAGAAATTGCAAGCTGTGCCAAAGAGGAGGTTAAAGGCACTGACTCTCCAAGCGGGGAGAGTGTTAGTAAAGCATCTGGAATGGTGAACCCGAGGACCAGGATACGAAAACTGAGATGCATTTTAAATCGTTTCCCAATCACACGGTGGACGATACTCTGGGTTTCCCATGCATGTTTTAGCTGGAGGAAGAATGCCTTGAACCTGGAGAGTTGGGACCCATGGAATGGGTACCATGCAGTATGACTTCAAAGGGTCTGCATTTGCTCACCGAAACTCACCAGTGCTATCAGCCTGAAGTGTCCAGCCTTATGTCTCAACCAGCTCTGGGTGTAGATGTGGTCAATCCCGGTTGCATCACATGCCCTGAGTGAATTATTTAAGAATTGCTCTCTATTTCACTGTCTTTGTGTTTTGTTTTCGAAATTTATTTTGATAATGGGATTTATCGGATTTTCACTGCTGCATTTCCGCCGCTGTACACACGCTTGATTCTCTTACGGAGACATATATATCCATGGGTTTTAAGATTCTTCCTAGTCAGGTATATTCCTAGGCGTTGAATATGTGGTGTTGAGTCCATTTCGTTGAGCAAGGAGTAGGTCTTGTCTATTACATATTTGGCTTATGGAATGTTATCTGTGCTAATTTCAGTCTCTGGTTTTATGCAGCACCCCAACGCACCTTTCCCCATAAGCAAGCACTAGTTGGTTTTCTAAATTTGAGACCCTGTTCTGTTTTGTAATTCAGTTCATGTGTAGTCAAGTTTACATTCCGTGTATTAGTGATATCTTAGGATGTTTCTTTTTCTCTGTGACGTAGTTCACGTAGAATCACCGTACCTGCATCCGCTTACTATGCCGCTACGGGCCTCATGACACAGATTTCATTGCTGAGTGATATTGCATTGCACGTACGTGCCACAACTTCTTTATCCATTTTTTGCTTTCTGGGATATTTACCTGATACTGTAGACAAGCTTCTTGTGAACACAGCCGTCCCAAATATTGGGGTGGCTGTCTGTTTTTGATTTTAATTTCCGTAAGCTATAGGACCATAAGCGGAAGTGCCATAGGCTGTGTTGCGTTGTTTCTTACGTGTTTCAGGAAACACCATACACTTCTCCAGGGTGGCTGCTGGCAATTTACATCCTGCCAATCAGCATAACAAGGCTCCCTGTTCTCCATATCCTGTGCTACCTTTCTGGATTTTACACTTTTTTCAGATGGCCCTTTGGCCCGGGTGGGCAGTGAGATTTCATTGTAGTGCAGATTTCCTTTACAGGCTTGCTTGGTTGGCCAAAAAGGGCGTATGCGTTTTTTCATTCAGGAAAAAACGCATACGCCCTTTTTGGCCAAGTGCATCATTGTCGACGTTGTGCCTCTTTTCCTATGCTTTCAGGGCAATTCCAGTCTACCCCCTGCAATCGTTTTCCTGAAATTCAGCCCCGCTTTCAAGTCCCCTTCGCAGGCTTACTTCAATATATTTTTGGAGGATAGCTGTCATTTATAACTCTGCAGGTTTGTGAATTACAGTGCCCCTGAGCTCCTTTCTTCAACTCGCTTTCTTGTGCGCTGGGCACAAAACCGCAGGATTGCTGCAGGCCCTAATCTGTTTCCAGCAGGGCACACTGAGCCTTTGGTTAATTCCTCTTCCTGGTGGGCAATGAGCGTTACATTTGCCCGTGCAGACACCTACAGCTAGTCTCTCATTGGTTCTCCCTATTCCTGTTCATCTTGCACAGAAATTGCAAGCTGTGCCAAAGAGGAGGTTAAAGGCACTGACTCTCCAAGCGGGGAGAGTGTTAGTAAAGCATCTGGAATGGTGAACCCGAGGACCAGGATACGAAAACTGAGATGCATTTTAAATCGTTTCCCAATCACACGGTGGACGATACTCTGTGTTTCCCATGCATGTTTTAGCTGGAGGAAGAATCCCTTGAACCTGGAGAGTTGGGACCCATGGAATGGGTAACATGCAGTATGACTTCAAAGGGTCTGCATTTGCTCACCGAAACTCACCAATGCTATCAGCCTGAAGTGTCCAGCCTTATGTCTCAACCAGCTCTGGGTGTAGATGTGGTCAATCCCGGTTGCATCACATGCCCTGAGTGAATTAGTTAAGAATTGCTCTCTATTTCACTGTCTTTGTGTTTTGTTTTTGAAATTTATTTTGATAATGGGATTTAGCGGATTTTCACTGCTGCGTTTATGCTGCTGTACACATGCTTGATTCTCTTACGGAGACATATATATCCATGGGTTTTAAGATTCTTCCTAGTCAGGTATATTCCTAGGCGTTGAATATGTGGTGTTGGGTCCATTTCGTTGAGCAAGGAGTAGGTCTTGTCTATTACATATTTGGCTTATGGAAAGTTATCTGTGCTAATTTCAGTCTCGGGTTTTATGCAGCACCCCAAGGCACCTTTCCCCATAAGCAAGCACTAGTTGGTTTTCTAAATTTGAGACCCTGTTCTTTTTTGTAATTCAGTTCATGTGTAGTCAAGTTTACATTCCGTGTATTAGTGATATCTTATGATGTTTCTTTTTCTGTGTGACGTAGTTCACGTAGAATCACCGTACCTGCATCCACTCACTATGCCGCTACAGGCCTGATGACACAGATTTCATTGCTGAGTGATATTGCATTGTACGTACGTGCCACAACTTCTTTATCCATTTTTTGCTTTCTGGGATATTTACCTGATACTGTAGACGAGCTTCTTGTGAACACAGCCGTCCCAAATATTGGGGTGGCTGTCTGTTTTTGATTTTAATTTCCGTAAGCTATAGGACCATAAGCGGAAGTGCCATAGGCTGTGTTGCTTTGTCTCTTACGTGTTTCAGGAAACACCATACACTTCTCCAGGGTGGCTGCTGGCAATTTACATCCTGCCAATCAGCATAACAAGGCTCACTGTTCTCCATATCCTGTCCTACCTTTCTGGATTTTACACTTTTTTCAGATGGCCCTTTTGCCCAGGGGGGCAGTGAGATTTCATTGTAGTGCAGATTTCCTTTCCAGGCTTGCTTGGTTGACCAAAAAGGGCGTATGCGTTTTTCCCTGAATATATTCAGGAAAAAATGCATACGCCCTTTTTGGCCAAGTGCATCATTGTCGACGTTGTGCCTCTTTTCCTATGCTTTCAGGGCAATTCCAGTCTACCCCCTGCAATCGTTTTCCTGAAATTCAGCCCCGCTTTCAAGTCCCCTTCGCAGGCTTACTTCAATATATTTTTGGAGGATAGCTGTCATTTATAACTCTGCAGGTTTGTGAAGTACAGTGCCCCTGAGCTCCTTTCTTCAACTCGCTTTATTGTGAGCTGGGCAGAAAACCGCAGGATTGCTTCAGGCCCTAATCTGTTTCCAGCCGGGCACACTGAGCCTTTGTTTAATTCCTCTTCCTGGTGGGCAATGAGCGTTACATTTGCCCGTGCATACACCTATAGCTAGTCTCTCATTGGTTCTCCCTATTCCTGTTCATCTTGCACAGAAATTGCAAGCTGTGCCAAACAGGAGGTTAAAGGCACTGACTCTCCAAGCCGGGAGAATGTTAGTAAAGCATCTGGAATGGTGAACCCGAGGACCAGGATACGAAAACTGAGATGCATTTTAAATTGTTTCCGAATCACACGGTGGACGATACTCTGGGTTTCCCATGCATGTTTTAGCTGGAGGAAGAATCCCTTGAACCTGGAGAGTTGGGACCCATGGAATGGGTACCATGCAGTATGACTTCAAAGGGTCTGCATTTGCTCACCGAAACTCACCAATGCTATCAGCCTGAAGTGTCCAGCCTTATGTCTCAACTAGCTGTGGGTGTAGATGTGGTCAATCCCGGTTGCATCACATGCCCTGAGTGAATTACTTAAGAATTGCTCTCTATTTCACTGTCTTTGTGTTTTGTTTTCGAAATTTATTTTGATAATGGTATTTATCGGATTTTCACTGCTGCGTTTCGGCTGCTGTACACACGCTTGATTCTCTTACGGAGAGATATATATCCATGGGTTTTAAGATGCTTCCTAGTCAGGTATATTCCTAGGCATTGAATATGTGGTGTTGGGTCCATTTCGTTGAGCAAGGAGTAGGTCTTGTCTATTACATATTTGGCTTATGGAAAGTTATCTGTGCTAATTTCAGTCTCTGGTTTTATGCAGCACCCCAAGGCTCCTTTCCCCATAAGCAAGCACTAGTTGGTTTTCTAAATTTGAGTCCCTGTTCTGTTTTGTAATTCAGTTCATGTGTAGTCAAGTTTACATTCCGTGTATTAGTGATATCTTATGATGTTTCTTTTTCTGTGTGACGTAGTTCACGTAGAATCACCGTACCTGCATCCACTCACTATGCCGCTATGGGCCTGATGACACAGATTTCATTGCTGAGTGATATTGCATTGTACGTACGTGCCACAACTTCTTTATCCATTTTTTGCTTTCTGGGATATTTACCTGATACTGTAGATGAGCTTCTTGTGAACACAGCCGTCCCAAATATTGGGGTGGCTGTCTGTTTTTGATTTTAATTTCTGTAAGCTATAGGACCATAAGTGGAAGTGCCATAGGCTGTGTTGCTTTGTTTCTTACGTGTTTCAGGAAACACCATACACTTCTCCAGGGTGGCTGCCGGCAATTTACATCCTGCCAATCAGCATAACAAGGCTCCCTGTTCTCCATATCCTGTCCTACATTTCTGGATTTTACACTTTTTTCAGATGGCCCTTTTGCCCGGGGGGGGGGGGGCAGTGAGTCTTCATTGTAGTGCAGATTTCCTTTACAGGCTTGCTTGGTTGGCCAAAAAGGGCGTATGCGTTTTTTCCTGAATATATTCAGGAAAAAACGCATACGCCCTTTTTGGCCAAGTGCATCATTGTCGACGTTCTGCCTCTTTTCCTATGCTTTCAGGGCAATTCCAGTCTACCCCCTGCAATCGTTTTCCAGAAATTCTGCCCCGCTTTCAAGTCCCCTTCGCAGTCTTACTTCAATATATTTTTGGAGGATAGCTGTCATTTATAACTCTGCAGGTTTGTGAATTACAGTGCCCCTGAGCTCCTTTCTTCAACTCGCTTTCTTGTGAGCTGGGCAGAAAACCGCAGGATTGCTTCAGGCCCTAATCTGTTTCCGGCAGGGCACACTGAGCCTTTGGTTAATTCCTCTTCCTGGTCGGCAATGAGCGTTAAATTTGCCCGTGCAGACACCTATAGCTAGTCTCTCATTGTTTCTCCCTATTCCTGTTCATCTTGCACAGAAATTGCAAGCTGTGCCAAAGAGGAGGTTAAAGGCACTGACTCTCCAAGCAGGGAGAGTGTTAGTAAAGCATCTGGAATGGTGAACCCGAGGACCAGGATACGAAAACTGAGATGCATTTTAAATCGTTTCCCAATCACACGGTGGATGATACTCTGGGTTTCCCATGCATGTTTTAGCTGGAGGAAGAATCCCTTGAACCTGAAGAGTTAGGACCCATGGAATAGGTACCATGCAGTATGACTTCAAAGGGTCTGCATTTGCTCACCGAAACTCACAAATGCTATCAGCGTGTAGTGTCCAGCCTTATGTCTCAACCAGCTGTGGGTGTAGATGTGGTCAATCCCAGTTGCATCACATGCCCTGAGTGAATTATTTAAGAATCGCTCTCTATTTCACTGTCTTTGTGTTTTGTTTTCGAAATTTATTTTGATAATGGGATTTATCGTATTTTCACTCCTGCGTATCGGCCGCTGTACACACGCTTGATTCTCTTACGGAGACATATATATCCATGGGTTTTAAGATTCTTCCTAGTCAGGTATATTCCTAGGCGTTGAATATGTGGTGTTGGGTCCATTTCGTTGAGCACGGAGTAGGCCTTGTCTATTACATATTTGGCTTATGGAAAGTTATCTGTTCTAATTTCAGTCTCTGGTTTTATGCAGCACCCCAAGGCACCTTTCCCCATAAGAACGCACTAGTTGGTTTTCTAAATTTGAGACCCTGTTCTGTTTTGTAATTCAGTTCATGTGTAGTCAAGTTTACATTCTGTGTATTAGTGATATCTTATGATGTTTCTTTTTCTGTGTGACGTAGTTCACGTAGAATCACCGTACCTGCATCCACTCACTATGCCACTACGGGCCTGATGACACAGATTTCATTGCTGAGTGATATTGCATTGTCGTACGTGCCACAACTTCTTTATCCATTTTTTGCTTTCTGGGATATTTACCTGCTACTGTAGACGAGCTTCCTGGGAACACAGCCGTCCCAAACTTGGAGTGGCTCTCTGTTTTTGATTTTAATATCCCTAAGGAATAGGACCATAAGTGCAATTGCCATAGGCTGTGTTGCTTTATTTCTTACGTGATTCAGGAAACACCATACACTTCTCCAGGGTGGCTGTTGGCAATTTACATCCTGCCAATCAGCATAACAAGGCTCCCTGTTCTCCATATCCTGTCCTACCTTTCTGGATTTTTCACTTTTTTCAGATGGCTCTCTTGCCCGGGGGGCAGTGAGACTTCATTGTAGTGCAGATTTCCTTTACAGGCTTGCTTGGTTGGCCATAAAGGGCGTATGCGTTTTTTCCTGAATATATTCAGGAAAAAACGCATACGCACTTTTTGGCCAAGTGCATCATTGTCCACGTTGTGCCTCTTTTCCTATGCTTTCAGGGCAATTCCAGTCTACCCCCTGCAATCGTTTTCCTGAAATTCTGCCCCGCTTTCAAGTCCCCTTTGCAGGCTTACTTCAATACACTTTTTGAAGATAGCTATCATTTATAACTCTGCAGGTTTGTGAATTAGAGTGCCCCTGAGCTCCTTTCTTCAACTCGCTTTCTTGTGAGCTGGGCACAAAACCGCAGGATTGCTTCAGGCCCTAATCTGTTTCCAGCAGGGCACACTGAGCCGTTGTTTAATTCCTCTTCCTGGTGGGCAATGAGCGTTACATATGCCCGTGCAGACACCTACAGCTAGTCTCTCATTGGTTCTCCCTATTCCTGTTCATCTTGCACAGAAATTGCAAGCTGTGCCAAAGAGGAGGTTAAAGGCACTGACTCTACAAGCGGGGATAGTGTTAGTAAAGCATCTGGAATGGTGAACCTGAGGACCAGGATACGAAAACTGAGATGCATTTTAAATCGTTTCCCAATCACACGGTGGACGATACTCTGGGTTTCCCATGCATGTTTTAGCTGGAGGAAGAATCCCTTGAACCTGGAAGGTTGGGACCCATGGAATGGGTACCATGCAGTATGACTTCAAAGGGTCTGCATTTGCTCACCGAAACTCACCAATGCTATCAGCCTGAAGTGTCCAGCCTTATGTCTCAACCAGCTCTGGGTGTAGATGTGGTCAATCCTGGTTGCATCACATGCCCTGAGTGAATTATTTAAGAATTGCTCTCTATTTCACTGTCTTTGTGCTTTGTTTTCGAAATTTGTTTTGATAATGGGATTTATCGGATTTTCACTGCTGCGTTTCGGCCGCTGTACACACGCTTGATTCTCTTATGGAGATATATATATCCATGGGTTTTAAGATTCTTCCTAGTCAGGTATATTCCTAGGCGTTGAATATGTGGTGTTGGGTCCATTTCGTTGAGCAAGGAGTAGGTCTTTTCTATTACATATTTGGCTTATGGAAAGTTATCTGTGCTAATTTCAGTCTCTGGTTTTAGGCAGCACCCCAAGGTGCCTTTCCCCATAAGCAAGCACTAGTTGGTTTTCTAAATTTGAGACCCTGTTCTGTTTTGTAATTCAGTTCATGTGTAGTCAAGTTTACATTCCGTGTATTAGTGATATCTTATGATGTTTCTTTTTCTGTGTGACGTAGTTCACGTAGAATCACCGTACCTGCATCCACTCACTATGCCGCTACGGGCCTGATGACACAGATTTAATGGCTGAGTGATATTGCATTGCACGTACGTGCCACAACTTCTTTATCCATTTTTTGATTTCTGGGATATTTACCTGGTACTGTAGACGAGCTTCTTGAGAACACAGTTGTCCCAAACTTTGGGGTGGATCTCTGTTTTTGATTTTAATTTCCCTAACCAAGAGGACCATAAGTGCAATTGCCATAGGTTGTGTTCCTTTATTTCTTACGTGTTTCAGGAAACACCATACACTTCTGCAGGGTGGCTGCTGGCAATTTACATCCTGCCAATCAGCATAACAAGGCTCCCTGTTCTCTATATCCTGTCCTACCCTTTCTGGATTTTACACTTTTTTCAGATGGCCCTTTTGCCCAGGGGGGCAGTGAGATTTCATTGTAGTGCAGATTTCCTTTACAGGCTTGCTTGGTTGGCCAAAAAGGGCGTATGAGTTTTTCCCTGAATATATTCAGGAAAAAATGCATACGCCCTTTTTGGCCAAGTGCATCATTGTCGACGTTGTGCCTCTTTTCCTATGCTTTCAGGGCAATTCCAGTCTACCCCCTGCAATCGTTTTCCTGAAATTCAGCCCCGCTTTCAAGTCCCCTTCGCAGGCTTACTTCAATATATTTTTGGAGGATAGCTGTCATTTATAACTCTGCAGGTTTGTGAAGTACAGTGCCCCTGAGCTCCTTTCTTCAACTCGCTTTATTGTGAGCTGGGCAGAAAACCGCAGGATTGCTTCAGGCCCTAATCTGTTTCCAGCAGGGCACACTGAGCCTTTGTTTAATTCCTCTTCCTGGTGGGCAATGAGCGTTACATTTGCCCGTGCAGACACCTACAGCTAGTCTCTCATTGGTTCTCCCTATTCCTGTTCATCTTGCACAGAAATGGCAAGCTGTGCCAAACAGGAGGTTAAAGGCACTGACTCTCCAAGCGGAGAGAGTGTTAGTAAAGCATCTGGAATGGTGAGCCAAAGGGCCAGGATACGAAAACTGAGATGCATTTTAAATCGTTTCCCAATCACACGGTGGACGATACTCTGGGTTTCCCATGCATGTTTTAGCTGGAGGAAGAATGCCTTGAACCTGGAGAGTTGGGACCCATGGAATGGGTACCATGCAGTATGACTTCAAAGGGTCTGCATTTGCTCACCGAAACTCACCAGTGCTATCAGCCTGAAGTGTCCAGCCTTATGTGTCAACCAGCTCTGGGTGTAGATGTGGTCAATCCCGGTTGCATCACATGCCCTGAGTGAATTATTTAAGAATTGCTCTCTATTTCACTGTCTTTGTGTTTTGTTTTCGAAATTTATTTTGATAATGGGATTTATCGGATTTTCACTGCTGCGTTTCGGCCGCTGTACACACGCTTGGGTCTCTTATGGAGACATATATATCCATGGGTTTTATGATTCTTCCTAGTCAGGTATATTCCTAGGCGATGATTATGTGGTGTTGGGTCCATTTCGTTGAGCAAGGAGTAGGTCTTGTCTATTACATATTTGGCTTATCGAAAGTTATCTGTGCTAATTTCAGTCTCTGGTTTTATGCAGCACCCAAAGGCACCTTTCCCCATAAGCAAGCACTAGTTGGTTTTCTAAATTTGAGACCCTGTTCTGTTTTGTAATTCAGTTCATGTGTAGTCAAGTTTACATTCCGTGTATTAGTGATATCTTATGATGTTTCTTTTTCTGTGTGACGTAGTTCACGAAAAATCACCGTACCTGCATCCACTCACTATGCCGCTATGGGCCTGATGACACAGATTCCATTGCTGAGTGATATTGCATTGTACGTACGTGCCACATGTTCTTTATCCATTTTTTGCTTTCTGGGATATTTACCTGATACTGTAGACGAGCTTCTTGTGAACACAGCCATCCCAAATATTGGGGTGGCTGTCTGTTTTTGATTTTAATTTCCGTTAACTATAGGACCATAAGTGGAAATGCCATAGGCTGTGTTGCTTTGTTTCTTACGTGTTTCAGGAAACACCATACACTTCTCCAGGGTGGCTGCTGGCAATTTACATCCTGCCAATCAGCATAACAAGGCTCCCTGTTCTCCATATCCTGTCCTACCTTTCTGGATTTTACACTTTTTTCAGATGGCCCTTTTGCCCGGGGGGCAGTGAGACTTCATTGTAGTACAGATTTCCTTTACAGGCTTGCTTGGTTGGCCAAAAAGGGCGTATGCGTTTTTTCCTGAATATATTCAGGAAAAAACGCATACGCCCTTTTTGGCCAAGTGCATCATTGTCGACGTTCTGCCTCTTTTCCTATGCTTTCAGGGCAATTCCAGTCTACCCCCTGCAATCGTTTCCTGAAATTCTGCCCCGCTTTCAAGTCCCCTTCGCAGGCTTACTTCAATATATTTTCGGAGGATAGCTGTCATTTATAACTCTGCAGGTTTGTGAATTACAGTGCCCCTGAGCTCCTTTCTTCAACTCGCTTTCTTGTGAGCTGGGCACAAAACCACAGGATTGCTTCAGGCCCTAATCTGTTTTCAGCAGGGCATGCTGAGCCTTTGTTTAATTCCTCTTCCTGGTCGGCAATGAGCATTACATTTGCCCGTGCAGACAACTACATCTAGTCTCTCATTGGTTCTCCCTATTCCTGTTCATCTTGCACAGAAATTGCAAGCTGTGCCAAACAGGAGGTTAAAGGCACTGACTCTCCAAGCGGGGAGAGTGTTAGTAAAGCATCTGGAATGGTGAACCCGAGGACCAGGATACGAAAACTGAGATGCATTTTAAATCGTTTCCCAATCACACGGTGGACGATACTCTGGGTTTCCCATGCATGTTTTAACTGGAGGAAGAATGCCTTGAACCTGGAGAGTTGGGACCCATGGAATGGGTACCATGCAGTATGACTTCAAAGGGTCTGCATTTGCTCACCGAAACTCACCAATGCTATCAGCCTGAAGTGTCCAGCCTTATGTCTCAACCAGCTCTGGGTGTAGATGTGGTCAATCCCGGTTGCATCACATGCCCTGAGTGAATTAGTTAAGAATTGCTCTCGATTTTACTGTCTTTGTGTTTTGTTTTCGAAATTTATTTTGATAATGGGATTTATCGGATTTTCACTGCTGCGTTTCGGCCGCTGTACACACGCTTGATTCTCTTACGGAGACATATAAATCCATGGGTTTTAAGATTCTTCCTAGTCAGGTATATTCCTAGGCGTTGAATATGTGGTGTTGGGTCCATTTCGTTGAGCAAGGAGTAGGTCTTGTCTATTACATATTTGGCCTATGGAAAGTTATCTGTGCTAATTTCAGTCTGGTTATATGCAGCACCCCAAGGCACCTTTCCCCATAAGCAAGCACTAGTTGGTTTTCTAAATTTGAGACCCTGTTCTGTTTTGTAATTCAGTTCATGTGTAGTCAAGTTTACATTCCGTGTATTAGTGATATCTTATGATGTTTCTTTTTCTGTGTGACGTAGTTCACGTAGAATCACCGTACCTGCATCCACTCACTATTCCGCTACGGACCTGATGACACAGATTTCATTGCTGAGTGATATTGCATTGCACGTACGTGCCACAACTTCTTTATCCATTTTTTGCTTTCTGGGATATTTACCTGGTACTGTAGACGAGCTTCTTGGGAACACAGCCGTCCCAAACTTTGGGGTGGCTCTCCGTTTTTGATGTTAATTTCCCTAAGCAATAGGACCATAATTGCAATTGCCATAGGCTGTGTTGCTTTATTTCTTACGTGTTTCAGGAAACACCATACACTTCTCCAGGGTGGCTGTTCACAATTTACATCCTGCCAATCAGCATAACAAGGCTCCCTGTTCTCCATATCCTGTCCTAACTTCTAGATTTTACACTTTTTTCAGATGGCCCTTTTGCCCGGGGGGGCAGTGAGATTTCATTGTAGTGCAGATTTCCTTTACAGGCTTGCTTGGTTGGCCAAAAAGGGCGTATGCCTTTTTTCCTGAATATATTCAGGAAAAAACGCATACGCACTTTTTGGCCAAGTGCATCATTGTCGACGTTGTGCCTCTTTTCCTATGCTTTCAGGGCAATTCCAGTCTACCCCCTGCAATCGTTTTCCTGAAATTCTGCCCCACTTTCAAGTCCCCTTCGCAGGCTTATTTCAATATATTTTTGGAGGATAGCTGTCATTTATAACTCTGCAGGTTTGTGAATTACAGTGCCCCTGAGCTCCTTTCTTCAACTCGCTTTCTTGTGAGCTGGGCACAAAACCGCAGGATTGCTTCAGGCCCTAATCTGTTTCCAGCAGGGCACACTGAGCCTTTGTTTAATTCCTCATCCTGGTGGGCAATGAGCGTTACATTGCCCGTGCAGACACCTACAGCTAGTCTCTCATTCGTTCTCCCTATTCCTGTTCATCTTGCACAGAAATTGCAAGCTGTGCCAAAGAGGAGGTTAAAGGCACTGACTCTCCAAGCGGGGAGAGTGTTAGTAAAGCATCTGGAATGGTGAACCCGAGGACCAGGATAGGAAAACTGAGATGCATTTTAAATCGTTTCCCAATCACACGGTGGACGATACTCTGGGTTTCCCATGCATGTTTTAGCTGGAGGAAGAATCCCTTGAACCTGGAGAGTTGGGACCCATGGAATGGGTACCATGCAGTATGACTTCAAAGGGTCTGCATTTGCTCACCGACACTCACCAATGCTATCAGCCTGAAGTGTCCAGCCTTATGTCTCAACCAGCTCTGGGTGTAGATGTGGTCAATCCCGGTTGAATCACATGCCCTGAGTGAATTATTTAAGAATTGCTCTCTATTTCACTGTCTTTGTGTTTTGTTTTCGAAATTTATTTTGATAATGGGATTTATCGGATTTTCACTGCTGCGTATCGGCCGCTGTACACACGCTTGATTCTCTTACGGAGACATATATATCCATGGGTTTTAAGATTCTTCCTAGTCAGGTATATTCCTAGGCGTTGAATATGTGGTGTTGAGTCCATTTCGTTGAGCAAGGAGTAGGTCTTGTCTATTACATATTTGTTTCATGGAATGTTATCTGTACTAATTTCAGTCTCTGGTTTTATGCAGCACCCTAAGGCACCTTTCCCCATAAGCAAGCACTAGTTGGTTTTCTAAATTTGAGACCCTGTTCTGTTTTGTAATTCAGTTCATGTGTAGTCAAGTTTACATTCCGTGTATTAGTGATATCTTATGATGTTTCTTTTTCTGTGTGACGTAGTTCACGTAGAATCACCGTACCTGCATCCACTCACTATGCCGCTACGGGCCTGATGACACAGATTTCAATGCTGAGTGATATTGCATTGTACGTACGTGCCACAACTTCTTTATCCATATTTTGCTTTCTGGGATATTTACCTGATACTGTAGACGAGCTTCTTGTGAACACAGCCGTCCCAAATATTGGGTTGCCTGTCTGTTTTTGATTTTAATTTCCGTAAGCTATAGGACCATAAGTGGAAGTGCCATAGGCTGTGGTGCTTTGTTTCTTATGTGTTTCAGGAAACACCATACACTTCTCCAGGGTGGCTGCTGGCAATTTACATCCTGCCAATCAGCATAACAAGGCTCCCTGTTCTCCATATCCTGTCCTACCTTTCTGGATTTTACACTTTTTTCAGATGGCCCATTTGCCCGGGGGGCAGTGAGACTTCGTTGTGGTGCAGATTTCCTTTACAGGCTTGCTTGGTTGGCCAAAAAGGGCGTATGCGTTTTTTCCTGAATATATTCAGGAAAAAACGCATACGCCCTTTTTGGCGAAGTGCATCATTGTCGACGTTCTGCCTCTTTTCCTATGCTTTCAGGGCAATTCCAGTCTACCCCTGCAATCGTTTTCCTGAAATTCTGCCCCGCTTTCAAGTCCCCTTCGCAGGCTTACTTCAATATATTTTTGGAGGATAGCTGTCATTTATAACTCTGCAGGTTTGTGAATTACAGTGTCCCTGAGCTCCTTTCTTCAACTCGCTTTCTTGTGAGCTGGGCACAAAACCGCAGGATTGCTTCAGGCCCTAATCTGTTTTCAGCAGGGCACGCTGAGCCTTTGTTTAATTCCTCTTCCTGGTGGGCAATGAGCGTTACATTTGCCCGTGCAGACACCTACAGCTAGTCTCTCATTGGTTCTCCCTATTCCTGTTCATCTTGCACAGAAATTGCAAGCTGTGCCAAACAGGAGGTTAAAGGCAGTGACTCTCCAAGCGGGGAGAGTGTTAGTAAAGCATCTGGAATGGTGAACCCGAGGACCAGGATAGGAAAACTGAGATGCATTTTAAATCGTTTCCCAATCACACGGTGGACAATACTGTGGGGTTCCCATGCATGTTTTAGCTGGAGGAAGAATCCCTTGAACCTGAAGAGTTGGGACCCATGGAATAGGTACCATGCAGTATGACTTCAAAGGGTCTGCATTTGCTCACCGAAACTCACCAATGCTATCAGCCTGAAGTGTCCAGCCTTATGTCTCAACCAGCTCTGGGTGTAGATGTGGTCAATCCCGGTTGCATCACATGCCCTGAGTGAATTATTTAAGAATTGCTCTCTATTTCACTGTCTTTGTGTTTTGTTTTCGAAATTTATTTTGATAATGGGATTTATCGGATTTTCACTGCTGCGTTTCGGCCGCTATAAACACGCTTGTTTCTCTTACGGAGACATATATACCTATGGGTTTTAAGATTCTTCCTAGTCAGGTATATTCCTAGGCGTTGAATATGTGGTGTTGGGTCCATTTCGTTGAGCAAGGAGTAGGTCTTGTCTATTACATATTTGGCTTATGGAAAGTTATCTGTGCTAATTTCAGTCTCTGGTTTTATGCAGCACCCCAACGCACCTTTCCCCATAAGCAAGCACTAGTTGGTTTTCTAAATTTGAGACCCTGTTCTGTTTTGTAATTCAGTTCATGTGTAGTCAAGTTTACATTCCGTGTATTAGTGATATCTTATGATGTTTCTTTTTCTGTGTGACGTAGTTCACGTAGAATCACCGTACCTGCATCCACTCACTATGCCGCTACGGGCCTGATGACACAGATTTCATTGCTGAGTGATATTGCATTGTACGTACGTGCCACAACTTCGTTATCCATTTTTTGCTTTCTGGGATATTTACCTGATACTGTAGACGAGCTTCTTGTGAACACAGCCGTCCCAAATATTGGGGCGGCTGTCTGTTTTTGATTTTAATTTCCGTAAGCTATAGGACCATAAGTGGAAGTGCCATAGGCTGTGTTGCTTTGTTTCTTACGTGTTTCAGGAAACACCATACACTTCTCCAGGGTGGCTGCTGGCAATTTACATCCTGCCAATCAGCATAACAAGGCTCCCTGTTCTCCATATCCTGTCCTACCTTTCTGGATTTTACACTTTTTTTCAGATGGCCCTTTTGCCCGGGGGACAGTGACACTTCATTGTAGTGCAGATTTCCTTTATAGGCTTGCTTGGTTGGCCAAAAAGGGCGTATGCGTTTTTTCCTGAATATATTCAGGAAAAAACGCATACGCCCTTTTTGGCCTAGTGCATCATTGTCGACGTTCTGCCTCTTTTCCTATGCTTTCAGGGCAATTCCAGTCTTCCCCTGCAATCGTTTTCCTGAAATTCTGCCCCGCTTTCAAGTCCCCTTCGCAGGCTTACTTCAATATATTTTTGGAGATTAGCTGTCATTTATAACTCTGCAGATTCGTGAATTACAGTGCACCTGAGCTCCTTCCTTCAACTCGCTTTCTTGTGAGCTGGGCACAAAACCGCAGGATTGCTTCAGGACCTAATCTGTTTTCAGCAGGGCATGCTGAGCCTTTGTTTAATTCCTCTTCCTGGTGGGCAATGAGCATTACATTTGCCCGTGCAGACACCTACGGCTAGTCTCTCATTGGTTCTCCCTATTCCTGGTCATCTTGCACAGAAATTGCAAGCTGTGCCAAAGAGGAGGTTAAAGGCACTGACTCTCCAAGCGGGGAGATTGTTAGTAAAGCATCTGGAATGTTGAACTCGAGGACCAGGATACGAAAACTGAGATGCATTTTAAATCGTTTCCCAATCACACGGTGGACGATACTCTGGGTTTCCCATGCATGTTTTAGCTGGAGGACGAATCCCTTGAACCTGGAGAGTTGGGACCCATGGAATGGGTACCATGCAGTATGACTTCAGAGGGTCTGCATTTGCTCACCGAAACTCACCAATGCTATCAGCCTGAAGTGTCCAGCCTTATGTCTCAACCAGCTCTGGGTGTAGATGTGGTAAATCCCGGTTGCATCACATGCCCTGAGTGAATTATTTAAGAATTGCTCTCTATTTCACTGTCTTTGTGTTTTGTTTTCGAAATTTATTTTGATAATGGGATTTATCGGATTTTCACTGCTGCGTTTCGGCCGCTGTACACACGCTTGATTCTCTTACGGAGACTTATATATCCATGGGTTTTAAGATTCTTCCTAGTCAGGTATATTCCTAGGCGTTGAATATGTGGTGTTGAGTCCATTTCGTTGAGCAAGGAGTAGGTCTTGTCTATTACATATTTGGCTTATGGAATGTTATCTGTGCTAATTTCAGTCTCTGGTTTTATGCAGCACCCCATGGCACCTTTCCCCATAAGCAAGCACTAGTTGGTTTTCTAAATTTGAGACCCTGTTCTGTTTTGTAATTCAGTTCATGTGTAGTCAAGTTTACATTCCGTGTATTAGTGATATCTTATGATGTTTCTATTTCTGTGTGACGTAGTTCACGTAGAATCACCGTACCTGCATCCACTCACTATGCCGCTACGGGCCTGATGACACAGATTTCATTGCTGAGTGATATTGCATTGCACATACGTGCCACAACTTCTTTATCCATTTTTTGCTTTCTGGGATATTTACCTGGTACTGTAGACGAGCTTCTTGGGAACACAGCCGTCCCAAACTTTGGGGTGGCTCTCTGTTTTTGATTTTAATTTCCCTACGAATAGGACCATAAGTGCAATTGCCATAGGCTGTGTTGCTTTGTTTCTTACGTGTTTCAGAAAACACCATACACTTCTCCAGGGTGGCTGCTGGCAATTTAAATCCTGCCAATCAGCATAACAAGGCTCCCTGTTCTCCATATCCTGTCCTACATTTCTGGATTTTACACTTTTTACAGATGGCCCTTTTGCCCAGGGGGCAGTGAGACTTCATTGTAGTGCAGATTTCCTTTACAGGCTTGCTTGGTTGGCCAAAAAGGGCGTATGCGTTTTTTCCTGAATATATTCAGGAAAAAACGCATACGCCCTTTTCGGCCAAGTGCATCATTGTCGACATTCTGCCTCTTTTCCTATGCTTTCAGGGCAATTCCAGTCTACCCCCTGCAATCGTTTTCCTGAAATTCTGCCCCGCTTTCAAGTCCCCTTCGCAGGCTTACTTCAATATATTTTTGGAGGATAACTGTCATTTATAACTCTGCAGGTTTGTGAATTACAGTGCCCCTGAGCTCCTTTCTTCAACTCGCTTTCTTGTGAGCTGGGCACAAAACCGCAGGATTGCTTCAGGCCCTAATCTGTTTTCAGCAGGGCACGCTGAGCCTTTGTTTAATTCCTCTTCCTGGTGGGCAATGAGCGTTACATTTGCCCGTGCAGACACCTACAGCTAGTCTCTCATTGGTTCTCCCTATTCCTGTTCATCTTGCACAGAAATTGCAAGCTGTGCCAAACAGGAGGTTAAAGGCACTGACTCTCCAAGCGGGGAGAGTGTTAGTAAAGCATCTGGAATGGTGAACCCGAGGACCAGGATACGAAAACTGAGATGCATTTTAAATCGTTTCCCAATCACACGGTGGACGATACTCTGGGTTTCCCATGCATGTTTTAGCTGGAGGAAGAATCCCTTGAACCTGGAGAGTTGGGACCCATGGAATGGGTACCATGCAGTATGACTTCAAAGGGTCTGCATTTGCTCACCGAAACTCACCAATGCTATCAGCCTGAAGTGTCCAGCCTTATGTCTCAACCAGCTCTGGGTGTTGATGTGGTCAATCCCGGTTGCATCACATGCCCTGAGTGAATTATTTAAGAATTGCTCTCTATTTCACTGTCTTTGTGTTTTGTTTTCGAAATTTATTTTGATAATGGGATTTATCGGATTTTCACTGCTGCGTTTCGGCCGCTATAAACACGCTTGTTTCTCTTACGGAGACATATATACCCATGGGTTTTAAGATTCTTCCTAGTCAGGTATATTCCTAGGCGTTGAATATGTGGTGTTGGGTCCATTTCGTTGAGCAAGGAGTAGGTCTTGTCTATTACATATTTGGCTTATGGAAAGTTATCTGTGCTAATTTCAGTCTCTGGTTTTATGCAGCACCCCAACGCACCTTTCCCCATAAGCAAGCACTAGTTGGTTTTCTAAATTTGAGACCCTGTTCTGTTTTGTAATTCAGTTCATGTGTAGTCAAGTTTACATTCCGTGTATTAGTGATATCTTATGATGTTTCTTTTTCTGTGTGACGTAGTTCACGTAGAATCACCGTACCTGCATCCACTCACTATGCCGCTACGGGCCTGATGACACAGATTTCATTGCTGAGTTTTATTGCATTGTACGTACGTGCCACAACTTCGTTATCCATTTTTTGCTTTCTGGGATATTTACCTGATACTGTAGACGAGCTTCTTGTGAACACAGCCGTCCCAAATATTGGGGTGGCTGTCTGTTTTTGATTTTAATTTCCGTAAGCTATAGGACCATAAGTGGAAGTGCCATAGGCTGTGTTGCTTTGTTTCTTACGTGTTTCAGGAAACACCATACACTTCTCCAGGGTGGCTGCTGGCAATTTACATCCTGCCAATCAGCATAACAAGGCTCCCTGTTCTCCATATCCTGTCCTACCTTTCTGGATTTTACACTTTTTTTCAGATGGCCCTTTTGCCCGGGGGACAGTGAGACTTCATTGTAGTGCAGATTTCCTTTACAGGCTTGCTTGGTTGGCCAAAAAGGGCGTATGCGTTTTTTCCTGAATATATTCAGGAAAAAACGCATACGCCCTTTTTGGCCTAGTGCATCATTGTCGACGTTCTGCCTCTTTTCCTATGCTTTCAGGGCAATTCCAGTCTTCCCCTGCAATCGTTTTCCTGAAATTCTGCCCCGCTTTCAAGTCCCCTTCGCAGGCTTACTTCAATATATTTTTGGAGATTAGCTGTCATTTATAACTCTGCAGATTCGTGAATTACAGTGCACCTGAACTCCTTCCTTCAACTCGCTTTCTTGTGAGCTGGGCACAAAACCGCAGGATTGCTTCAGGACCTAATCTGTTTTCAGCAGGGCATGCTGAGCCTTTGTTTAATTCCTCTTCCTGGTGGGCAATGAGCATTACATTTGCCCGTGCAGACACCTACGGCTAGTCTCTCATTGTTTCTCCCTATTCCTGTTCATCTTGCACAGAAATTGCAAGCTGTGCCAAACAGGAGGTTAAAGGCACTGACTCTCCAAGCAGGGAGAGTGTTAGTAAAGCATCTGGAATGGTGAACCCGAGGACCAGGATACGAAAACTGAGATGCATTTTAAATCGTTTCCCAATCACACGGTGGATGATACTCTGGGTTTCCCATGCATGTTTTAGCTGGAGGAAGAATCCCTTGAACCTGAAGAGTTAGGACCCATGGAATAGGTACCATGCAGTATGACTTCAAAGGGTCTGCATTTGCTCACCGAAATTCACAAATGCTATCAGCCTGTAGTGTCCAGCCTTATGTCTCAACCAGCTGTGGGTGTAGATGTGGTCAATCCCAGTTGCATCACATGCCCTGAGTGAATTATTTAAGAATCGCTCTCTATTTCACTGTCTTTGTGTTTTGTTTTCGAAATTTATTTTGATAATGGGATTTATCGTATTTTCACTCCTGCGTATCGGCCGCTGTACACACGCTTGATTCTCTTACGGAGACATATATAACCATGGGTTTTAAGATTCTTCCTAGTCAGGTATATTCCTAGGCGTTGAATATGTGGTGTTGAGTCCATTTCGTTGAGCAATGAGTAGGTCTTGTCTATTAAATATTTGTCTTATGGAGTGTTATCTGTGCTAATTTCAGTCTCTGGTTTTATGCAGCACCCCAAGGCACCTTTCCCCATAAGCAAGCACTAGTTGGTTTTCTAAATTTGAGACCCTGTTCTGTTTTGTAATTCAGTTCATGTGTAGTCAAGTTTACATTCCGTGTATTAGTGATATCTTATGATGTTTCTTTTTCTGTGTGACGTAGTTCACGTAGAATCACCGTACCTGCATCCACTCACTATGCCGCTACGGGCCTGATGACACAGATTTCATTGCTGAGTGATATTGCATTGTACGTACGTGCCACAACTTCTTTATCCATTTCTTGCTTTCTGGGATATTTACCTGATACTGTAGACGAGCTTCTTGTGAACACAGCCGTCCCAAATATTGGGGTGGCTGTCTGTTTTTGATTTTAATTTCCGTAAGCTATAGGACCATAAGTGGAAGTGCCATAGGCTGTGTTGCTTTGTTTCTTACGTGTTTCAGGAAACACCATACACTTCTCCAGGGTGGCTACCGGCAATTTACATCCTGCCAATCAGCATAACAAGGCTCCCTGTTCTCCATATCCCGTCCTCCCTTTCTGGATTTTACACTTTTTTCAGATGGCCCTTTTGCCCGGGGGGCAGTGAGACTTCATTGTAGTGCAGATTTCCTTTACAGGCTTGCTTGGTTGGCCAAAAAGTGCGTATGCGTTTTTTCCTGAATATATTCAGGAAAAAACGCATACGCCCTTTTTGGCCCAGTGCATCATTGTCAACGTTCTGCCTCTTTTCCAATTCTTTCAGGGCAATTCCAGTCTACCCCCTGCAGTCGTTTTCCTGAAATTCTGCTCCGCTTTCAAGTCCCCTTCGCAGGCTTACTTCAATATATTTTTGGAGGATAGCTGTCATTTATAACTCTGCAGGTTTGTGAATTACAGTGCCCCTGAGCTCCTTTCTTCAACTCGCTTTCTTGTGAGCTGGGCACAAAACCGCAGGATTGCTTCAGGCCCTAATCTGTTTCCAGCAGGGCACGCTGAGCCTTTGTTTAATTCCTCTTCCTGGTGGGCAATGAGCGTTACATTTGCCCGTGCAGACACCTACAGCTAGTCTCTCATTGGTTCTCCCTATTCCTGTTCATGTTGCACAGAAATTGCAAGCTGTGCCAAAGAGGAGGTTAAAGGCACTGACTCTCCAAGCGGGGAGAGTGTTAGTAAAGCATCTGGAATGGTGAACCCGAGGACCAGGATACGAAAACTGAGATGCATTTTAAATCATTTCCCAATCACACGGTGGACGATATTCTGGGTTTCCCATGCATGTTTTAGCTGGAGGAAGAATCCCTTGAACCTGTAGAGTTGGGACCAATGGAATGGGTACCATGCAGTATGACTTCAAAGGGTCTGCATTTGCTCACCGAAACTCACCAATGCTATCAGCCTGAAGTGTCCAGCCTTATGTCTCAACCAGCTCTGGGTGTAGATGTGGTCAATCCCGGTTGCATCACATGCCCTGAGTGAATTATTTAAGAATTGCTCTCTATTTCACTGTCTTTGTGTTTTGTTTTCGAAATTTATTTTGATAATGGGATTTATCGGATTTTCACTGCTGCGTTTTGGCCGCAGTACATACGCTTGATTCTCTTACGGAGACATATATATCCATGGGTTTTAAGATTCTTCCTAGTCAGGTATATTCCTAGGCGTTGAATATGTGGTGTTGGGTCCATTTCGTTGAGCACGGAGTAGGCCTTGTCTATTACATATTTGGCTTATGGAAAGTTATCTGTTCTAATTTCAGTCTCTGGTTTTATGCAGCACCCCAAGGCACCTTTCCCCATAAGAACGCACTAGTTGGTTTTCTAAATTTGAGACCCTGTTCTGTTTTGTAATTCAGTTCATGTGTAGTCAAGTTTACATTCCGTGTATTAGTGATATCTTATGATGTTTCTTTTTCTGTGTGACGTAGTTCACGTAGAATCACCGTACCTGCATCCACTCACTATGCCGCTACGGGCCTGATGACACAGATTTCATTGCTGAGTGATATTGCATTGTCGTACGTGCCACAACTTCTTTATCCATTTTTTGCTTTCTGGGATATTTACCTGATACTGTAGACGAGCTTCTTGTGAACACAGCCGTCCCAAATATTGGGGTGGCTGTCTGTTTTTGATTTTAATTTCCGTAAGCTATAGGACCATAATTGGAAGTGCCATAGGCTGTGTTGCTTTGTTTCTTACGTGTTTCAGGAAACACCATACACTTCTCCAGGGTGGCTACTGGCAATTTACATCCTGCCAATCAGCATAAAAAGGCTCCCTGTTCTCCATATCCTGTCCTACCTTTCTGGATTTTACACTTTTTTCAGATGGCCCTTTTACCCGGGGGGCAGTGAGACTTCATTGTAGTGCAGATTTCCTTTACAGGCTTGCTTGGTTGCCCAAAAAGTGCATATGCGTTTTTTCCTGAATATATTCAGGAAAAAACGCATACGCCCTTTTTGGCCAAGTGCATCATTGTCGACGTTGTACCTCTTTTCCTATGCTTTCAGGGCAATTCCAGTCTACCCCCTGCAATCGTTTTCCTGAAATTCTGCCCCGCTTTCAAGTACCCTTCGCAGGCTTACTTCAATATACTTTTGGAAGATATCTGTCATTTATAACTCTGCAGGTTTGTGAATTACAGTGCCCCTGAGCTCCTTTCTTCAACTCGCTTTCTTGTGAGCTGGGCACAAAACCGCAGGATTGCTTCAGGCCCTAATCTGTTTCCAGCAGGGCACACTGAGCCTTTGTTTAATTCCTCTTCCTGGTGGGCAATATGTGTTACATTTGCCCGTGCAGACACCTACAGCTAGTCTCTCATTGGTTCTCCCTATTCCTGTTCATCTTGCACAGAAATTGCAAGCTGTGCCAAAGAGGAGGTTAAAGGCACTGACTCTCCAAGCGGGGAGAGTGTTAGTAAATCATCTGGAATGGTGAACCTGAGGACCAGGATACGAAAACTGAGATGCATTTTAAATCGTTTCCCAATCACACGGTGGACGATACTCTGGGTTTCCCATGCATGTTTTAGCTGGAGGAAGAATGCCTTGAACCTGGAGAGTTGGGACCCATGGAATGGGTACCATGCAGTATGACTTCAAAGGGTCTGCATTTGCTCACCAAAACTCACCAATGCTATCAGCCTGAAGTGTCCAGCCTTATGTCTCAACCAGCTCTGGGTGTAGATGTGGTCAATCCCGGTTGCATCACATGCCCTGAGTGAATTATTTAAGAATTGCTCTCTATTTCACTGTCTTTGTGCTTTGTTTTTGAAATTTATTTTGATAATGGGATTTATCTGATTTTCACTGCTGCGTTTCGGCCGCTGTACACACGCTTGATTCTCTTACGGAGACATATATATCCATGGGTTTTAAGATTCTTCCTAGTCAGGTATATTCCTAGGCGTTGAATATGTGGTGTTTGGTCCATTTCGTTGAGCAAGGAGTAGGTCTTGTCTATTACATATTTGGCTTATGGAAAGTTATCTGTGCTAATTTCAGTGTCTGCTTTTATGCAGCACCCCAAGGCGCCTTTCCCCATAAGCAAGCACTAGTTGGTTTTCTAAATTTGAGACCCTGTTCTGTTTTGTCATTCAGTTCATGTGTAGTCAAGTTTACATTCCGTGTATTAGTGATATCTTATGATGTTTCTTTTTCTGTGTGACGTAGTTCACGTAGAATCACCGTACCTGCATCCACTCACTATACCGCTACGGGCCTGATGACACAGATTTCTTTGCTGAGTGATACTGCATTGCACGTACGTGCCACAACTTCTTTATCCATTTGTTGCTTTCTGGGATATTTACCTGCTACTGTAGACGAGCTTCCTGGGAACACAGCCGTCCCAAACTTGGAGTGGCTCTCTGTTTTTGATTTTAATATCCCTAAGGAATAGGACCATAAGTGCAATTGCCATAGGCTGTGTTGCTTTATTTCTTACGTGATTCAGGAAACACCATACACTTCTCCAGGGTGGCTGTTGGCAATTTACATCCTGCCAATCAGCATAACAAGGCTCCCTGTTCTCCATATCCTGTCCTACCTTTCTGGATTTTTCACTTTTTTCAGATGGCTCTCTTACCCGGGGGGCAGAGAGACTTCATTGTAGTGCAGATTTCCTTTACAGGCTTGCTTGGTTGGCCATAAAGGGCGTATGCGTTTTTTCCTGAATATATTCAGGAAAAAACGCATACGCCCTTTTTGGCCAAGTGCATCATTGTCGACGTTGTGCCTCTTTTCCTATGCTTTCAGGGCAATTCCAGTCTACCCCCTGCAATCGTTTTCCTGAAATTCTGCCCCGCTTTCAAGTCCCCTTTGCAGGCTTACTTCAATATACTTTTTGAAGATAGCTGTCATTTATAACTCTGCAGGTTTGTGAATTAGAGTGCCCCTGAGCTCCTTTCTTCAACTCGCTTTCTTGTGAGCTGGGCACAAAACCGCAGGATTGCTTCAGGCCCTAATCTGTTTCCAGCAGGGCACACTGAGCCGTTGTTTAATTCCTCTTCCTGGTGGGCAATGAGCGTTACATATGCCCGTGCAGACACCTACAGCTAGTCTCTCATTGGTTCTCCCTATTCCTGTTCATCTTGCACAGAAATTGCAAGCTGTGCCAAAGAGGAGGTTAAAGGCACTGACTCTACAAGCGGGGATAGTGTTAGTAAAGCATCTGGAATGGTGAACCTGAGGACCAGGATACGAAAACTGAGATGCATTTTAAATCGTTTCCCAATCACACGGTGGACGATACTCTGGGTTTCCCATGCATGTTTTAGCTGGAGGAAGAATCCCTTGAACCTGGAGAGTTGGGACCCATGGAATGGGTACCATGCAGTATGACTTCAAAGGGTCTGCATTTGCTCACCGAAACTCACCAATGCTATCAGCCTGAAGTGTCCAGCCTTATGTCTCAACCAGCTCTGGGTGTAGATGTGGTCAATCCTGGTTGCATCACATGCCCTGAGTGAATTATTTAAGAATTGCTCTCTATTTCACTGTCTTTGTGCTTTGTTTTCGAAATTTGTTTTGATAATGGGATTTATCGGATTTTCACTGCTGCGTTTCGGCCGCTGTACACACGCTTGATTCTCTTATGGAGACATATATATCCATGGGTTTTAAGATTCTTCCTAGTCAGGTATATTCCTAGGCGTTGAATATGTGGTGTTGGGTCCATTTCGTTGAGCAAGGAGTAGGTCTTTTCTATTACATATTTGGCTTATGGAAAGTTATCTGTGCTAATTTCAGTCTCTGGTTTTATGCAGCACCCCAAGGTGCCTTTCCCCATAAGCAAGCACTAGTTGGTTTTCTAAATTTGAGACCCTGTTCTGTTTTGTAATTCAGTTCATGTGTAGTCAAGTTTACATTCCGTGTATTAGTGATATCTTATGATGTTTCTTTTTCTGTGTGACGTAGTTCACGTAGAATCACCGTACCTGCATCCACTCACTATGCCGCTACGGGCCTGATGACACAGATTTAATGGCTGAGTGATATTGCATTGCACGTACGTGCCACAACTTCTTTATCCATTTTTTGATTTCTGGGATATTTACCTGGTACTGTAGACGAGCTTCTTGAGAACACAGTTGTCCCAAACTTTGGGGTGGATCTCTGTTTTTGATTTTAATTTCCCTAACCAAGAGGACCATAAGTGCAATTGCCATAGGCTGTGTTCCTTTATTTCTTACGTGTTTCAGGAAACACCATACACTTCTCCAGGGTGGCTGCTGGCAATTTACATCCTGCCAATCAGCATAACAAGGCTCCCTGTTCTCCATATCCTGTCCTACCTTTCTGGATTTTACACTTTTTTCAGATGGCTCTTTTGCCCGTGGGGCAGTGAGACTTCATTGTAGTGCAGATTTCCTTTACAGGCTTGCTTGGTTGGCCAAAAAGGGCGTATGCGTTTTTTCCTGAATATATTCAGGAAAAAACGCATACGCCCTTTTTTGCCAAGTGCATCATTGTCGACGTTGTGCCTCTTTTCCTATGCTTTCAGGGCAATTCCAGTCTACCCCCTGCAATCGTTTTCCTGAAATTCTGCCCCGCTTTCAAGTCCCCTTCGCAGGGTTACTTCACTATATTTTTGGAGGATAGCTGTCATTTAAAACTCTGCAGGTTTGTGAATTACAGTGCCCCTGAGCTCCTTTCTTCAACTCGCTTTCTTGTGAGCTGGGCACAAAACCGCAGGATTGCTTCAGGCCCTAATCTGTTTCCAGCAGGGCACACTGAGCCTTTGTTTAATTCCTCTTCCTGGTCGGCAATGAGCGTTACATTTGCCCGTGCAGACACCTACAGCTAGTCTCTCATTGTTTCTCCCTATTCCTGTTCATCTTGCACAGAAATTGCAAGCTGTGCCAAACAGGAGGTTAAAGGCACTGACTCTCCAAGCGGGGAGAGTGTTAGTAAAGCATCTGGAATGGTGAACCCGAGGACCAGGATATGAAAACTGAGATGCATTTTAAATCGTTTCCCAATTACACGGTGGACGATACTCTGGATTTCCCATGCATGTTTTAGCTGGAGGAAGAATGCCTTGAACCTGGAGAGTTGAGACCCACGGAATGGGTACCATGCAGTATGACTTCAAAGGGTCTGCATTTGCTCACCGAAACTCACCAATGCTATCAGCCTGAAGTGTCCAGCCTTATGTCTCAACCAGCTCTGGGTGTAGATGTGTTAAATCCCGGTTGCATCACATGCCCTGAGTGAATTATTTAAGAATTGCTCTCTATTTCACTGTCTTTGTGTTTTGTTTTTGAAATTTATTTTGATAATGGGATTTATCGGATTTTCACTGCTGCGTTTATGCCACTGTACACACGCTTGATTCTCTTACGGAGACATATAAATCCATGGGTTTTAAGATTCTTCCTACTCAGGTATATTCCTAGGCGCTGAATATGTGGTGTTGAGTCCATTTCGTTGAGCAAGGAGTAGGTCTTGTCTATTACATATTTGGCTTATGGAATGTTATCTGTGCTAATTTCAGTCTCTGGTTTTATGCAGCACCCCAAGGCACCTTTCCCCATAAGCAAGCACTAGTTGGTTTTCTAAATTTGAGACCCTGTTCTGTTTTGTCATTCAGTTCATGTGTAGTCAAGTTTACATTCCGTGTATTAGTGATATCTTATGATGTTTCTTTTTCTGTGTGACGTAGTTCACGTAGAATCACCGTACCTGCATCCACTCACTATGCCGCTACGGGCCTGATGACACAGATTTCATTGCTGGGTGATATTGCATTGCACGTACGTGCCACAACTTCTTTATCCATTTTTTGCTTTCTGGGATATTTACCTGGTCCTGTAGACGAGCTTCTTGGGAACACAGCCGTCCCAAACGTTGGGGTGGCTCTCTATTTTTGATTTTAATTTCCCTAAGGAATAGGACCATAAGTGCAATTGCCATAGGCTGTGTTGCTTTATTTCTTACGTGTTTCAGGAAACACCATACACTTCTCCAGGGTGGCTGTTCACAATTTACATCCTGCCAATCAGCATAACAAGGCTCCCTGTTCTCCATATCCTGTCCTACCTTTCTGGATTTTACACTTTTTTCAGATGGCCCTTTTGCCCAGGGGGCAGTGAGATTTCATTGTAGTGCAGATTTCCTTTACAGGCTTGCTCAGTTGGCCAAAAAGGGCGTAAGCGTTTTTTCCTGAATATATTCAGGAAAAAACGCATACGCCCTTTTTGGCCAAGTGCATCATTGTCGACGTTGTGCCTCTTTTCCTATGCTTTCAGGGCAATTCCAGTCTACCCCCTGCAATCGTTTTCCTGAAATTCTGCCCCGCTTTCAAGTCCCCTTCGCAGGCTTACTTCAATATACTTTTGGAAGACAGCTGTCATTTATAACTCTGCAGGTTTGTGAATTACAGTGCCCCTGAGCTCCTTTCTTCAACTCGCTTTCTTGTGAGCTGGGCACAAAACCGCAGGATTGCTTCAGGCCCTAATCTGTTTCCGTCAGGGCACGCTGAGCCTTTGTTTAATTCCTCTTCCTGGTGGGCAATGAGTGTTACATTTGCCCGTGCAGACACCTACAGCTAGTCTCTCATTGGTTCTCCCTATTCCTGTTCATCTTGCACAGAAATTGCAAGCTGTGCCAAAGAGGAGGTTAAAGGCACTGACTCTCCAAGCGGGGAGAGTGTTAGTAAAGCATCTGGAATGTTGAACCCGAGGACCAGGATACGAAAACTGAGATGCATTTTAAATCGTTTCCCAATCACAAGGTGGACGATACTCTATGTTTCCCATGCATGTTTTAGCTGGAGGAAGAATCCCTTTAACCTGAAGTGTTGGGACCCATGGAATAGGTACCATGCTGTATGACTTCAAAGGGTCTGCATTTGCTCACCGAAACTCACCAATGCTATCAACCTGAAGTGTCCAGCCTTATGTCTCAACCAGCTGTGGGTGTAGATGTGGTCAATCCCGGTTGCATCACATGCCCTGAGTGAATTATTTAAGAATTGCTCTCTATTTCACTGTCTTTGTGTTTTGTTTTCGAAATTTATTTTGATAATGGGATTTATCGGATTTTCACTGCTGCGTTTCGGCCGCTGTACACATGCTTGATTCTCTTATGGAGACATATATATCCATGGGTTTTAAGATTCTTCCTAGTCAGGTATATTCCTAGGTGTTGAATATGTGGTGTTGGGTCCATTTCGTTGAGCAAGGAGTAGGTCTTGTCTATTACATATTTGGCTTATGGAAAGTTATCTGTGCTAATTTCAGTCTCTGGTTTTATGCAACACCCCAAGGCACCTTTCCCCATAATCAAGCACTAGTTGGTTTTCTAAATTTGAGACCCTGTTCTGTTTTGTAATTCAGTTCATGTGTAGTCAAGTTTACATTCCGTGTATTAGTGATATCTTATGATGTTTCTTTTTCTGTGTGACGTAGTTCACGTAGAATCACCGTACCTGCATCCACTCACTATGCCGCTACGGGCCTGATGACACAGATTTCATTGCTGAGTGATATTGCATTGTACGTACGTGCCACAACTTCTTTATCCATTTTTTGCTTTCTGGGATATTTACCTGATACTGTAGACGAGCTTCTTGTGAACACAGCCGTCTGAAATATTGGGGTGGCTGTCTGTTTTTGATTTTAATTTCCGTAAGCTATAGGACCATAAGTGGAAGTGCCATAGGCTGTGTTGCTTTGTTTCTTATGTGTTTCAGGAAACACCATACACTTCTCCAGGGTGGCTGCTGGCAATTTACATCCTGCCAATCAGCATAACAAGGCTCCCTGTTCTCCATATCCTGTCCTACATTTCTGGATTTTACACTTTTTTCAGATGGCCCTTTTGCCCGGGGGGCAGTGAGACTTCATTGTAGTGCAGATTTCCTTTACAGGCTTGCTTGGTTGGCCAAAAAGGGCGTATGCGTTTTTTCCTGAATATATTCAGGAAAAAACGCATACGCCCTTTTTGGCCAAGTGCATCATTGTCGACGTTGTGCCTCTTTTCCTATGCTTTCAGGGCAATTCCAGTCTACCCCCTGCAATCGTTTTCCTGAAATTCTGCCCTGCTTTCAAGTCCCCTTCGCAGGCTTACTTCAATATATTTTTGGAGGATAGCTGTCAATTATAACTCTGCAGGTTTGTGAATTAGAGTGCCCCTGAGCTCCTTTCTTCAACTCGCTTTCTTGTGAGCTGGGCACAAAACCGCAGGATTGCTTCAGGCCCTAATCTGTTTCCGGCAGGGCACACTGAGCCTTTGGTTAATTCCTCTTCCTGGTGGGAAATGAGCGTTACATTTGCCCGTGCAGACACCTACAGCTAGTCTCTCAATGGTTCTCCCTATTCCTGTTCATTTGAACAGAAATTGCAAGCTGTACCAAAGAGGAGGTTAAAGGCACTGACTCTCCAAGCGGGGAGAGTGTTAGTAAAGCATCTGGAATGGCGAACCCGAGGACCAGGATACGAAAACTGAGATGCATTTTAAATCGTTTCCCAATCACACGGTGGACGATACTCTGGGTTTCCCATGCATGTTTTAGCTGGAGGATGAATCCCTTGAACCTGGAGAGTTGGGACCCATGGAATGAGTACCATGCAGTATGACTTCAAAGGGTCTGCATTTGCTCACCGAAACTCACCAATGCTATCAGCTTGAAGTGTCCAGCCTTATGTCTCAACCAGCTCTGGGTGAAGATGTGTTAAATCCCGGTTGCATCACATGCCTTGAGTGAATTATTTAAGAATTGTTCTGTATTTCACTGTCTTTGTGTTTTGTTTTTGAAATTTTTTTGATAATGGGATTTATCAGATTTTCACTGCTGTGTTTATGCCGCTGTACACACGCTCGATTCTCTTACGGAGATATATAAATCCATGGGTTTTAAGATTCTTCCTAGTCAGGTATATTCCTAGGCGTTGAATATGTGGTGTTGAGTCCATTTCGTTGAGCAAGGAGTAGGTCTTGTCCATTACATATTTGGCTTATGGAATGTTATCTGTGCTAATTTCAGTCTGTGGTTTTATGCAGCACCCCAAGGCACCTTTCCCAATAAGCAAGCACTAGTTGGTTTTCTAAATTTGAGACCCTGTTCTGTTTTGTAATTCAGTTCATGTGTAGTCAAGTTTACATTCCGTGTATTAGTGATATCTTATGATGTTTGTTTTTCTGTGTGACGTAGTTCACGTAGAATCACCGTATCTGCATCCACTCACTATGCCGCTACGGGCCTGATGACACAGATTTCATTGCTGAGTGATATTGCATTGCACGTACGTGCCACAACTTCTTTATCCATTTTTTGCTTTCTGGGATATTTACCTGGTACTGTAGACGAGCTTCTTGGGAACACAGCCGTCCCAAACTTTGGTGTGGCTGTCTGTTTTTGATTTTAATTTCCCTAAGCAATAGGACCATAAGTTCAATTGCCATAGGCTGTGTTGCTTTATTTCTTACGTGTTTCAGGAAACACCATACACTTCTCCAGGTTGGCTGTTCACAATTTACATCCTGCCAATCAGCATAACAAGGCTCCCTGTTCTCCATATCCTGTCCTACCTGTCTAGATTTTACACTTTTTTCAGATGGCCGTTTTGCCCGGGGGGCAGTGAGACTTCATTGTAGTGCAGATTTCCTTTACAGGCTTGCTGGGTTGGCCAAAAAGGGCGTATGCGTTTTTTCCTGAATATATTCAGGAAAAAACGCATACGCCCTTTTTGGCCAAGTGCATCATTGTCGACGTTCTGCCTCTTTTCCTATGCTTTCAGGGCAATTCCAGTCTACCCCTGCAATCGTTTTCCTGAAATTCTGCGCCGCTTTCAAGTCCCCTTCGCAGGCTTATTTCAATATATTTTTGGAGGATAGTTGTCATTTATAACTCTGCAGGTTTGTGAATTACAGTGCCCCTGAGCTCCTTTCTTCAACTCGCTTTCTTGTGAGCTGGGCACAAAACCACAGGATTGCTTCAGGCCCTAATCTGTTTCCGGCAGGGCACACTGAGCCTTTGTTTAATTCCTCTTCCTCGTGGGCAATGAGCGTTACATTTGCCCGTGCAGACACCTACAGCTAGTCTCTCATTGGTTCTCCCTATTCCTGTCCATCTTGCACAGAAATTGCAAGCTGTGCCAAAGAGGAGGTTAAAGGCACTGACTCTCCAAGCGGGGAGAGTGTTAGTAAAGCATCTGGAATGGTAGACACGAGGACCAGGATACGAAAACTGAGATGCATTTTAAATCGTTTCCCAATCACACGGTGGACGATAGTCTGGGTTTCCCATGCATGTTTTAGCTGGAGGAAGAATCCCTTGAACCTGAAGAGTTGGGACCCATGGAATAGGTTCCATGCAGTATGACTTCAAAGGGTCTGCATTTGCTCACCGAAACTCACCAATGCTATCAGCCTGAAGTGTCCAGCCTTATGTCTCAACCAGCTCTGGGTGTAGATGTGGTCCATCCCTGTTGCATCACATGCCCTGAGTGAATTATTTAAGAATTGCTCTCTATTTCACTGTCTTTGTGTTTTGTTTTCGAAATTTATTTTGATAATGGGATTTATCGGATTTTCACTGCTGCGTTTCGGCCGCTGTACACATGCTTGATTCTCTTACGGAGACATGTATATCCATGGGTTTTTAGATTCTTCCTAGTCAGGTATATTCCTATGCGTTGAATATGTGGTGTTGAGTCCATTTCGTTGAGCAAGGAGTAGGTCTTTTCTATTACATATTTGGCTTATGGAATGTTATCTGTGCTAATTTCAGTCTCTGGTTTTATGAAGCACCCCAATGCACCTTTCCCCATAAGCAAGCACTAGTTGGTTTTCTAAATTTGAGACCCTGTTCTGTTTTGTAATTCAGTTCATGTGTAGTCAAGTTTACATTCCGTGTATTAGTGATATCTCATGATGTTTCTTTTTCTGTGTGACGTAGTTCACGTAGAATCACCGTACCTGCATCCACTCACTATGCCGCTACGGGCCTGATGACACAGATTTCATTGCTGAGTGATATTGCATTGTACGTACGTGCCACAACTTCTTTATCCATTTCTTGCTTTCTGGGATATTTACCTGATACTGTAGACGAGCTTCTTGTGAACACAGCCGTCCCAAATATTGGGGTGGCTGTCTGTTTTTGATTTTAATTTCCGTAAGCTATAGGACCATAAGTGGAAGTGCCATAGGCTGTGTTGCTTTGTTTCTTACGTGTTTCAGGAAACACCATACACTTCTCCAGGGTGGCTGCTGGCAATTTACATCCTGCCAATCAGCATAACAAGGCTCCCTGTTCTCCATATCCTGTCCTACCTTTCTGGATTTTACACTTTTTTCAGATGGCCCTCTTGCCCGAGGGGCAGTGAGACTTCATTGTAGTGCAGATTTCCTTTACAGGCTTGCTTGGTTGGCCAAAAAGGGCGTATGCGTTTTTTCCTGAATATATTCAGGAAAAAACGCATACGCCCTATTTGGCCAAGTGCATCATTGTCGACGTTGTGCCTCTTTTCCTATGCTTTCAGGGCAATTCCAGTCTACCCCCTGCAATCGTTTTCCTGAAATTCTGCCCGCTTTCAAGTCCCCTTCGCAGGCTTACTTCAATATACTTTTGGAAGATTGCTGTCATTTATAACTCTGCAGGTTTGTGAAGTACAGTGCCCCCGAGCTCCTTTCTTCAACTCGCTTTCTTGTGAGCTGGGCACAAAACCCCAGGATTGCTTCAGGCCCTAATCTGTTTCCAGCAGGGCACACTGAGCCTTTGTTTAATTCCTCTTCCTGGTGGGCAATGAGCGTTACATTTGCCCGTGCAGACACCTACAGCTAGTCTCTCATTGGTTCTCCCTATTCCTGTTCATCTTGCACAGAAATTGCAAGCTGTGCCAAACAGGAGGTTAAAGGCACTGACTCTCCAAGCGGGGAGAGTGTTAGTAAAGCATCTGGAATGGTGAACCCGAGGACCAGGATACGAAAACTGAGATGCATTTTAAATCGTTTCCCAATCACACGGTGGACGATACTCTGGGTTTCCCATGCATGTTTTAGCTGGAGGAAGAATCCCTTGAACCTGGAGAGTTGGGACCCATGGAATGGGTACCATGCAGTATGACTTCAAAGGGTCTACATTTGCTCACCGAAAGTCACCAATGCTATCAGCCTGAAGTGTCCAGCCTTATGTCTCAACCAGCTCTGGGTGTAGATGTGGTCAATCCCAGTTGCATCACATGCCCTGAGTGAATTATTTAAGAATTGCTCTCTATTTCACTGTCTTTGTGTTTTGTTTTCGAAATTTATTTTGATAATGGGATTTATCGGATTTTCACTGCTGCGTTTCGGATGCTGTACACACCCTTGATTCTCTTACGGAGACATATATATCCATGGGTTTTAAGATTCTTCCTAGTCAGGTATATTCCTAAGCGTTGAATATGTGGTGTTGAGTCCATTTCGTTGAGCAAGGAGTAGGTCTTGTCTATTACATATTTGGCTTATGGAAAGTTATCTGTGCTAATTTCAGTCTCTGGTTTTATGCAACACCCCAACGCACCTTTCCCCATAAGCAAGCACAAGTCGGTTTTCTAAATTTGAGACCCTGTTCTGTTTTGTAATTCAGTTCATGTGTAGTCAAGTTTACATTCCGTGTATTAGTGATATCTTATGATGTTTCTTTTTCTGTGTGACGTAGTTCACGTAGAATGACCGTACCTGCATCCACTCACTATGCCGCTACGGGCCTGATGACACAGATTTCATTGCTGAGTGATATTGCATTGCACGTACGTGCCACAACTTCTTTATCCATTTTTTGCTTTCTGGGATATTTACCTGATACTGTAGACGAGCTTCTTGTGAACACAGTCGTCCCAAATATTGGGGTAGCTGTCTGTTTTTGATTTTAATTTCCGTAAGCTATAGGACCATAAGTGGAAGTGCCATAGGCTGTGTTGCTTTGTTTCTTACGTGTTTCAGGAAACACCATACACTTCTCCAGGGTGGCTGCTGGCAATTTACATCCTGCCAATCAGCATAACAAGGCTCCCTGTTCTCCATATCCTGTCCTACCTTTCTGGATTTTACACTTTTTTCAGATTGCCCTTTTGCCCGGGGGGCAGGGAGACTTCATTGTAGTGCAGATTTCCTTTACAGGCTTGCTTGGTTGGCCAAAAAGGGCGTATGCGTTTTTTCCTGAATATATTCAGGAAAAAACGCATACGCCCTTTTTGGCCAAGTGCATCATTGTCGACGTTGTGCCTCTTTTCCTATGCTTTCAGGGCAATTCCAGTCTACGCCCTGCAATGGTTTTCCTGAAACTCTGCCCCGCTTTCAAGTCCCCTTCGCAGGCTTACTTCAATATATTTTTGGAGGATAGCTGTCATTTATAACTCTGCACGTTTGTGAATTACAGTGCCCCTGAGCTCCTTTCTTCAACTCGCTTTCTTGTGAGCTGGGCACAAACCCGCAGGATTGCTTCAGGCCGTAATCTGTTTCCGGCAGGGCACGCTGAGCCTTTGGTTAATTCCTCTTCCTGGTGGGAAATGAGCATTACATTTGCCCGTGCAAACACCTATAGCTAGTCTCTCATTGGTTCTCCCTATTCCTGTTTATCTTGCACAGAAATTGCAAGCTGTGCCAAAGAGAATGTTAAAGGCACTGACTCTCCAAGCGGGGAGAGTGTTAGTAAAGCATCTGGAATGGTGAACCCGAGGACCAGGAATCGAAAACTGAGATGCATTTTAAATCGTCTCCCAATCACACTGTGGACGATACTCTGTGTTTCCCATGCATGTTTTAGCTGGAGGAAGAATCCCTTGAACCTGGAGAGTTGGGACCCATGGAATGGGTACCATGCAGTATGACTTCAAAGGGTCTGCATTTGCTCACCGAAACTCACCAATGCTATCAGCCTGAAGTGTCCAGCCTTATGTCTCAACCAGCTCTGGGTGTAGATGTGTTAAATCCCGGTTGCATCACATGCCCTGAGTGAATTATTTAAGAATTGCTCTCTATTTCACTGTCTTTGTGTTTTGTTTTCGAAATTTATTTTGAAAATGGGATTTATCAGATTTTCACTGCTGCGTTTATGCCGCTGTACACACGCTTGATTCTCTTACGGAGACATATAAATCCATGGGTTTTAAGATTCTTCCTAGTCAGGTATATTCCTAGGCGTTGAATATGTGGTGTTGAGTCCATTTCGTTGAGCAAGGTGTAGGTCTTGTCTATTACATATTTGGCTTATGGAATGTTATCTGTGCTAATTTCAGTCTCTGGTTTTATGCAGCACCCCAAGGCACCTTTCCCCATAAGCAAGCACTAGTTGGTTTTCTAAATTTGAGACCCTGTTCTGTTTTGTAATTCAGTTCATGTGTAGTCAAGTTTACATTCCGTGTATTAGTGATATCTTATGATGTTTCTTTTTCTGTGTGATGTAGTTCACGTAGAATCCCCGTACCTGCATCCACTCACTATGCCGCTACGGGCGTGATGACATAGATTTCATTGCTGAGTGATATTGCATTGCACGTACGTGCCACAACTTCTTTATCCATTTTTTGCTTTCTGGGATATTTACCTGGTACTGTAGACGAGCTTTTTGTGAACACAGCCGTCCCAAACATTGGGGTGGCTGTCTGTTTTTGATTTTAATTTCCGTAATCTTTGGGACCGTAAGTGGAAGTGCCATAGGCTGTGTTGCTTTGTTTCTTATGGGTTTCAGGAAACACCATACACTTCTCCAGGGTGGCTGTTGGCAATTTACATCCTGCCAATCAGCATAACAAGGCTCCCTGTTCTCCATATCCTGTCCTACCTTTCTGGATTTTACACTTTTTTCAGATGGCCCTTTTGCCCAGGGGGCAGTTAGACTTCATTGTAGTGCAGATTTCCTTTACAGGCTTGCTTGTTTTGCAAAAGAGTGCGTATGCCTTTTTTCCTGAATATATTCAGGAAAAAATGCATACGCACTTTTTGGCCAAGTGCACCATTGTCGACGTTCTGCCTCTTTTCCTATGCTTTCTGGGCAATTCCAGTCTACCCCCTGCAATCGTTTTCCTGAAATTCTGTCCCGCTTTCAAGTCCCCTTCGCAGGCTTACTTCAATATATTTTTGGAGGATAGCTGTCATTTATAACTCTGCAGGTTTGTGAATTACAGTGCCCCTGAGCTCCTTTCTTCAACTCGCTTTCTTGTGAGCTGGGCACAAAACCGCAGGATTGCTTCAGGCCCTAATCTGTTTCCGGCAGGGCACGCTGAGCCTTTGGTTAATTCCTCTTCCTGGTGGGAAATGAGCCTTACATTTATCCGTGCAGACACCTATAGCTAGTCTCTCATTGGTTCTCCCTATTCCTGTTCATCTTGCGCAGAAATTGCAAGCTGTGCCAAACAGGAGGTTAAAGGCACTGACTCTCCAAGCGGGGAGAGTGTTAGTAAACCGTCTCGAATGGTGAACCCGAGGACCAGGATACGAAAACTGAGATGCATTTTAAATCATTTCCTAATCACACGGTGGACCATACTCGCCGTTTCCCACGCATGTTTTAGCTGAAGAAAGAATCCCTTGAACCTGGAGAGTTGGGACCCATGGAATGGGTACCATGCAGTATGACTTCAAAGGATCTGCATTTGTTCACCGAAACTCACCAATGCTATCAGCCTGAAGTGTCCAGCCTTATGTCTCAACCAGCTCTGGGTGTAGATGTGGTAAATCCAGGTTGCATCACATGCCCTGAGTGAATTATTTAAGAATTGCTTCCTATTTCACTGTCATTGTGTTTTGTTTTTGAAATTTATTTTAATAATGGGATTTATCGGATTTTCACTGCTTCGTTTATGCCGCTGTACACGCGCTTGATTCTGTTACGGAGACATATAAGTCCATGGGTTTTAAGATTCTTACTAATCCGGTATATTCTTAGGCATTGAATATGGCGTGTGGAGTCCATTTCGTTGAGCAAGGAGTAGGTCTTGACTATTACATATTTGGCTTATGGAATGGTATCTGTGCTAATTTCAATCTCTGGTTTTATGCAGCACCCCAACTCACCTTTCCCCTTAAGGAAGCATAAGTTGGTTTTCTTAATTTGAAACCCTCTTCTCTTTTGTAATTCAGTTCATGTGTAGCCATTTTAACATTCCATGTATTAGTGATATCTTATGTCTTTTTCTTTTTGAATTATGTGACTTCGAATGATCACACGTAACTCCTCTTGAGTTGTTATAACTGGCCGTATTTCATTGATTTCCAGGCTGAGTAATATTCCACTCTACATAAGCACCACATCTCTGTCCGTTTTTTCTCTGCAGATACTTTAAGTTATATCCTAGTCGAGGATCTTTTAAACAGAGAGGTGGTAAACATTGGGGTGCCTGTGTCCTCTCGATTTTTGTTTTTCCCAAATATACGTCCATGAGTGCAAGTGCCCTGTGCTCGGTAGCTCATTTTTTAGATGCTTTAGTAAACACAATAGACTTATCCAGAGTGACCGTTGGCAATATACATTTCCACTATAAGACTCACAGGGCTCCCTTTTCTCCTTGCCCTGTCCTGCATTTCTGGTGTTTACACTTTATGAGGACGGCTCTTCTGACTGATGCAAAGTGATATGTTTTGTAGTATTGATTTCCAGTGCCCACCTGTTTGGTTGGCTAAAAAAGTGTATGCCCTTTTCTTGAATATATACAGAAAATGACGCATACACCCTTTTTGGCCAACTGCAATGTTGGCAATGTTCAGCCCCTTTTCTTGTGCTTAATGGCGAGTCCTTTCTACCTCTTCCAATCCCTTTCCTGCCATTCTCCGTTGCTTACAAGTCCTTTTCTCTGACTTTCCTCAAGACATTTTTCAGTGATAGATATTTTCAATTCTGCAGTTTCGTGAATTTTAGTGCCCCTGAGTTCCATTTTCCAACTTGTGTTTATGGGAACTGGCCACAAAGCATCAGGATTCCTCAAGCCCTATTCTGTTTCCATGGGCAACCCTAGCCTTTGGTCAATTCGTCTTCCTGATTGGAAATTAGAGTGGCATGTGCCTGTCCGAACACCTAGGACTTGTCTCTCATTGTTCCTCCTCCTTCTGCTTCATCCTCTGGACAAATTCCAAACTGTATGCAACAGGATGTTGACAGTGCTGACATCTCCAAGTGGGGAGACTGTTAGTAAAGACGCTGGAGTGGTGAACCCTAGCACCAAGAGATGAGGAGATGAGATGCCTTTTCCAAACTTTTCCCGATCAGACGGTATACCATCCTCTGGGTGTGACAGGCATGTTTTAGGTGTAGGAAGGGTCCCATTCATGTGAGGAGAACACCAGGGGATTTTAAATATCAGTGTCTCTCCGCAACCCAAACTGGGGAATTTTTTAAGCTACGGCTACACATATGTTCATTAAGGGCCTTGGGAAGTAGGCAGAGTCCAAACTTTAGATGATTGAAGTCTTCAGGGTCAGAAGCACTCACCACTGTCTTCCCTTAGATTCCATTTTTACTGTCATTGATGGATGATGTCAATAAAAATATCTATTCTTTTTCAGATCATTTCCCCTTATAGGTTATTGCAAAATATTGAGTGTAGTTCCCTGTGCTATACAGTAGTTCCTTGCTGATGATTTCATACATAGCAGTGTGTATGTGTTAATCCCAAACTGTTAATTTATCCCTCCTCCTACCATTTCCCTTTGGTAATAATAAATTATAAGATTTTATGCTTCTCAGAAATGGGGGAGCTGAAAGAGAGGTATCATTTTCAATGCAAAAGCATTTAAAACAAGATTGAAGCTTTAACCAAGATTATTAGATGTACATCCTTGGAAAGAAATCACTTTGTTTCTCTAATATTGACCTGACAAAGAAGACAAACCTTTTCACTGAACTTGCTTATAAGAAAGTGATGGAAATATCAAATGGAAGTGTTAGAAACATCTTATTTTACCCGAGCCTTATACACTGTTCTATGTTAATTACAGTTTGGCTCACACATCTGTTCATTGAAGTTACAATGTTCTCAATTTCTGTTACTGATCCTCCAGAGTGGACGCCAACAAGTGTCCCCCTGCCCAGTGTCATTGGAGCCAATAGATCGAGATTGAGTTTGGTTCAAAAGCAAAGGAAACTTTATATTTTGATCAGAGAATGGAGAGGTGCTACCCTGTGGGCTGTGGGCTGGGCTGCTGTGTAGAGATCCTGTCAGAGTCACTGGGAGGGAGGGGGCTGAGCTCTCGAGGACCTGGTTGGCTGCAGCTCAGGCTCTATGTCACGGAGTCTGAACTGGGCCCCAGGAGCTGAAGTGTCGTCGAGCCATTCTGCTCTAGGAAATCTGGTCTGAAGTGCCGGGTGTGGAACCTCTGTATGCGGGACACTAGGAGCACCTGAAATTAGACAAAGCACAAAGGATAAAAATGGTTAGACTTTATTTTATTGCCCAGATTCTATTTTTATCTCCCAGGCATTTTTAAGGGGCTTTGCCTGGGACAAACTTCTCTTCTGCCTTTTGTCCCTTTCCTCATTCTTGGAGTGCTGCGGGTGCAGACCCTTCTTCTGTAACTGCTGAGTGCTGAGTTAGGAGGCTTCATACCCGTGGGCGAGGGTCAGAACTTCTCCCCAGCAGCCTCCAGGTGACGTTGATTGTCCCCAGGCCTCCTGCCTCCCTGCTCGTCCACCTGAGCACCAGTATTGGAAGTGTTATAGATTCTAATGACCTTTAAGGGTCCAGAAAGGAGATGTGCAGTGGCGCTGTGAGGTCCAGTTTCACTCCGCCCCACATTTGTTCGGCCACCTTAGGCTGACCGTTTCTGCCAGCCTAGATGCTCTGACTGACCGTTTCTGCCAGCCTAGATCCTCTGACCAACAGTCTGCGCTTTCTTCCATTAGGCCCCTGAATTAACGTAAAAACAGCACCAGGTGTCAGGATCCTGCCCGCTCAGCTCCCAGACAGTCCAGGGTCAGTGGTGATGAAGGATCATGATGGTCACTGAGTCAAGAGCCTTTGGAAGTAAACAGGAGTCCAGCCGGTCTTATTGGCCACCATCATCAGGGTGTCTGTAGGCTTTTCTATGGTGACAGCATGATATACGGTTCCCCCGCCAAGATTATTAGCTCCCCTCTGGGTACAGTAAGTACTGCAAGCAGTAGTCTACTCTTTTGGGACACACTCTTGTTGTTTTATGAGAGAAACTCCAGGTCAAGTGATGGTCACACGGGTCGTCATGGTGCCCCGTTGCCCCCGGTTATCTCTCTGGAGGTTGGAGTTGGAGGGCCTCCTCAATCGAGGTCAGTGTGCCCACGGAGCAAACCCTGCAACTTCAGGGCATGGTTGGGGGTTAGGATCACCACGTGGGGTCCGTTTCCCTTAGAAGGGAGGTGGCCTTTTGGGCTGCTGATTTCCAGGTTTTCAGATACCACCAGTATCTTGGCCAGATGTGGCGGTGGGCCAAGCCCCTTGGTGACCATAGCTTATCCTACCTGGATGGCATTCTTGCATTGTTCCATTTCAAGTGGTCCCAGTTTTTGCACTAATACTCCAATGGCGATTCACCTTTCACCAGGAATGTAAAGGTCAAAGGGTTTAGCTAAATTAGGGAGTTCCAGGGCAAGGGTCTGAATTGACTGCTCTTTCCATTCTTGAAAGGCCACTTCTGGATTCTATTCAAAAGGATCATCATCTTTTCCTTTCAGTGTTTCATATAGAGGCCCAGCTAGTAGACTGTAGTTAGGGATCCAGAGGCAGGAAACCCTGGCTTCCCCAGGAACCCCTAAGCTGTCTTCTAGTTTCAGAAAGGGGTAAGGCTGTAAATTGTTTCTTCCCTTTCCTGGGATGGGCTTCTCCGACCTTCTGTGAGAATGAAGCCCAGGCAGGTCACCGTAGTCTGTGATACTTGAGCTTTTTCGTGGACAACTTCTATCCTTTATTGGCTTGGTAGTTCTGAGGCCTCCTTAGTAGGGCTGGCGATCAGAATGTCGTCTGAATATTGAAGGAGTGTTTCCTTTTCCAGAGGTAGAACTTTTAGGTCTTTAGCTGAGCTTTCCCCAAAGATGGTGTGGGAATTTTTGAACCCTTGGGGCAAGACAGCCTGGAAGTATTGTTTTAGTTGTATGTTGAGTCCTGTCACTCACAAGCCAAAATTTCTTGTGACTCTGGGACTAATGGAATACAAAAGAAGGCATCAGTGAAGACTAATACAGAATACCAAGTCCTGGTGGTTGGTAGAATGACCAGCAGGGTGTAGGATTTAGGAACTACTGGAGGTATATCCTCAGTGGCTTCACTGACTGTCCTGACATCCTTTACCAGGACTCCAGCAGCCCATGGGGCTCTCGAGGTCAGGCCAATCCCAGGATATGGAGCTCACCTGGGCAGGTACCCTACCCCCACCCCAGCCCACGGGGCTCTCGTGTTCAGGCCCCTCCCAGGATATGGGATTCCCTGGGCAGGTCCTCTGCAGTCCATGGGGCTCCCGTGGTCAGGCCCCTCCCAGGATACAGAGCTACCCTTGCAGGTACCTTGGCAGGGCTGGGCACACAGGAACCGTGCACATAGCCCTCATTGCAGAGCACTCCCAGCTCACCTGTCGCTCAGATCTGACACAGAGCACCTCAGAGCAGGACTTGAACTAACAAACAGCAGCTCTGACAGGTCTGTGACCCTGGGCATCACTCTGTGCGGCCTCCTCCACCTGGTCTTCCAGAGACTTCCACTGCACCCGGGGCACCAGGCCTCTGTCACCAACCACCACCCACCCCTCCTCTCCCTGACTCCTGGGTTCCTCTCATTAGGAGAGGGTTTTCTTGAAGTTGTCTCCCACTCATGGGCCAGATAATATAATTAGAAAACAAGCCAGAGCTGCAGCCCCTTGTCTATCCTGACTCTCAGGAGCCCACACCTGTTCCTTGGACCTGGCCAATTCAGCAAGTTCCATTTTCAGCAACTGTGAGCCCCTGAGGGGTGATTATTGGCTGGCTTGGGAAGCCTGACCGTGCCGGCCAGCCCCGCTCCAGGCAGCAAGAGCCCCTGCAGCTGTGCCTGACGCCATTTTCTCTGCCCTGTCAGCAGTCTCGGGGCTGGGCTGGTGGGAGGGAGTGAGAGGCCACGGCTTTGTGGGTGTCCCAGTGTGAGTGGGGCTCTGCTGGACTTTCTGCAGCAGTTGCCAAGATGCTACCTGCTAAAGAAGAGGATGTGTCACCCACACCTGCCGCTGGAATTTCTCCCTGGGCACAGGTGAGGAAGGAAGAAAGCAGTGGGGGCCGGGACAGCAGGGGTATCTCAGGCAGGGAAATGGAGAGCTTCCAGAAGAGCACCCAGGGCCAGGACCATCCTGGCTGGCCTGCAGGCACCAAGTCGGCTGGCATGCTGTCCCTCATGTGGCTCCATGGCCCTTCCTCTAGGTTTTCAAGTCCTTGTACATATTCAGGTGTTTAGCCTTGGAAGGGTGGGAACATTTCAGCAGCAGCTGGCCTGGGGCTCGGCCCACGTTTACTCACAGATACCTCGGCACGGTCCACCAGCTTTGCAATGAGGACGCTTGTTGCGAGGAGCATGCTGGCTGAATGGGAGATGATTCCCCACCACTGACCAACTTCAGAATTGTTTGCAATTGGAGCAAGTGCCCTGAAACGGTTTTCCTCTGTGTAACTGGTGGGTTCTGTTCTTTTTTATCTTTTTTTCGTTTTTGGTTCAAGGTAGATTTTATTCCTCTTTTGTGTATTTACAGATATAAGCATGGAAATAATTTATTCATATAAATACATGTATGTGAAGGGAAGAATATTTTTCTGTTTTACTTTTTTTAATTTTATTTTTTTATTTTGAATTTAATTTTATATTTTTATACAGCAGGTTGTTTTTGGTTATCTACTTTATACATATAAATGTATACATACCAATCCCAATATCTCAACTCCTCCCACCACCATCCCCAACAGCTTTCCCCCCTTGTTGTCCATACGTTTGTTGTATACATGTATTGCTCTATTTCTGCCTTGCAAAACGGTTCATCTGTACAATTTTTCTAGGTTCCACATATATGCATTAATATACAAGATTTGTTTTTCTCTTTCTGACTTACTTCACTCTGTATGACAGTCTCTAGATCCATCAACGTCTCTACAAATGTCCCAATTTCATTCCTTTTTATGGCTTAGTAATATTCCATTTTATATATGTACCACATCTTTATGCATTCGTCTGTCTGTGGGCATTTAGGTTGCTTCCATTTCCTGGATAGTGTAAATAGTGATGCAATGAACATTGTGGTGAATGTCTCTTTTTGATTTATGGTTTTGTCTGGGTATATGCCCAGTAGAGGGATTGCTGTATCATATGGTAATTCTATTCTTAGTTTTATAAGAAACTCCATAATGTTCTCCACAGTGACTGTATCAATTTACGTTCCCAACAATAGTGGAAGAGGATTCCTTATCTCCACACCGTTTCCAGCATTTGTTGTTTGTAGATTTTCTGATGATGCCCATTCTAATAGGTGTGAGGTGATACACCATGGATGAGTCTATTTCGTTGAGCAAAGAGTAGGTCTTGTTTATTACGTATTTGGCTTATGGAATGGTATGTGTGCTAATTTCAATCTGTTTTTATACAGCAGCCCAACTCAACTTTCCCCTTAAGCAAGCATAAGGTTTTTATCTAAATGTGAGACTCTGTTCGGTTTTGTAATTCAGTTTATGTGTAGCCAAGTTTACACTCCCTCTATTAGTGATATCTTATGATAATTATCTTTCTTTGTGTGATATATTTCTCTTAGAATCATCATAATTAAATCCACTCAATTTGCTGCTACAGGCCTGATGACATTGATTTCACTGCTGAGTGATATTCCGTTGTACGTAAGGAGCACAACTTCTTTATCCATTTTTTTCTTTCTGGGATATTTAATTTGTACTGGACTCGAGGTTCTTGTAAACACAGCAGCCCTAAATTTTGTGTTGGCTGTGTCTTGTTGATTTTAATTTTCCTAAGCTATAGGGCCAAAAGTGGAAGTGCCCTAGGCTCTGTAGCTTTGTTTTTTAGATGTTTCAGGATACACCATGAACATCTCCAGAGTGTCTGTTGGCAATTTACATCCCGCCCATCAGCATAACACGGCTCCCTGTTCTCCATGGCCTGTCCTGTGTTTCTGGTTTTTACACTTTATTCAGATGGCCTTTTTGACGAATGGGAAATGTGACTTCATTGTAGTGTGGATTTCCATTGCTGGAGTGCTTGGTTGGCCAAAATGTTCATATGCGTTTTTTCCTGAATATATTCAGGAAAAATGTATACGCACTTTTTGTCCATGTGCATCACTGTCAAAGATCTGCCGCTTTTCATATGCTTTAAATGCAATTCCAATCTACCTCTTGAAATATGATTCCTGCAATTCTGCCTCGTTTTCAAGTCCTCTTTGCAGACTTACTTCGATATATTTTTGCCAATAGCTGTCATTTATCTCTGCAGGTTTGTGAATTACAGTGCCCCTGAGCTCCTTTCTTAACTCGCTTCCTTGTAAGCTGGCCACAAAACTGCAGGTTTGCTTCAGGCCATAATCAGGGTCCAGCACGGCACTCTGAGCCTTTGGTTAATTCCTCTTCCTGGTGGGAAATTAGAGTTAAATGTGCCCCTCCAGATACCTGCCTCACTCCCAGCCACATGGTGATGTATGTCCTCAGGTTTGAGGCCATATGTGATGGGTTCCTCATCTTTTGATGATGTGGCCACACTGGTGTGTGGACACTCCTGCCTGGTTCCCATCCCCTTGGTGATGTGGGCCCTCTGGTGAGACTCTGATCCTGGTTGGGTTCCTCACACATCCGTGAGGTGAGCCCTCTTCTCTGAGGTCACTCCTGCCTGGCTGGCACAACCCGCCTTGTTGACTTCGGCACCCTGGTGGCAGTTGGAGCCTGCTGGGAGCCTCCTTCCCGCGGTGATGAGGCCCTCTGGCGTCAGACCCTAATGGCGGGGTTCCCACATTTTCTGATACGTGCTAAGTGGTACGAGGGCACTCCTGCCAGGTTCCCATCCTCATGAGCGTGTGGGCCTTCTGTTCTGAGGTCCTAACGGCTGGGTTGCTCACACTTTCATGATGTGGGCCCTCTGCTGTGAGGTCAATCCTGCCTGGCTGGCGCACGTCGCCTTGGCGACGTGGACCCTCTGGTGGCAGTTGGAGTGTGCTGGGGCCTCCTCCCCTCAGTGATGAGGGCCTTCTGGTGTCAGGCCCTAAGTGCTGGGCTCCACACATTTTCTGATGTGTGCCCAGTGGTGCGAGTCACTCCTGCCAGGTTCCCATCCCCATGGGCATGTGGGACTTCTGTTCTGTGGTCCCAACTGCTGGGTTGCTCACAGTTTCATGATGTGGGCCCTTTGCTGTGTGTTCACTCTGGCCTGTATCCCATAGTGTCAGTGCTCTGGGCCTCCAGCTTGGAGTTTCCAACTTCTCGATTCCTCACCTTTTTTATTCTATGGGCCCTCGGTTGTGCGTCTCCTCCTGCATGCCTCACTCCCAGCCCCTTCGTGATGTGTGTCCCCTTGTTTGAGGCCACATGTGCTGTGTTCCTCACCTTTCTATAATGTGGCCACACTGGTGTGAGGACACTCTTGCCTGGTTCCCATTCCCTTGGTGATGTTGGCCCCACTGCTGTTAGGACAGTCTTGCCTGGTTCCCATCACCTTGGTGATGTTGGCCCTCTGGTGAGAGTCTGATCCTGGTTAGGTTCCTCACCCTTCTGTGAGGTGGGCCCTCTGCTCTGAGGTCACTCCTGCCTGGCTGGCACACCCCGCCTTGGCAACGTCGGCCATATGGTGGCAGTTGGAGCCTGCTGGGAGCCTCCTCCCCTCAGTGATGAGGGCCCTCTGGCCTCAGGCCCTAACTGCTGGGTTCCCACATTTTCTGATTCGTGCTAAGTGGTGCAAGGACACTCCTGCCAGGTTCCCATCCCCATGGGGATGTGAGCCTTCTGCTCTGAGGTCCCAACGGCTGTGTTGCTCACAGTTTCATGATGAGGGCCCTCTGGTGTGAGTTCACTCCTGCCTAGATCCCATAGCCTCGCTGCTCCTGGCTGCCTGCCGGAGGTTCCAACTGTGGGATTCCTCACCTTTTTTATTCTATGGTCTCTCTGTTTTGAGGATCCTCTGGCCTGCCTCACTCCCAGCCCCTTGGTGATGTGTGTCCTCAGGTTTGAGGCCACGTGTGCTGGGTCCCTCAAATTATGGTGATGTAGCCCCACTGGTGTGAGGACACTCCTGCCTGGTTCCCATTCCCTTGGTGATGTTGGCCCTCTGGTGACAGTCTGATCCTTGTTGGGTTCCTCACACTTCTGTGAGGTGGGCTTTCTGCTCTGAGGTCACTCCTGCCTGGTTGGCACACCCCGCCTTGGTGACATCGGCCTTATGGTGGCAGTTAGAGCCTGCTGGGAGCCTCCTACCCTCGGTGATGAGGGTCCTCTGGCCTCAGGTCCTAACTGCTGGGTTCCCACATTTTCTGATTCGTGGAAGTGGGCCGAGGACACTCCTGTCAGGTTCCCATCCCCATAGGGATGTGGGCCTTCTGCTCTGAGGTCCCATCCGCTGGGTTGCTCACAGTTTCATGATGTGGGACCTCTGCTGTGAGTTTGCTGTGGCCTGGATCCCATAGACTCTGTGCTCTGGGCGGCCTACTGGCCGGTTCCAACTGCTGGATTCCTCACAACTTTTATTCTGTGGGCTCTGTTTTGTGAGGATACTCCTGCTTGCCTCACTCCTAGCCCCTTGGAGATGTGGGTCCCCTGTTTTAGGCCACATGTTCTGGGTTCCTCACCTTTCTATAATGTGGCCACACTGGTGTGAGGACCCTCCTGCCTGGTTCCGATCCCCTTGGTGATGTGGGCCCTCTGGTGAGTCTTATCCTGGCTGGTTTCCTCACCCTTCTGTGAGGTAGGCCCTCTGCGGTGAGGTCACTCCTGCCTGGCTGGCACACATCACCTTGGTGACGTGGGCCCTCAGTTGGGAGTTGGTGTCTGCTGCGAGTCTCCATCCCTCGGTAATGAGGGCCCTCTTGCGTCAGACCCTAACTCCTGGGCTCCCAAAATTTGCAGATGTGCGACCTGTGGTGCGAGTACACTCCTGTCAGGTTCCCAACCCCATGGGAATTTGGGCCTTCTGCTCTGAGGTCCCAACGGCTGGGGTGCTCACAGTTTCATGATGAGGGCCCTCTGATGTGCGTTCATTCCGGCCTAGATCCCATAGGCTTGCTGCTCCTGGGCGCCTGCTGGGAGGTTCCAACTGCGGGATTCCTCACCTTTTTTATTCTATGGGCCCTCTGTTTTGAGGCTCCTCCTGCCTGCCTCAATCCCAGCCCCGTTGTGATGTGTGTCCTCTGGTGTGAGGCCACGTGTGCTGGGTCCCTCACCTTTCGATGATGTGGCCCCAATGGTGTGAGGACACTCGTGCCTGTTTCCCAGCCCCTTGGTGATGTGGCCCCTCTGGTGAGAGTCTGATCCTGGCTGGGTTCCTTACCGTTCTGTGAGGTGGGCCCTGTGCTCTGAGGTAACTCCTGCCTGGCTTGCTCCCATTGCCTTGGTGACGTCGGCCCTCTGGTGGCAGTTGGATCCTTTTGGAGACTCCTGTCCTCGGTGATGAGGTCCCTCTGGCGTCAGGCTCTAACTGCTGGGCTCCCCAGGTTTTCTGATGTGAGCCCAGTGATGCCAGGACACTCGTGAAATGTTCCCATCCCCATGGCGATATGGGCCTTCTGCTCTGAGGTTCCAACGACTGGGTTGCTCACAGTTTCCTGATGTTAGCTCTCTGGTGTTAGTTCACTCATTCCTAGATCCCATAGCCTCTGTACTCTGGGCCGCCTGCTGGGAAGTTCCAACTGCTGGGTTCCTCACCTTTTTTATTCTTTGGGCCCTGTGTTGGGAGGCTCCTCCTGCCTGTGTCACTCCCAGCCCCTTGGTGATGTAGGTCCTCTGGTTTGTGGCCACATGTGCCAGTTTCCTCATCTTTTAGTGATGTGGCCCCACTGGTGTGAGGACACTCGTGCCTCGTTCCCGTCCCCTTGGTGATATGGGCCCTCTGGTGAGAGTCTGATCCTGGTTGGGTTCCTCACACTTCTTTGAGGTGGGCCGTCTGCTGTGAGGTCACTCCTGCCTGGCTGGCACACCCCGCCTTGGCGACGTGGGCCCTCTTGTGGTAGTTGGAACATGCTGGGAGCCTCCTCCCCTCAGTGATGAGGGCCCTCTGGCGTCAGGCCCTAACTGCTGGGTACCCACATTTTCTGATATGTGCTAAGTGGTGCGAGGACACTCCTGCCATGCTCCCAACACCTTGGGGATGTGGACCTTCTGCTCTGAGGTCCAAATGGCTGGGTTGCTCGCAGTTTCATGATGTGGACCCTCTGCTGTGAGTTTACTGTGGCCTGAATCGCATAGACTTGGTGCTCTTGGCCACCTGCTGGGAGGTTCCCATTGCTGGATTCCTCAGCTTTTTTATTCTATGGGCCCTGTGTTGTGAGGCTACTCCTGCCTGCCTCATTCCGAGCCCCTTGGAGATGTGGGTCTTCTGGTTTAGGCCACATGTGCTGGGTTCCTCACCTTTCTATGATGTGGCCACACTGGTGTGAAGACTCTCCTGCCTGGTTCTGATCACCTTGGTGATGTGGGCCCTCTGGTGAGAGTCTTATCCTGGCTGTGTTCCTCACCCTTCTGTGAGGTAGGCCCTCTGCGGTGAGGTCACTCCTACCTGGCTGTCACACGTCACCTTGGCGACGTGGGACCTCAGTTGGGTGTTGGTGCCTGATTGGAGTCTCCTCCCCTTGGTAATGAGGGCCCTCTGGCGTCAGGCCCTAACTCCTGGGTTCCCTAAATTCTCTGATGTGTGCCCTGTGGTGCGAGTACACTTCTGACAGGTTCCCAACCCCATGGGAATGTGGGCCTTCTGCTCTGAGATCCCAACGCCTAGGTTGCTCACAGTTTCATGATGACGGCCCTCTGGTGTGAGATCACTCCGGCCTGGATCCCATAGTCTCGCTGCTCCTGGCCGCCTGCTGGGAGGTTCCAACTGCGGGATTCTTCACCTCTTTAATTCTATGGTCCCTCTGTTTTGAGGCTCCTCCTGCCTGCCTCAATCCCAGCTCCCTTGTGATGTGTGTCCTCTGGTTTGAGGCCACGTGTGCTGGGTCCCTCACTTTTCGGTGATGTGGCCCCACTAGTGTGAGGACACTCCTGCCTGGTTCCCATTCCCTTGGTGATGTGGGCCCTCTGGTGAGAATCTGATCCTCTTTAGTTCTTCACACTTCTGTGAGGTTGACCCTCTGCTCTGAGGTCACTCCTGCCTGGTTGTCGCACTCCGCATTGGCGACGTCGCCCCTCTGTTAGCAATCGGAGCTGGCTGGGAGCCACCGCCCCTCGGTGATGAGGGCCCTCTGGCATCAGGCACTAATTGCTGGGCTCCCCACATTTTTTCATGTGTGCCCACTCTTGCGATGACACTCCTGCTTGTTTCCCTTCCCCATGGGGATGTGGGCCTTCTGCTCTGACGTCACAACGGCTGGGTTGCTTACAGAATCACAATGAGGGCCCTCTGTTGTGAGTTCATGCCAGCCTGTATCTCATAGCCTCAGTGCTCTGGGCCGCCTGCTAGGAAGATCCAACTGCTGGTTTCCACACCTTTTGTATACAATGGGACATGTGTTGTGAGGTTAATCCTGCCTGCCTCACTCCGAAACCCATGGTGATGTGGGTCCTCTGGTTTGAGGCCACATGTGCTGGGTACCTCAACTTTTGATGATGTGGCCCCACAGGTGTGAGGACACTCCTGCCTGGTTCCCATCACCTTGGTGATGTGGGCCCTCTGGGGAGAGTCTGATCCTGGCTGGGTTCCCTACCATTCTGTGAGGTGGGCCCTCTGATGTCAGGTCACTCCTGCCTGGCTAGCTCACATCGCCTTGGCGACGTGGGCCCTCTGTTGGCCACTGGAGCATGCTGGGAGCCTCCTACTCCCGTGAATGATGGCCCTGGAAAAAATGCATATGCCCTTTTTGGCCAAGTGCTTCATTGACGAGGTTCTGCCACTTCTCTTATGCTTTCAGAGCAATTCACGTCTACCTCCTGAAATCGGATTCCAGCAATTCTGCCCCACTTTCAAGTCCTCTTCGCAGCCTTAATTCAATATATTTTTGTACGATTTCTGTCATTTATAAGTCTGCAGGTATGTGAATGACAGTGCCCCTGAGCTCCTTTCCTCAACTCGCTTTCTTGTGAGCTGGCCACAAAACCGCAGGATTGCTTCAGGCCCTAATCTTGTTCCAGCACGGCATGCTGAGCCTTTGGTTAATTCCTTTTCCTGTTGGGAAATGAGTGTTAAAATTGCCCGTGCATACTGGGCATATACCCTGAGAAAACCAAAATTCAAAAAGAGTCATGTACCAAAATGTTCATTGCAGCTCTATTTACAATAGGCCGGAGATGGAAAGAACCTAAGCGCCCATCATCGGACGAATGGATAAAGAAGATGTGGCACATATACACAATGGAATATTACTCAGCCTTAAAAAGAAATGAAACTGAGTTATTTGTAATGAGATGGATAGACCTAGAGTCTGTCATACAGAGTGAAGTAAGTCAGAAAGAAAAAGACAAATAGCGTATGCTAACACATATATATGGAATTTAAAGGGAAAAAATGTCATGAAGAACCTAGGGATAAGACAGGAATAGAGGCGCAGACCTACTGGAGAACGGAATTGAGGATATGGGGAGGGGGAATGGTGAGTTTTGACAGGGCGAGAGAGAGTCATGGACATATACACACTAACAAATGTAGTAAGGTAGATAGCAAGGGGGAAGCAGCCGCAAGGCACAGGGATATTAGCTCGGGGCGTTGGGACAGCCTGGAGGGGTGGAAGGGGGAGAGAGGGAGGGAGGGAGACACAAGAGGGAAGACACAGGGAGCATATGTATATGTATAGCTGATTCACTTTGTTATAAAGCAAAAACTAACACACCATTGTAAAGCAATTATACCCCAATAAAGATGTTAAAAAAAATATTTGCCCGTGCACACACCTACAGATAGTCTCCCATTGGTTCTCCTTATTCCTGTTCATCTTGCGCAGAAATTGCAAACACTGCCAAACAGGAGGTTAAAGGCACTGACTCTCCAAATGGGGAGAGTGTAAGAAAAGGGTCTGGAATGGTGAACCTGAGTACCAGGGGACGAAAACAGACATGCATGTAAAAAGGTTTCCCAGTCACACGGTGGAGCATACTCTGGGTTTCCCATGCAAATTTTAGCAGAAGGAAGAATCCCTTGAACCTGGAGAGTTGGGAACCATGGAATGGGTACCAGGCAGTATGACATAAAGGGTCTGCATTTGCTCACTGAACCTCACCAATGCTATCAGCCCAAAGGGTCAAGCCTTATCTCTCACCCAGCTCTGGGTGTAGATGTGGTAAACCAGGTTGCATCACATGCCCTGTGTGAGTTATTTAAGAATTGCTCTCTATTTCACTGTCATTGTGTTTTGTTTTTGAAATTTTTTTTGACACTGGGATTTATCGGATTTTCACTGCTGCGTTAATGCCGCTGTACACACTCTTGATTCTCTTACGGAGACATAAATATCCACGGGTTTTAAGATTCTTCCTAGTCAGGTATATTCCTAGGCGTTGAATATGTGGTGTTGAGTCCATTTTGTTGAGCAAGGAGTAGGTCTTGTCTATTACATATTTGGCTTATGGAACGGTATCTGTGCTAATTTCAGTCTCTGGTTTTATGCAGCACTCCAACGCACTTTTCTCCATAAGAAAGCACAAGTTGGTTTTCTAAATTTGAGACTGTTCTGTTTTGTAATTCAGTTCATGTGTAGTCAAGTTTACATACTGTGTATTAGTGATATTTTATGATGTTTCTTTTTATGTGTGACTTATTTCACGTAGAATCACCATACCTGTATCCACTCACTATGCCACTACGGGCCTGATGACACAGATTTCATTGCTGAGTGATATTCCATTGTACGTACGTACCACAACTTCTTTATCCATTGTTTGCTCTCTGAGATATTTACCTGGTACTGTAAACGAGCTTCTTGTGAACAGAGAGGTCCCAAACTTTGAGGTGGCTGGGTGTTTTTGATTTTAATTTCCCTAAGCTGTAGGACCATAAGTGGAAGTGCCATAGGCTGTGTTGCTTTGTTTCTTACGTGTTTCAGGAAACACATAACACTTCTCCAGAATGGCTGTCGTCAATTTACATCATATGCATCAGCATAATAAGGATCCCTGTTTTCCATTGCCTGTCCTCCGTTTCTGGATTTTACAATTTTTTCAAATGGCCCTTTTCCCTGGGGGGCACTGAGATTTCATTGTAGTGCAGGTTTATTTACAAGCTTCTTGGTTGGCCAAAAAGTGCGTATGCGTTTTTTCCTGAATATATTTAGGGAAAAAAGCATCCGCACTTTTTGGACAAGTGCATCATTATCGACGTTCTGCCTCTTTTCCTATTCTTTAAGTGCAATTCCAGTTTAACCCTTCAATCGTTTTCCTGAATTTCTGCCCCGCTTTCAAGTCCCCTTTGCAGGCTTACTTCCATATATTTTTGGAGGATAGCTGTCATTTATAACTCTGCAGGTTTGTGAATTACAGTGCCCCTGAGCTCCTTTCTTCAACTCGCTTTCTTGTGAGCTGGGCACAAAACCGCAGGATTGCTTCAGGCACTAAACTCTTTCCAGCAGGGCACGCTGAGCGTTTGTTTAATTCCTCGTCCTGGTGGGAAATGAGCATTACATTTGCCCGTGCAGACACCTACAGCTAGTCTCTCATTGGTTCTCCCTATTCCTGTTCATCTTGCACAGAAATTGCAAGCTGTGCCAAAGAGGAGGTTAAAGGCACTGACTCTCCAAGCAGGGAGAGTGTTAGTAAAGCATCTGGAATGGTGAACCCGAGGACCAGGATACGAAAACTGAGATGCATTTTAAATCGTTTCCCAATCACACGGTGGACGATACTCTGGGTTTCCCATGCATGTTTTAGCTGGAGGAAGAATCCCTTGAACCTGGAGAGTTGGGACCCATGGAATGGGTACCATGCAGTATGACTTCAAAGGGTCTGCATTTGCTCACCAAAACTCACCAATGCTTTCAGCCTGAAGTGTCCAGCCTTATGTCTCAACCAGCTCTGGGTGTAGATGTGGTCAATCCCGGTTGCATCACATGCCCTGAGTGAATTGTTTAAGAATTGCTCTCTATTTCACTGTCTTTGTGTTTTGTTTTTGAAATTTATTTTGATAATGGGATTTATCTGATTTTCACTGCTGCGTTTCGGCCGCTGTACACACGCTTGATTCTCTTACGGAGACATATATATCCATGGGTTTTAAGATTCTTCCTAGTCAGGTATATTCCTAGGCGTTGAATATGTGGTGTTGAGTCCATTTCGTTGAGCAAGGAGTAGGTCTTGTCTATTATATATTTGGCTTATGGAAAGTTATCTGTGCTAATTTCAGTCTCTGGTTTTATGCAGCATCCCAACGCACCTTTCCCCATAAGCAAGCACTAGTTGGTTTTCACAATTTGAGACCCTGTTCTGTTTTGTAATTCAGTTCATGTGTAGTCAAGTTTACATTCCGTGTATTAGTGATATCTTATGATGTTTCTTTTTCTGTGTGACGTAGTTCACGTAGAATCACCGTACCTGCATCCACTCACTATGCCGCTACGGGCCTGATGACACAGATTTCATTGCTGAGTGATATTGCATTGTACGTACGTGCCACAACTTCTTTATCCATTTTTTGCTTTCTGGGATATTTACCTGATACTGTAGACGAGCTTCTTGTGAACACAGCCGTCCCAAATATTGGGGTGGCTCTCTGTTTTTGATTTTAATTTCCGTAAGCTATAGGACCATAAGTGGAAGTGCCATAGGCTGTGTTGCTTTGTTTCTTACGTGTTTTGGAAACACCATACACTTCTCCAGGGTGGCTGCTGGCAATTTACATCCTGCCAATCAGCATAGCAAGGCTCCCTGTTCTCCATATCCTGTCCTACCTTTCTGGATTTTACACTTTTTTCAGATGGCCCTTTTGCCCGGGGGGGGCAGTGAGATTTCATTGTAGTGCAGATTTCCTTTACAGGCCTGCTTGGTTGGCCAAAAAGGGCGTATGCGTTTTTTCCTGAATATATTCAGGAAAAAACGCATACGCACTTTTTGGCCAAGTGCATCATTGTCGACGTTGTGCCTCTTTTCCTATGCTTTCAGGGCAATTCCAGTCTACCCCCTGCAATCGTTTTCCTGAAATTCTGCCCCGCTTTCAAGTCCCCTTCGCAGGCTTACTTCCATATATTTTTGGAGGATAGCTGTCATTTATAACTCTGCAGGTTTGTGAAGTACAGTGCCCCTGAGCTCCTTTCTTCAACTCGCTTTCTTGTGAGCTGGGCACAAAACCGCAGGATTGCTTCAGGCCCTAATCTGTTTCCAGCAGGGCACACTGAGCCTTTGGTTAATTCCTCTTCCTGGTGGGCAATGAGCGTTACATTTGCCCGTGCAGACACCTACAGCTAGTCTCTCATTGGTTCTCCCTATTCCTGTTCATCTTGCACAGTAATTGCAAGGTGTACCAAAAAGGACGTTAAAGGCACTGACTCTCCAAGCGGGGAGAGTGTTAGTAAAGCATCTGGAATGGTGAACCCGAGGACCAGGATACGAAAACTGAGATGCATTTTAAATCGTTTCCCAATCACACGGTGGACGATACTCTGGGTTTCCCATGCATGTTTTAGCTAGAGGAAGAATCCCTTGAACCTGGAGAGTTGGGTCCCATGGAATGGGTACCATGCAGTATGACTTCAAAGGGTCTGCATTTGCTCACCGAAACTCACCAATGCTATCAGCCTGAAGTGTCCAGCCTTATGTCTCAACTAGCTCTGGGTGTAGATGTGTTAAATCCCGGTTGCATCACATGCCCTGAGTGAATTATTTAAGAATTGCTCTCGATTTCACTGTCTTTGTGTTTTGTTTTTGAAATTTATTTTGATAATGAGATTTATCGGATTTTCACTGCTGCGTTTATGCCGCTGTACACACGCTTGATTCTCTTACGGAGACATATATATCCATGGGTTTTAAGATTTTTCCTAGTCATATATATTCCTAGGCGTTGAATATGTGGTGTTGTGTCCATTTCGTTGAACAAGGAGTAGGTCTTGTCTATTACATATTTGGCTTATGGAAAGTTATCTGTGCTAATTTCAGTCTCTGGTTTTATGCAGCACCCCAAGGCACCTTTCCCCATAAGCAAGCACTAGTTGGTTTCCTAAATTTGAGTCCCTGTTCTGTTTTGTAATTCAGTTCATGTGTAGTCAAGTTTACATTCCGTGTATTAGTGATATCTTATGATGTTTCTTTTTCTGTGTGACGTAGTTCACGTAGAATCACCGTACCTGCATCCACTCACTATGCCGCTACGGGCCTGATGACACAGATTTCATTGCTGAGTGATATTGCATTGTACGTACGTGCCACAACTTCTTTATCCATTTTTTGCTTTCTGGGATATTTACCTGATACTGTAGAAGAGCTTCTTGTGAACACAGCCATCCCAAATATTGGGGTGGCTGTCTGTTTTTGATTTTAATTTCCGTAAGCTATAGGACCATAAGTGGAAGTGCCATAGGCTGTGTTGCTTTGTTTCTTACGTGTTTCAGGAAACACCATACACTTCTCCAGGGTGGCTGCTGGCAATTTACATCCTGCCAATCAGCATAACAAGGCTCCCTGTTCTCCATATCCTGTCCTACCTTTCTGGATTTTACACTTTTTTCAGATGACCCTTTTGCCCGGGGGGCAGTGAGACTTCATTGTAGTGGAGATTTCCTTTACAGGTTTGCTAGGTTGGCCAAAAAGGGTGTATGCGTTTTTTCCTGAATATATTCAGGAAAAAACGCATACGCCCTTTTTGGCCAAGTGCATCATTGTCGACGTTGTGCCTCTTTTCCTATGCTTTCAGGGCAATTCCAGTCTACCCCCTGCAATCGTTTTCCTGAAATTCTGCCCCGCTTTCAAGTCCCCTTCGCAGGCTTACTTCAATATATTTTTGGAGGATAGCTGTCATTTATAACTCTGCAGGTTTGTGAATTACAGTGCCCCTGAGCTCCTTTCTTCAACTCGCTTTCTTGTGAGCTGGGCACAAAACCGCAGGATTGCTTCAGGCCCTAATCTGTTTCCAGCAGGGCACACTGAGCCTTTGTTTAATTCCTCTTCCTGGTGGGAAATGAGCGTTACATTTGCCCCTGCAGACACCTATAGCTAGTGTCTCATTGGTTCTCCCTATTCCTGTTCATCTTGCACAGAAATTGCAAGCTGTGCCAAACAGGAGGTTAAAGGCACTGACTCTCCAAGCAGGGAGAGTGTTAGTAAAGCATCTGGAATGGTGAACCCGAGGACCAGGATACGAAAACTGAGGTGCATTTTAAATCGTTTCCCAATCACACGGTGGACCATACTGTGGGTTTCCCATGCATGTTTTAGCTGGAGGAAGAATCCCTTGAACCTGAAGAGTTGGGACCCATGGAATAGGTACCATGCAGTATGACTTCAAAGGGTCTGCATTTGCTCACCGAAACTCACCAATGCTATCAGCCTGAAGTGTCCAGCCTTATGTCTCAACCAGCTCTGGGTGTAGATGTGGTCAATCCTGGTTGCATCACATGCCCTGAGTGAATTATTTAAGAATTGCTCTCTATTTCATTGTCTTTGTGTTTTGTTTTTGAAATTTATTTTCATAATGGGATTTATTGGATTTTCACTGCTGCATTTATGCCGCTGTACACACGCTTGATTCTCTTACGGAGACATATAAATCCATGGCTTTTAAGATTCTTCCTAGTCAGGTATATTGCTAGGCGTTGAATATGTGGTGTTGAGTCCATTTCGTTGAGCAAGGAGTAGGTCTTGTCTATTACATATTTGGCTTATGGAATGTTATCTGTGCTAATTTCAGTCTCTGCTTTTATGCAGCAACCCAAGGCACCTTTCCCCATAAGCAAGCACTAGTTGGTTTTCTAAATTTGTGACCCTGTTCTGTTTTGTAATTCAGTTCATGTGTAGTCAAGTTTACATTCCGTGTATTAGTGATATCTTATGATGTTTCTATTTCTGTGTGACGTAGTTCACGTAGAATCACCGTACCTGCATCCACTCACTATGCCTCTACGGGCCTGATGACACAGATTTCATTGCTGAGTGATATTGCATTGCACGTACGTGCCACAAATTCTTTTTGCATTTTTTGCTTTCTGGGATATTTACCTGGTACTGTAGACGAGCTTCTTGGGAACACAGCCGTCCCAAACTTTGGGTTGGCTCTCCGTTTTTGATTTTAATTTCCCTAAGCAATAGGACCATAATTGCAATTGCCATAGGCTGTGTTGCTTTATTTCTTACGTGTTTCAGGAAACAACATACACTTCTCCAGGGTGGCTGCTGGCAATTTACATCCTGCCAATCAGCATAACAAGGCTCCCTGTTCTCCATATCCTGTCCTACCTTTCTGGATTTTACACTTTTTTCCGATGGCCCTTTTGCCCTGGTGGCAGTGAGACTTCATTGTAGTGCAGATTTCCTTTACAGTCTTTCTTGGTTGGCCAAAAAGGGCGTATGCGTTTTTTCCTGAATATATTCAGGAAAAAACGCATACGCCCTTTTTGGCCAAGTGCATCATTGTCGACGTTGTGCCTCTTTTCCTATGCTTTCAGGGCAATTCCAGTCTACCCCCTCCAATCGTTTTCCTGAAATTCTGCCCCGCTTTCAAGTCCCCTTCGCAGGCTTACTTCAATATATTTTTGGAGGATAGCTGTCATTTATAACTCTGCAGGTTTGTGAATTACAGTGCCCCTGAGCTCCTTTCTTCAACTCGCTTTCTTGTGAGCTGGGCACAAAACCGCAGGATTGCTTCAGGCCCTAATCTGTTTCCAGCAGGGCACACTGAGCCTTTGTTTAATTCCTCTTCCTGGTGGGCAATGAGCGTTACATTTGCCCGTGCAGGCACCTACAGCTAGTCTCTCATTGGTTCTCCCTATTCCTGTTCATCTTGCACAAAAATTGCAAGCTGTGCCAAAGAGGAGGTTAAAGGCACTGACTCTCCTAGCGGGGAGAGTGTTAGTAAAGCATCTGGAATGGTGAACCCGAGGAGCAGGATACGAACACTGAGATGCATTTTAAATCGTTTCCCAATCACACGGTGGACGATACTCTGGGTTTCCCATGCATGTTTTAGCTGGAGGAAGAATCCCTAGAACCTGGAGAGTTGGGACCCATGGAATGGGTACCATGCAGTATGACTTCAAAGGGTCTGCATTTGCTCACCGAAACTCACCAATGCTATCAGCCTGAAGTTTCCAGCCTTATGTCTCAACCAGCTCTGGGTGTAGATGTGGTCAATCCCGGTTGCATCACATGCCCTGAGTGAATTATTTAAGAATTGCTCTCTATTTCACTGTCTTTGTGTTTTGTTTTCGAAATGTATTTTGATAATGGGATTTATCGGATTTTCACTGCTGCGTATCGGCCGCTGTACACACGCTTGATTCACTTACGGAGACATATATATCCATGGGTTTTAAGATTCTTCCTAGTCAGGTATATTCCTAGGCGTTGAATATGTGGTGTTGAGTCCACTTCGTTGAGCAAGGAGTAGGTCTTGTCTATTACATATTTGGCTTATGGAATGTTATCTGTGCTAATTTCAGTCTCTGGTTTTATGCAGCACCCCAAGGCACCTTTCCCCATAAGCAAGCACTAGTTGGTTTTCTAAATTTGAGACCCTGTTCTGTTTTGTAATTCAGTTCATGTGTAGTCAAGTTTACATTCCGTGTATTAGTGATATCTTATGATGTTTCTTTTTCTGTGTGACGTAGTTCACGTAGAATCACCGTACCTGCATCCACTCACTATGCCGCTACGGGCCTGATGACACAGATTTCATTGCTGAGTGATATTGCATTGCACGTACGTGCCACAACTTCTTTATCCATTTTTTGCTTTCTGGGATATTTACCTGGTACTGTAGACGAGCTTCTTGGGAACACAGCCGTCCCAAACTTTGGGGTGGCTCTCTGTTTTTGATTTTAATTTCCCTAAGGAATAGGACCATAAGTGCAATTGCCATAGGCTGTGTTGCTTTATTTCTTACGTGTTTCAGGAAACACCATACACTTCTCCAGGGTGGCTGTTGGCAATTTACATCCTGCCAATCAGCATAACAAGGCTCCCTCTTCTCCATATCCTGTCCTACCTTTCTGGATTTTACAATTTTTTCAGATGGCCCTTTTGCCCGGGGGGGCAGTGAGTTTTCATTGTAGTGCAGATTTCCTTTACAGGCTTGCTTGGTTGGCCAAAAAGGGTGTATGCGTTTTTTCCTGAATATATTCAGGAAAAAACGCATACGCCCTTTTTGGCCAAGTGCATCATTGTCGACGTTCTGCCTCTTTTCCTATGCTTTCAGGGCAATTCCAGTCTACCCCCTGCAATCGTTTTCCTGAAATTCAGCCCCGCTTTCAAGTCCCCTTTGCAGGCTTACTTCAATATATTTTTGGAGGATAGCTGTCATTTATAACTCTGCAGGTTTTTGAAGTACAGTGCCCCTGAGCTCCTTTCTTCAACTCGCTTTCTTGTGAGCTGGGCACAAAACCGCAGGATTGCTTCAGGCCCTAATCTGTTTCCAGCAGGGCACACTGAGCCTTTGTTTAATTCCTCTTCCTGGTGGGCAATGAGCGTTACATTTGCCCGTGCAGACACCTACAGCTAGTCTCTCATTGGTTCTCCCTATTGCTGTTCATCTTGCACAGAAATGGCAAGCTGTGCCAAACAGGAGGTTAAAGGCACTGACTCTCCAAGCGGGGAGAGTGTTAGTAAAGCATCTGGAATGGTGAACCCGAGGACCAGGATACGAAAAGTGAGATGCATTTTAAATCGTTTCCTAATCACACGGTGGACGATACTCTGGGTTTCCCATGCATGTTTTAGCTGCAGGAAGAATGCCTTGAACCTGGAGAGTTGGGACCCATGGATTGAGTACCATGCAGTATGACTTCAAAGGGTCTGCATTTGCTCACCGAAACTCACCAATGCTATCAGCCTGAAGTGTCCAGCCTTATGTCTCAACCAGCTCTGGGTGTAGATGTGGTCAATCCCGGTTGCATCACATGCCCTGAGTGAATTATTTAAGAATTGCTCTCTATTTCACTGTCTTTGTGTTTTGTTTTCGAAATTTATTTTGATAATGGGATTTATCGGATTTTCACTGCTGCATTTCCGCCGCTGTACACACGCTTGATTCTCTTACCGAGACATATATATGCATGGGTTTTAAGATTCTTCCTAGTCAGGTATATTCCTAGGCGTTGAATATGTGGTGCTGTGTCCATTTCGTTGAGCAAGGAGTAGGTCTTGTCTATTACATATTTGGCTTATGGAATGTTATCTGTGCTAATTTCAGTCTCTGGTTTTATGCAGCACCCCAACGCACCTTTCCCCATAAGCAAGCACTAGTTGGTTTTCTAAATTTGAGACCCTGTTCTTTTTTGTATTTCAGTTCATGTGTAGTCAAGTTTACATTCCGTGTATTAGTGATATCTTATGATGTTTCTTTTTCTGTGTGATGTAGTTCACGTAGAATCACCGTACCTGCATCCACTCACTATGCCGCTACGGGCCTGATGACACAGATTTCATTGCTGAGTGATATTGCATTGCACGTACGTGCCACAACTTCTTTATCCATTTTTTGCTTTCTGGGATATTTACCTGATACTGTAGACGAGCTTCTTGTGAACACAGCCGTCCCAAATATTGGGGTGGCTGTCTGTTTTTGATTTTAATTTCCGTAAGCTATAGGACCATAAGTGGAAGTGCCATAGGCTGTGTTGCTTTGTTTCTTACGTGTTTCAGGAAACACCATACACTTCTCCAGGGTGGCTGCTGGCAATTTACATCCTGCCAATCAGCATAACATGGCTCCCTGTTCTCCATATCCTTTCCTACCTTTCCGGATTTTACACTTTTTTCAGATGGCCCTTTTGCCCGGGGGGCAGTGAGACTTCATTGTAGTGGAGATTTCCTTTACAGGTTTGCTAGGTTGGCCAAAAAGGGCGTATGCGTTTTTTCTTGAATATATTCAGGAAAAAACGCATACGCCCTTTTTGGCCAAGTGCATCATTGTCGACGTTCTGCCTCTTTTCCTATGCTTTCAGGGCAATTCCAGTCTACCCCCTGCAATCGTTTTCCTGAAATTCTGCCCCGCTTTCAAGTCCCCTTCGCAGGCTTACTTCAATATATTTTTGGAGGATAGCTGTCATTTATAACTCTGCAGGTTTGTGAATTACAGTGCCTCTGAGCTCCTTTCTTCAACTCGCTTTCTTGTGAGCTGGCCACAAAACCGCAGGATTGCTTCAGGCCCTAATCTGTTTCCAGCAGGGCACACTGAGCCTTTGTTTAATTCCTCTTCCTGGTGGGCAATGAGCGTTACATTTGCCCGTGCAGCCACCTATAGCTAGTCTCTCATTGGTTCTCCCTATTCCTGTTCATCTTGCACAGAAATTGCAAGCTGTGCCAAACAGGAGGTTAAAGGCACTGACTCTCCAAGCGGGGAGAGTGTTAGTAAAGCATCTGGAATGGTGAACCCGAGGACTAGGATACGAAACCTGAGATGCATTTTAAATCGTTTCCCAATCACACGGTGGACCATACTGTGGGTTTTCTATGCATGTTTTAGCTGGAGGAAGAATCCCTTGAACCTGAAGAGTTGGGACCCATTGAATAGGTACCATGCAGTATGACTTCAAAGGGTCTGCATTTGCTCACCGAAACTCACCAATGCTATCAGTCTGAAGTGTCCAGCCTTATGTCTCAATCAGCTCTGGGTGTAGATGTGGTCAATCCCGGTTGCATCACATGCCCTGTGTGAATTATTTAAGAATTGCTCTCTATTTCACTGTCTTTGTGTTTTGTTTTCGAAATTTATTTTGATAATGGGATTTATCGGATTTTCACTGCTGCGTATCGGCCGCTGTACACACGCTTGATTCTCTTACGGAGACATATATATCCATGGGTTTTAAGATTCTTCCTAGTCAGGTATATTCCTAGGCGTTGAATATGTGGTGTTGAGTCCATTTCGTTGAGCAAGGAGTAGGTATTGTCTATTACATATTTGGCTTATGGAATGTTATCTGTGCTAATTTCAGTCTCTGGTTTTATGCAGCACCCCAAGGCACCTTTCCCCATAAGCAAGCACTAGTTGGTTTTCTAAATTTGAGACCCTGTTCTGTTTTGTAATTCAGTTCATGTGTAGTCAAGTTTACATTCCGTGTATTAGTGATATCTTATGATGTTTCTTTTTCTGTGTGACGTAGTTCACGTAGAATCACCGTACCTGCATCCACTCACTATGCCGCTACGGGCCTGATGACACAGATTTCATTGCTGAGTGATATTGCATTGCACGTACGTGCCACAACTTCTTTATCCATTTTTTGCTTTCTGGGATATTTACCTGGTACTGTAGACGAGCTTCTTGGGAACACAGCCGTCCCAAACTTTGGTGTGGCTCTCTGTTTTTGATTTTAATTTCCCTAAGGAATAGGACCATAAGTGCAATTGCCATAGGCTGTGTTGCTTTGTTTCTTACGTGTTTCAGGAAACACCATACACTTCTCCAGGGTGGCTGTTGGCAATTTACATCCTGCCAATCAGCATAACAAGGCTCCCTCTTCTCCATATCCTGTCCTACCTTTCTGGATTTTACACTTTTTTCAGATGGCCCTCTTGCCCGGGGGGCAGTGAGACTTCATTGTAGTGCAGATTTCCTTTACAGGCTTGCTAGGTTGGCCAAAAAGGGCGTATGCATTTTTTCCTGAATATATTCAGGAAAAAACGCATACGCCCTTTTTGGCCAAGTGCATCATTGTCGATGTTGTGCCTCGTTTCCTATGCTTTCAGGGCAATTCCTGTCTACCCCCTGCAATCGTTTTCCTGAAATTCTGCCCCGCTTTCAAGTCCCCTACGCAGGCTTACTTCAGTATACTTTTGGAAGATAGCTGTCATTTATAACTCTGCAGGTTTGTGAATTAGAGTGCCCCTGAGCTCCTTTCTTCAACTCGCTTTCTTGTGAGCTGGGCACAAAACCGCAGGATTGCTTCAGGCCCTAATCTGTTTCCAGCAGGGCACACTGAGCCTTTGTTTAATTCCTCTTCCTGGTGGGCAATGAGCGTTATATTTGCCCGTGCAGACACCTACAGCTAGTCTCTCATTGTTTCTCCCTATTCCTGTTCATCTTGCACAGAAATTGCAAGCTGTGCCAAAGAGGAGGTTAAAGGCACTGACTCTCCAAGCGGGGAGAGTGTTAGTAAAGCATCTGGAATGGTGAACCCGAGGACCAGGATACGAAAACTGAGATGCATTTTAAATCGTTTCCCAATCACACGGTGGACGATACTCTGGGTTTCCCATGCATGTTTTAGCTGGAGGAAGAATGCCTTGAACCTGGAGAGTTGGGAACCATGGAATGGGTACCATGCAGTATGACTTCAAAGGGTCTGCATTTGCTCACCGAAACTCACCAATGCTATCAGCCTGAAGTGTCCAGCCTTATGTCTCAACCAGCTCTGGGTGTAGATGTGGTCAATCCCGGTTGCATCACATGCCCTGAGTGAATTATTTAAGAATTGCTCTCTATTTCACTGTCTTTGTGTTTTGTTTTCGAAATTTATTTTGATAATGGGATTTATCGGATTTTCACTGCTGCGTTTCGGCCGCTGTACACACGCTTGATTCTCTTACGGAGACATATATATCCATGGGTTTTAAGATTCTTCCTAGTCAGGTATATTCCTAGGCGTTGAATATGTGGTGTTGAGTCCATTTCGTTGAGCAAGGAGTAGGTCTTGTCTATAACATATTTGGCTTATGGAATGTTATCTGTGCTAATTTCAGTCTCTGGTTTTATGCAGCACCCCAAGGCACCTTTCCCCATAAGCAAGCACTAGTTGGTTTTCTAAATTTGAGACCCTGTTCTGTTTTGTAATTCAGTTCATGTGTAGTCAAGTTTACATTCCGTGTATTAGTGATATCTTATGATGTTTCTATTTCTTTGTGACGTAGTTCACGTAGAATCACCGTACCTGCATCCACTCACTATGCCGCTACGGGCCTGATGACACAGATTTCATTGCTGAGTGATATTGCATTGCACATACGTGCCACAACTTCTTTATCCATTTTTTGCTTTCTGGGATATTTACCTGGTACTGTAGACGAGCTTCTTGGGAACACAGCCGTCCCAAACTTTGGGGTGGCTCTCTGTTTTTGATTTTAATTTCCCTAAGGAATAGGACCATAAGTGCAATTGCCATAGGCTGTGTTGCTTTATTTCTTACGTGTTTCAGGAAACACCATACACTTCTCCAGGGTGGCTGTTGGCAATTTACATCCTGCCAATCAGCATAACAAGGCTCCCTCTTCTCCATATCCTGTCCTACCTTTCTGGATTTTACACTTTTTTCAGATGGCCCTCTTGCCCGGGGGGCAGTGAGACTTCATTGTAGTGCAGATTTCCTTTACAGGCTTGCTTGGTTGGCCAAAAAGGGCGTATGCGTTTTTTCCTGAATATATTCAGGAAAAAACGCATACGCCCTTTTTGGCCAAGTGCATCATTGTCGACGTTGTGCCTCGTTTCCTATGCTTTCAGGGCAATTCCTGTCTACACCCTGCAATCGTTTTCCTGAAATTCTGCCCCGCTTTCAAGTCCCCTACGCAGGCTTATTTCAGTATACTTTTGGAAGATAGCTGTCATTTATAACTCTGCAGGTTTGTGAATTACAGTGCCCCTGAGCTCCTTTCTTCAACTCGCTTTCTTGTGAGCTGGGCACAAAACCGCAGGATTGTTTCAGGCCCTAATCTGTTTCCAGCAGGGCACACTGAGCCTTTGTTTAATTCCTCTTCCTGGTGGGCAATGAGCGTTACATTTGCCCGTGCAGACACCTACAGCTAGTCTCTCATTGTTTCTCCCTATTCCTGTTCATCTGGCACAGAAATTGCAAGCTGTGCCAAAGAGGAGGTTAAAGGCACTGACTCTCCAAGCGGGGAGAGTGTTAGTAAAGCATCTGGAATGGTGAACCCGAGGACCAGGATACGAAAACTGAGATGCATTTTAAATCGTTTCCCAATCACACGGTGGACGATACTCTGGGTTTCCCATGCATGTTTTAGCTGGAGGAAGAATGCCTTGAACCTGGAGAGTTGGGAACCATGGAATGGGTACCATGCAGTATGACTTCAAAGGGTCTGCATTTGCTCACCGAAACTCACCAATGCTATCAGCCTGAAGTGTCCAGCCTTATGTCTTAACCAGCTCTGGGTGTAGATGTGGTCAATCCCGGTTGCATCACATGCCCTGAGTGAATTATTTAAGAATTGCTCTCTATTTCACTGTCTTTGTGTTTTGTTTTCGAAATTTATTTTGATAATGGGATTTATCGGATTTTCACTGCTGCGTATCGGCCGCTGTACACACGCTTGATTCTCTTACGGAGACATATATATCCATGGGTTTTAAGATTCTTCCTAGTCAGGTATATTCCTAGGCGTTGAATATGTGGTGTTGAGTCCATTTCGTTGAGCAAGGAGTAGGTATTGTCTATTACATATTTGGCTTATGGAATGTTATCTGTGCTAATTTCAGTCTCTGGTTTTATGCAGCACCCCAAGGCACCTTTCCCCATAAGTAAGCACTAGTTGGTTTTCTAAATTTGAGACCCTGTTCTGTTTTGTAATTCAGTTCATGTGTAGTCAAGTTTACATTCCGTGTATTAGTGATATCTTATGATGTTTCTTTTTCTGTGTGACGTAGTTCACGTAGAATCACCGTACCTGCATCCACTCACTATGCCGCTACGGGCCTGATGACACAGATTTCATTGCTGAGTGATATTGCATTGCACATACGTGCCACAACTTCTTTATCCATTTTTTGCTTTCTGGGATATTTACCTGGTACTGTAGACGAACTTCTTGGGAACACAGCCGTCCCAAACTTTGGGGTGGCTCTCTGTTTTTGATTTTAATTTCCCTAAGGAATAGGACCATAAGTGCAATTGCCATAGGCTGTGTTGCTTTATTTCTTACGTGTTTCAGGAAACACCATACACTTCTCCAGGGTGGCTGTTGGCAATTTACATCCTGCCAATCAGCATAACAAGGCTCCCTCTTCTCCATATCCTGTCCTACCTTTCTGGATTTTACACTTTTTTCAGATGGCCCTCTTGCCCGGGGGGCAGTGAGACTTCATTGTAGTGCAGATTTCCTTTACAGGCTTGCTTGGTTGGCCAAAAAGGGCGTGTGCGTTTTTTCCTGAATATATTCAGGAAAAAACGCATACGCCCTTTTTGGCCAAGTGCATCATTGTCGACGTTGTGCCTCGTTTCCTATGCTTTCAGGGCAATTCCTGTCTACACCCTGCAATCGTTTTCCTGAAATTCTGCCCCGCTTTCAAGTCCCCTACGCAGGCTTACTTCAGTATACTTTTGGAAGATAGCTGTCATTTATAACTCTGCAGGTTTGTGAATTACAGTGCCCCTGAGCTCCTTTCTTCAACTCGCTTTCTTGTGAGCTGGGCACAAAACCGCAGGATTGCTTCAGGCCCTAATCTGTTTCCAGCAGGGCACACTGAGCCTTTGTTTAATTCCTCTTCCTGGTGGGAAATGAACGTTACATTTGCCCGTGCAGACACCTACAGCTAGTCTCTCATTGTTTCTCCCTATTCCTGTTCATCTGGCACAGAAATTGCAAGCTGTGCCAAAGAGGAGGTTAAAGGCACTGACTCTCCAAGCGGGGAGAGTGTTAGTAAAGCATCTGGAATGGTGAACCCGAGGACCAGGATACGAAAACTGAGATGCATTTTAAATCGTTTCCCAATCACACGGTGGACGATACTCTGGGTTTCCCATGCATGTTTTAGCTGGAGGAAGAATGCCTTGAACCTGGAGAGTTGGGAACCATGGAATGGGTACCATGCCGTATGACTTCAAAGGGTCTGCATTTGCTCACCGAAACTCACCAATGCTATCAGCCTGAAGTGTCCAGCCTTATGTCTCATCCAGCTCTGGGTGTAGATGTGGTCAATCCCGGTTGCATCACATGCCCTGAGTGAATTATTTAAGAATTGCTCTCTATTTCACTGTCTTTGTGTTTTGTTTTCGAAATTTATTTTGATAATGGGATTTATCGGATTTTCACTGCTGCGTTTCGGCCGCTGTACACACGCTTGATTCTCTTACGGAGACATATATATCCATGGGTTTTAAGATTCTTCCTAGTCAGGTATATTCCTAGGCGTTGAATATGTGGTGTTGAGTCCATTTCGTTGAGCAAGGAGTAGGTCTTGTCTATAACATATTTGGCTTATGGAATGTTATCTGTGCTAATTTCAGTCTCTGGTTTCATGCAGCACCCCAAGGCACCTTTCCCCATAAGCAAGCACTAGTTGGTTTTCTAAATTTGAGACCCTGTTCTGTTTTGTAATTCAGTTCATGTGTAGTCAAGTTTACATTCCGTGTATTAGTGATATCTTATGATGTTTCTATTTCTGTGTGACGTAGTTCACGTAGAATCACCGTACCTGCATCCACTCACTATGCCGCTACGGGCCTGATGACACAGATTTCATTGCTGAGTGATATTGCATTGCACATACGTGCCACAACTTCTTTATCCATTTTTTGCTTTCTGGGATATTTACCTGGTACTGTAGACGAGCTTCTTGGGAACACAGCCGTCCCAAACTTTGGGGTGGCTCTCTGTTTTTGATTTTAATTTCCCTAAGGAATAGGACCATAAGTGCAATTGCCATAGGCTGTGTTGCTTTATTTCTTACGTGTTTCAGGAAACACCATACACTTCTCCAGGGTGGCTGTTGGCAATTTACATCCTGCCAATCAGCATAACAAGGCTCCCTCTTCTCCATATCCTGTCCTACCTTTCTGGATTTTACACTTTTTTCAGATGGCCCTCTTGCCCGGGGGGCAGTGAGACTTCATTGTAGTGCAGATTTCCTTTACAGGCTTGCTTGGTTGGCCAAAAAGGGCGTATGCGTTTTTTCCTGAATATATTCAGGAAAAAACGCATACGCCCTTTTTGGCCAAGTGCATCATTGTCGACGTTGTGCCTCGTTTCCTATGCTTTCAGGGCAATTCCTGTCTACCCCCTGCAATCGTTTTCCTGAAATTCTGCCCCGCTTTCAAGTCCCCTACGCAGGCTTACTTCAATATACTTTTGGAAGATAGCTGTCATTTATAACTCTGCAGGTTTGTGAATTACAGTGCCCCTGAGCTCCTTTCTTCAACTCGCTTTCTTGTGAGCTGGGCACAAAACCGCAGGATTGCTTCAGGCCCTAAACTGTTTCCAGCAGGGCACACTGAGCCTTTGTTTAATTCCTCTTCCTGGTGGGCAATGAGCGTTACATTTGCCCGTGCAGTCACCTACAGCTAGTCTCTCATTGTTTCTCCCTATTCCTGTTCATCTTGCACAGAAATTGCAAGCTGTGCCAAAGAGGAGGTTAAAGGCACTGACTCTCCAAGCGGGGAGAGTGTTAGTAAAGCATCTGGAATGGTGAACCCGAGGACCAGGATACGAAAACTGAGATGCATTTTAAATCGTTTCCCAATCACACGGTGGACGATACTCTGGGTTTCCCATGCATGTTTTAGCTGGAGGAAGAATGCCTTGAACCTGGAGAGTTGGGAACCATGGAATGGGTACCATGCAGTATGACTTCAAAGGGTCTGCATTTGCTCACCGAAACTCACCAATGCTATCAGCCTGAAGTGTCCAGCCTTATGTCTCAACCAGCTCTGGGTGTAGATGTGGTCAATCCTGGTTGCATCACATGCCCTGAGTGAATTATTTAAGAATTGCTCTCTATTTCACTGTCTTTGTGTTTTGTTTTCGAAATTTATTTTGATAATGGGATTTATCGGATTTTCACTGCTGCGTATCGGCCGCTGTACACACGCTTGATTCTCTTACGGAGACATATATATCCATGGGTTTTAAGATTCTTCCTAGTCAGGTATATTCCTAGGCGTTGAATATGTGGTGTTGAGTCCATTTCGTTGAGCAAGGAGTAGGTATTGTCTATTACATATTTGGCTTATGGAATGTTATCTGTGCTAATTTCAGTCTCTGGTTTTATGCAGCACCCCAAGGCACCTTTCCCCATAAGTAAGCACTAGTTGGTTTTCTAAATTTGAGACCCTGTTCTGTTTTGTAATTCAGTTCATGTGTAGTCAAGTTTACATTCCGTGTATTAGTGATATCTTATGATGTTTCTTTTTCTGTGTGACGTAGTTCACGTAGAATCACCGTACCTGCATCCACTCACTATGCCGCTACGGGCCTGATGACACAGATTTCATTGCTGAGTGATATTGCATTGCACATACGTGCCACAACTTCTTTATCCATTTTTTGCTTTCTGGGATATTTACCTGGTACTGTAGACGAGCTTCTTGGGAACACAGCCGTCCCAAATATTGGGGTGGCTCTCTGTTTTTGATTTTAATTTCCCTAAGGAATAGGACCATAAGTGCAATTGCCATAGGCTGTGTTGCTTTATTTCTTACGTGTTTCAGAAAACACCATACACTTCTCCAGGGTGGCTGTTGGCAATTTACATCCTGCCAATCAGCATAACAAGGCTCCCTCTTCTCCATATCCTGTCCTACCTTTCTGGATTTTACACTTTTTTCAGATGGCCCTCTTGCCCGGGGGGCAGTGAGACTTCATTGTAGTGCAGATTTCCTTTACAGGCTTGCTTGGTTGGCCAAAAAGTGCGTATGCGTTTTTTCCTGAATATATTCAGGAAAAAACGCATACGCCCTTTTTGGCCAAGTGCATCATTGTCGACGTTGTGCCTCGTTTCCTATGCTTTCAGGGCAATTCGTGTCTACCCCCTGCAATCGTTTTCCTGAAATTCTGCCCCGCTTTCAAGTCCCCTACGCAGGCTTACTTCAGTATACTTTTGGAAGATAGCTGTCATTTATAACTCTGCAGGTTTGTGAATTACAGTGCCCCTGAGCTCCTTTCTTCAACTCGCTTTCTTGTGACCTGGGCACAAAACCGCAGGATTGCTTCAGGCCCTAATCTGTTTCCAGCAGGGCACACTGAGCCTTTGTTTAATTCCTCTTCCTGGTTGGCAATGAGCGTTACATTTGCCCGTGCAGACACCTACAGCTAGTCTCTCATTGGTTCTCCCTATTCCTGTTCATCTTGCACAGAAATTGCAAGCTGTGCGAAAGAGGAGGTTAAAGGCACTGGCTCTCCAAGCGGGGAGAGTGTTAGTAAAGCATCTGGAATGGTGAACCGAGGACCAGGATACGAAAACTGAGATGCATTTTAAATCGTTTCCCAATCACACGGTGGACGATACTCTGGGTTTCCCATGCATGTTTTAGCTGGAGGAAGAATGCCTTGAACCTGGAGAGTTGGGAACCATGGAATGGGTACCATGCAGTATGACTTCAAAGGGTCTGCATTTGCTCACTGAAACTCACCAATGCTATCAGCCTGAAGTGTCCAGCATTATGTCTCAACCAGCTCTGGGTGTAGATGTGGTCAATCCCGGTTGCATCACATGCCCTGAGTGAATTATTTAAGAATTGCTCTCTATTTTCACTGTCTTGTGTTTTGTTTTCGAAATTTATTTTGATAATGGGATTTATCGGATTTTCACTGCTGCGTATCGGCCGCTGTACACACGCTTGATTCTCTTACGGAGACATATATATCCATGTGGTTTTAAGATTCTTCCTAGTCAGGTATATTCCTAGGCGTTGAATATGTGGTGTTGAGTCCATTTCGTTGAGCAAGGAGTAGGTCTTGTCTATTACATATTTGGCTTATGGAATGTTATCTGTGCTAATTTCAGTCTCTGGTTTTATGCAGCACCCCAAGGCACCTTTCCCCAGAAGCAAGCACTAGTTGGTTTTCTAAATTTGAGACCCTGTTCTGTTTTGTAATTCAGTTCATGTGTAGTCAAGTTTACATTCCGTGTATTAGTGATATCTTATGATGTTTCTTTTTCTGTGTGACGTAGTTCACGTAGAATCACCGTACCTGCATCCACTCACTATGCCGCTACGGGCCTGATGACACAGATTTCATTGCTGAGTGATATTGCATTGCACGTACGTGCCACAACTTCTTTATCCATTTTTTGCTTTCTGGGATATTTACCTGGTACTGTAGACGAGCTTCTTGGGAACACAGCCGTCCCAAACTTTGGGGTGGCTCTCTGTTTTTGATTTTAATTTCCCTAACGAATAGGACCATAAGTGCAATTGCCATAGGCTGTGTTGCATTATTTCTTACGTGTTTCAGGAAACACCATACACTTCTCCAGGGTGGCTGTTGGCAATTTACATCCTGCCAATCAGCATAACAAGGCTCCCTCTTCTCCATATCCTGTCCTACCTTTCTGGATTTTACACTTTTTTCAGATGGCCCTCTTGCCCGGGGGGCAGTGAGACTTCATTGTAGTGCAGATTTCCTTTACAGGCTTGCTTGGTTGGCCAAAAAGGGCGTATGCGTTTTTTCCTGAATATATTCAGGAAAAAACGCATACGCCCTTTTTGGCCAAGTGCATCATTGTCGACGTTGTGCCTCGTTTCCTATGCTTTCAGGGCAATTCCTGTCTACCCCCTGCAATTGTTTTCCTGAAATTCTGCCCCGCTTTCAAGTCCCCTACGCAGGCTTACTTCAGTATACTTTTGGAAGATAGCTGTCATTTATAACTCTGCAGGTTTGTGAATTACAGTGCCCCTGAGCTCCTTTCTTCAACTCGCTTTCTTGTGAGCTGGGCACAAAACCGCAGGATTGCTTCAGGCCCTAATCTGTTTCCAGCAGGGCACATTGAGCCTTTGTTTAATTCCTCTTCCTGGTGGGCAATGAGCGTTACATTTGCCCGTGCAGACACCTACAGCTAGTCTCTCATTGTTTCTCCCTATTCCTGTTCATCTTGCACAGAAATTGCAAGCTGTGCCAAAGAGGAGGTTAAAGGCACTGACTCTCCAAGCGGGGAGAGTGTTAGTAAAGCATCTGGAATGGTGAACCCGAGGACCAGGATACGAAAACTGAGATGCATTTTAAATCGTTTCCCAATCACACGGTGGACGATACTCTGGGTTTCCCATGCATGTTTTAGCTGGAGGAAGAATGCCTTGAACCTGGAGAGTTGGGAACCATGGAATGGGTACCATGCAGTATGACTTCAAAGGGTCTGCATTTGCTCACCGAAACTCACCAATGCTATCAGCCTGAAGTGTCCAGCCTTATGTCTCAACCAGCTCTGGGTGTAGATGTGGTCAATCCCGGTTGCATCACATGCCCTGAGTGAATTATTTAAGAATTGCTCTCTATTTCACTGTCTTTGTGTTTTGTTTTCGAAATTTATTTTGATAATGGGATTTATCGGATTTTCACTGCTGCGTTTCGGCCGCTGTACACACGCTTGATTCTCTTATGGAGACATATATATCCATGGGTTTTAAGATTCTTCCTAGTCAGGTATATTCCTAGGCGTTGAATATGTGGTGTTGAGTCCATTTCGTTGAGCAAGGAGTAGGTATTGTCTATTACATATTTGGCTTATGGAATGTTATCTGTGCTAATTTCAGTCTCTGGTTTTATGCAGCACCCCAAGGCACCTTTCCCCATAAGTAAGCACTAGTTGGTTTTCTAAATTTGAGACCCTGTTCTGTTTTGTAATTCAGTTCATGTGTAGTCAAGTTTACATTCCGTGTATTAGTGATATCTTATGATGTTTCTTTTTCTGTGTGACGTAGTTCACGTAGAATCACCGTACCTGCATCCACTCACTATGCCGCTACGGGCCTGATGACACAGATTTCATTGCTGAGTGATATTGCATTGCACATACGTGCCACAACTTCTTTATCCATTTTTTGCTTTCTGGGATATTTACCTGGTACTGTAGACGAGCTTCTTGGGAACACAGCCGTCCCAAACTTTGGGGTGGCTCTCTGTTTTTGATTTTAATTTCCCTAAGGAATAGGACCATAAGTGCAATTGCCATAGGCTGTGTTGCTTTATTTCTTACGTGTTTCAGGAAACACCATACACTTCTCCAGGGTGGCTGTTGGCAATTTACATCCTGCCAATCAGCATAACAAGGCTCCCTCTTCTCCATATCCTGTCCTACCTTTCTGGATTTTACACATTTTTCAGATTGCCCTCTTGCCCGGGGGGCAGTGAGACTTCATTGTAGTGCAGATTTCCTTTACAGGCTTGCTTGGTTGGCCTAAAAGGGCGTATGCGTTTTTTCCTGAATATATTCAGGAAAAAACGCATACGCCCTTTTTGGCCAAGTGCATCATTGTCGACGTTGTGCCTCGTTTCCTATGCTTTCAGGGCAATTCCTGTCTACCCCCTGCAATCGTTTTCCTGAAATTCTGCCCCGCTTTCAAGTCCCCTACGCAGGCTTACTTCAGTATACTTTTGGAAGATAGCTGTCATTTATAACTCTGCAGGTTTGTGAATTACAGTGCCCCTGAGCTCCTTTCTTCAACTCGCTTTCTTGTGAGCTGGGCACAAAACCGCAGGATTGCTTCAGGCCCTAATCTGTTTCCAGCAGGGCACACTGAGCCTTTGTTTAATTCCTCTTCCTGGTGGGCAATGAGCGTTACATTTGCCCGTGCAGACACCTACAGCTAGTCTCTCATTGGTTCTCCCTATTCCTGTTCATCTTGCACAGAAATTGCAAGCTGTGCCAAAGAGGAGGTTAAAGGCACTGGCTCTCCAAGCGGGGAGATTGTTAGTAAAGCATCTGGAATGGTGAACCCGAGGACCAGGATACGAAAACTGAGATGCATTTTAAATCGTTTCCCAATCACACGGTGGACGATACTCTGGGTTTCCCATGCATGTTTTAGCTGGAGGAAGAATGCCTTGTACCTGGAGAGTTGGGAACCGTGGAATGGGTACCATGCAGTATGACTTCAATGGGTCTGCAATTGCTCACCGAAACTCACCAATGCTATCAGCCTGAAGTGTCCAGCCTTATGTCTCAACCAGCTGTGGGTGTAGATGTGGTCAATCCCGGTTGCATCACATGCCCTGAGTGAATTATTTAAGAATTGCTCTCTATTTCACTGTCTTTGTGTTTTGTTTTCGAAATTTATTTTGATAATGGGATTTATCGGATTTTCACTGCTGCGTATCGGCCGCTGTACACACGCTTGATTCTCTTACGGAGACATATATATCCATGGGTTTTAAGATTCTTCCTAGTCAGGTATATTCCTAGGCGTTGAATATGTGGTGTTGAGTCCATTTCGTTGAGCAAGGAGTAGGTCTTGTCTATTACATATTTGGCTTATGGAATGTTATCTGTGCTAATTTCAGTCTCTGGTTTTATGCAGCACCCCAAGGCACCTTTCCCCATAAGCAAGCACTAGTTGGTTTTCTAAATTTGAGACCCTGTTCTGTTTTGTAATTCAGTTCATGTGTAGTCAAGTTTACATTCCGTGTATTAGTGATATCTTATGATGTTTCTTTTTCTGTGTGACGTAGTTCACGTAGAATCACCGTACCTGCATCCACTCACTATGCCGCTACGGGCCTGATGACACAGATTTCATTGCTGAGTGATATTGCATTGCACGTACGTGCCACAACTTCTTTATCCATTTTTTGCTTTCTGGGATATTTACCTGGTACTGTAGACGAGCTTCTTGGGAACACAGCCGTCCCAAACTTTGGGGTGGCTCTCTGTTTTTGATTTTAATTTCCCTAAGGAATAGGACCATAAGTGCAATTGCCATAGGCTGTGTTGCTTTGTTTCTTACGTGTTTCAGGAAACACCATACACTTCTCCAGGGTGGCTGTTGGCAATTTACATCCTGCCAATCAGCATAACAAGGCTCCCTCTTCTCCATATCCTGTCCTACCTTTCTGGATTTTACACTTTTTTCAGATGGCCCTCTTGCCCGGGGGGCAGTGAGACTTCATTGTAGTGCAGATTTCCTTTACAGGCTTGCTAGGTTGGCCAAAAAGGGCGTATGCATTTTTTCCTGAATATATTCAGGAAAAAACGCATACGCCCTTTTTGGCCAAGTGCATCATTGTCGACGTTCTGCCTCTTTTCCTATGCTTTCAGGGCAATTCCAGTCTACCCCCTGCAATCGTTTTCCTGAAATTCTGCCCCGCTTTCAAGTCCCCTTCGCAGGCTTACTTCAATATATTTTTGGAGGATAGCTGTCATTTATAACTCTGCAGGTTTGTGAATTACAGTGCCCCTGAGCTCCTTTCTTCAACTCGCTTTCTTGTGAGCTGGGCACAAAACCGCAGGATTGCTTCAGGCCCTAATCTGTTTCCAGCAGGGCACACTGAGCTTTTGTTTAATTCCTCTTCCTGGTGGGCAATGAGCGTTACATTTGCCCGTGCAGACACCTACAGCTAGTCTCTCATTGTTTCTCCCTATTCCTGTTCTTCTGGCACAGAAATTGCAAGCTGTGCCAAAGAGGAGGTTAAAGTTACTGACTCTCCAAGCGGGGAGAGTGTTAGTAAAGCATCTGGAATGGTGAACCCGAGGACCAGGATACGAAAACTGAGATGCATTTTAAATCGTTTCCCAATCACACGGTGGACGATACTCTGGGTTTCCCATGCATGTTTTAGCTGGAGGAAGAATGCCTTGAACCTGGAGAGTTGGTAACCATGGAATGGGTACCATGCAGTATGACTTCAAAGGGTCTGCATTTGCTCACCGAAACTCACCAATGCTATCAGCCTGAAGTGTCCAGCCTTATGTCTCAACCAGCTCTGGGTGTAGATGTGGTCAATCCCGGTTGCATCACATGCCCTGAGTGAATTATTTAAGAATTGCTCTCTATTTCACTGTCTTTGTGTTTTGTTTTCGAAATTTATTTTGATAATGGGATTTATCGGATTTTCACTGCTGCGTTTCAGCCGCTGTACACACGCTTGATTCTCTTACGGAGACATATATATCCATGGGTTTTAAGATTCTTCCTAGTCAGGTATATTCCTAGGCGTTGAATATGTGGTGTTGAGTCCATTTCGTTGAGCAAGGAGTAGGTCTTGTCTATAACATATTTGGCTTATGGAATGTTATCTGTGCTAATTTCAGTCTCTGGTTTTATGCAGCACCCCAAGGCACCTTTCCCCATAAGCAAGCACTAGTTGGTTTTCTAAATTTGAGACACTGTTCTGTTTTGTAATTCAGTTCATGTGTAGTCAAGTTTACATTCCGTGTATTAGTGATATCTTATGATGTTTCTATTTCTGTGTGACGTAGTTCACGTAGAATCACCGTACCTGCATCCACTCACTATGCCGCTACGGGTCTGATGACACAGATTTCATTGCTGAGTGATATTGCATTGCACATACGTGCCACAACTTCTTTATCCATTTTTTGCTTTCTGGGATATTTACCTGGTACTGTAGACGAACTTCTTGGGAACACAGCCGTCCCAAACTTTGGGGTGGCTCTCTGTTTTTGATTTTAATTTCCCTAAGGAATAGGACCATAAGTGCAATTGCCATAGGCTGTGTTGCTTTATTTCTTACGTGTTTCAGGAAACACCATACACTTCTCCAGGGTGGCTGTTGGCAATTTACATCCTGCCAATCAGCATAACAAGGCTCCCTCTTCTCCATATCCTGTCCTACCTTTCTGGATTTTACACTTTTTTCAGATGGCCCTCTTGCCCGGGGGGCAGTGAGACTTCATTGTAGTGCAGATTTCCTTTACAGGCTTGCTTGGTTGGCCAAAAAGGGCGTATGCGTTTTTTCCTGAATATATTCAGGAAAAAACGCATACGCCCTTTTTGGCCAAGTGCATCATTGTCGATGTTGTGCCTCGTTTCCTATGCTTTCAGGGCAATTCCTGTCTACCCCCTGCAATCGTTTTCCTGAAATTCTGCCCCGCTTTCAAGTCCCCTACGCAGGCTTACTTCAGTATACTTTTGGAAGATAGCTGTCATTTATAACTCTGCAGGTTTGTGAATTACAGTGCCCCTGAGCTCCTTTCTTCAACTCGCTTTCTTGTGAGCTGGGCACAAAACCGCAGGATTGCTTCAGGCCCTAATCTGTTTCCAGCAGGGCACACTGAGCCTTTGTTTAATTCCTCTTCCTGGTGGGCAATGAGCGTTACATTTGCCCGTGCAGACACCTACAGCTAGTCTCTCATTGGTTCTCCCTATTCCTGTTCATCTGGCACAGAAATTGCAAGCTGTGCCAAAGAGGAGGTTAAAGGCACTGGCTCTCCAAGCGGGGAGAGTGTTAGTAAAGCATCTGGAATGGTGAACCCGAGGACCAGGATACGAAAACTGAGATGCATTTTAAATCGTTTCCCAATCACACGGTGGACGATACTCTGGGTTTCCCATGCATGTTTTAGCTGGAGGAAGAATGCCTTGAACCTGGAGAGTTGGGAACCATGGAATGGGTACCATGCAGTATGACTTCAAAGGGTCTGCATTTGCTCACCGAAACTCACCAATGCTATCAGCCTGAAGTGTCCAGCCTTATGTCTCAACCAGCTCTGGGTGTAGATGTGGTCAATCCCGGTTGCATCACATGCCCTGAGTGAATTATTTAAGAATTGCTCTCTATTTCACTGTCTTTGTGTTTTGTTTTCGAAATTTATTTTGATAATGGGATTTATCGGATTTTCACTGCTGCGTATCGGCCGCTGTACACACGCTTGATTCTCTTACGGAGACATATATATCCATGGGTTTTAAGATTCTTCCTAGTCAGGTATATTCCTAGGCGTTGAATATGTGGTGTTGAGTCCATTTCGTTGAGCAAGGAGTAGGTATTGTCTATTACATATTTGGCTTATGGAATGTTATCTGTGCTAATTTCAGTCTCTGGATTTATGCAGCACCCCAAGGCACCTTTCCCCATAAGCAAGCACTAGTTGGTTTTCTAAATTTGAGACCCTGTTCTGTTTTGTAATTCAGTTCATGTGTAGTCAAGTTTACATTCCGTGTATTAGTGATATCTTATGATGTTTCTTTTTCTGTGTGACGTAGTTCACGTAGAATCACCGTACCTGCATCCACTCACTATGCCGCTACGGGCCTGATGACACAGATTTCATTGCTGAGTGATATTGCATTGCACATACGTGCCACAACTTCTTTATCCATTTTTTGCTTTCTGGGATATTTACCTGGTACTGTAGACGAGCTTCTTGGGAACACAGCCGTCCCAAACTTTGGGGTGGCTCTCTGTTTTTGATTTTAATTTCCCTAAGGAATAGGACCATAAGTGCAATTGCCATAGGCTGTGTTGCTTTGTTTCTTACGTGTTTCAGGAAACACCATACGCTTCTCCAGGGTGGCTGCTGGCAATTTACATCCTGCCAATCAGCATAACAAGGCTCCATCTTCTCCATATCCTGTCCTACCTTTCTGGATTTTACACTTTTTTCAGATGGCCCTTTTGCCCGGGGGGGCAGTGAGACTTCATTGTTGTGTAGATTTCCTTTACAGGCTTGCTTGCTCGGCCAAAAAGGGCGTATGTGTTTTTTCCTGAATATATTCAGGAAAAAACGCATACGCCCTTTTTGGCCAAGTGCATCATTGTCGACGTTCTGCCTCTTTTCCTAGGCTTTCAGGGCAATTCCAGTCTACCCCCTGCAATCGTTTTCCTGACATTCTGCCCCGCTTTCAAGTCCCCTTCGCAGGCTTACTTCAATATATTTTTGGAGGATAGCTGTCATTTATAACTCTGCAGGTTTGTGAATTACAGTGCCCCTGAGCTCCTTTCTTCAACTCGCTTTCTTGTGAGCTGGGCACAAAACCGCAGGATTGCTTCAGGCCCTAATCTGTTTCCAGCAGGGCACACTGAGCCTTTGTTTAATTCTTCTTCCTGGTGGGAAATGAGCGTTACATTTGCCCCTGCAGACACCTATAGCTAGTGTCTCATTGGTTCTCCTTATTCCTGTTCATCTTGCACAGAAATTGCAAGCTGTGCCAAACAGGAGGTTAAAGGCACTGACTCTCCAAGCGGGGAGAGTGTTAGTAAAGCATCTGGAATGGTGAACCCGAGGACCAGGATACGAAAACTGAGGTGCATTTTAAATCGTTTCCCAATCACACGGTGGACCATACTGTGGGTTTCCCATGCATGTTTTAGCTGGAGGAAGAATCCCTTGAACCTGGAGAGTTGGGACCCATGGAATGGGTACCATGCAGTATGACTTCAAAGGGTCTGCATTTGCTCACCGAAACTCACCAATGCTATCAGCCTGAAGTGTCCAGCCTTATGTCTCAACCAGCTCTGGGTGTAGATGTGGTCAATCCCGGTTGCATCACATGCCCTGAGTGAATTATTTAAGAATTGCTCTCTATTTCACTGTCTTTGTGTTTTGTTTTCGGAATTTATTTTGATAATGGGATTTATCGGATTTTCACTGCTGCGTTTCGGCCGCTGTACACACGCTTGATTCTCTTATGGAGACATATATATCCATGGGTTTTAAGATTCTTCCTAGTCAGGTATATTCCTAGGCGTTGAATATGTGGTGTTGGGTCCATTTCGTTGAGCAAGGAGTAGGGCTTGTCTATTATATATTTGGCTTATGGAAAGTTATCTGTGCTAATTTCAGTCTCTGGTTTTATGCAGCACCCCAAGGCACCTTTCCCCATAAGCAAGCACTAGTTGGTTTTCTAAATTTCAGACCCTGTTCTTTTTTGTAATTCAGTTCATGTGTAGTCAAGTTTACATTCCGTGTATTAGTGATATCTTATGATGTTTCTTTTTCTGTGTGACGTAGTTCACGTAGAATCACCGTACCTGCATCCACTCACTATGCCGCTACGGGCCTGATGACACAGATATCATTGCTGAGTGATATTGCATTGTACGTACGTGCCACAACTTCTTTATCCATTTTTTGCTTTCTGGGATATTTACCTGATACTGTAGAGGAGCTTCTTGTGAACACATCCGTCCCAAATATTGGGGTAGCTGTCTGTTTTTGATTTTAATTTCCGTAAGCTATAGGACCATAAGTGGAAGTGCCATAGGCTGTGTTGCTTTGTTTCTTACGTGTTTCAGGAAACACCATACACTTCTCCAGGGTGGCTGCTGGCAATTTACATCCTGCCAATCAGCATAACAAGGCTCCCTGTTCTCCATATCCTGTCCTACCTTTCTGGATTTTACACTTTTTTCAGATGGCCCTTTTGCCCGGGGGGGCAGTGAGATTTCATTGTAGTGCAGATTTCCTTTACAGGCTTGCTTGGTTGGCCAAAAAGTGTGTATGCGTTTTTTCCTGAATATATTCAGGAAAAAACGCATACGCCCTTTTTGGCCAAGTGCATCATTGTCGACGTTGTGCCTCTTTTCCTATGCTTTCAGGGCAATTCCAGTCTACCCCCTGCAATCGTTTTCCTGAAATTCAGCCCCGCTTTCAAGTCCCCTTCGCAGGCTTACTTCAATATATTTTTGGAGGATAGCTGTCATTTATAACTCTGCAGGTTTGTGAAGTACAGTGCCCCTGAGCTCCTTTCTTCAACTCGCTTTCTTGTGAGCTGGGCACAAAACCGCAGGATTGCTTCAGGCCCTAATCTGTTTCCAGCAGGGCACACTGAGCCTTTGTTTAATTCCTCTTCCTGGTGGGCAATGAGCGTTACATTTGCCCGTGCAGACACCTACAGCTAGTCTCTCATTGGTTCTCCCTATTCCTGTTCATCTTGCACAGAAATTGCAAGCTGTGCCAAACAGGAGGTTAAAGGCACTGACTCTCCAAGCGGGGAGAGTGTTAGTAAAGCATCTGGAATGGTGAACCCGAGGACAAGGAAACGAAAACTGAGATGCATTCTAAATCATTTCCCAATCACACGGTGGACGATACTCTGGGTTTCCCATGCATGTTTTAGCTGGAGGAAGAATCCCTTGAACCTGGAGAGTTGGGACCCATGGAATGGGTACCATGCAGTATGACTTCAAAGGGTCTGCATTTGCTCACCGAAACTCACCAGTGCTATCAGCCAGAAGTGTCCAGCCTTATGTCTCAACCAGCTCTGGGTGTAGATGTGGTCAATCCCGGTTTCATCACATGCCCTGAGTGAATTATTTAAGAATTGCTCTCTATTTCACTGTCTTTGTGTTTTGTTTTCGAAATTTATTTTGATAATGGGATTTATCGGATTTTCACTGCTGCATTTCCGCCGCTGTACACACGCTTGATTCTCTTACCGAGACATATATATGCATGGGTTTTAAGATTCTTCCTAGTCAGGTATATTCCTAGGCGTTGAATATGTGGTGCTGAGTCCATTTCGTTGAGCAAGGAGTAGGTCTTGTCTATTACATATTTGGCTTATGGAATGTTATCTGTGCTAATTTCAGTCTCTGGTTTTATGCAGCACCCCAACGCACCTTTCCCCATAAGCCAGCACTAGTTGGTTTTCTAAATTTGAGACCCTGTTCTGTTTTGTAATTCAGTTCATGTGTAGTCAAGTTTACATTCCGTGTATTAGAGATATCTTATGATGTTTCTTTTTCTGTGTGACGTAGTTCACGTAGAATCACCGTACCTGCATCCACTCACTATGCCGCTACGGGCCTGATGACACAGATTTCATTGCTGAGTGATATTGCATTGCACGTACGTGCCACAACTTCTTTATCCATTTTTTGCTTTCTGGGATATTTACCTGATACTGTAGACGAGCTTCTTGTGAACACAGCCGTCCCAAATATTGGGGTGGCTGTCTGTTTTTGAATTTAATTTCCGTAAGCTATGGGACCATAAGTGGAAGTGCCATAGGCTGTGTTGCTTTGTTTCTTACGTGTTTCAGGAAACACCATACACTTCCCCAGGGTGGCTGCTGGCAATTTACATCCTGCCAATCAGCATAACAAGGCTCCCTGTTCTCCATATCCTGTCCTACCTTTCTGGATTTTACACTTTTTTCAGATGGCCCTTTTTCCCGGGGGGGGGCAGTGAGATTTCATTGTAGTGCAGATTTCCTTTACAGGCTTGCTTGGTTGGCCAAAAAGGGGGTATGCGTTTTTTCCTGAATATATTCAGGAAAAAACGCATACGCCCTTTTTGGCCAAGTGCATCATTGTCGACGTTGTGCCTCTTTTCCTATGCTTTCAGGGCAATTCCAGTCTACCCCCTGCAATCGTTTTCCTGAAATTCAGCCCCGCTTTCAAGTCCCCTTCGCAGGCTTACTTCAATATATTTTTGGAGGATAGCTGTCATTTATAACTCTGCAGGTTTGTGAAGTACAGTGCCCCTGAGCACCTTTCTTCAACTCGCTTTCTTGTGAGCTGGGCACAAAACCGCAGGATTGCTTCAGGCCCTAATCTGTTTCCAGCAGGGCACACTGAGCCTTTGTTTAATTCCTCTTCCTGGTGGGCAATGAGCGTTACATTTGCCCGTGCAGACACCTACAGCTAGTCTCTCATTGGTTCTCCCTATTCCTGTTCATCTTGCACAGAAATTGCAAGCTGTGCCAAACAGGAGGTTAAAGGCACTGACTCTCCAAGCGGGGAGAGTGTTAGTAAAGCATCTGGAATGTTGAACCCGAGGACAAGGAAACGAAAACTGAGATGCATTTTAAATCATTTCCCAATCACACGGTGGACGATACTCTGGGTTTCCCATGCATGTTTTAGCTGGAGGAAGAATCCCTTGAACCTGGAGAGTTGGGACCCATGGAATGGGTACCATGCAGTATGACTTCAAAGGGTCTGCATTTGCTCACCGAAACTCACCAATGCTATCAGCCTGAAGTGTCCAGCCTTATGTCTCAACCAGCTCTGGGTGTAGATGCGGTAAATCCCGGTTGCATCACATGCCCTGAGTGAATTATTTAAGAATTGCTCTCTATTTCACTGTCTTTGTGTTTTGTTTTCGAAATTTATTTTGATAATGGGATTTATCGGATTTTCACTGCTGCGTTTCGGCCGCTGTACACACGCTTGATTCTCTTACGGAGACATATATATCCATGGGTTTTAAGATTCTTCCTAGTCAGGTATATTCCTAGGCGTTGAATATGTGGTGTTGGGTCCATTTCGTTGAGCAAGGATTAGGTCTTGTCTATTACATATTTGGCTTATGGAAAGTTATCTGTGCTAATTTCAGTCTCTGGTTTTATGCAGCACCCCAAGGCACCTTTCCCCATAAGCAAGCACTAGTTGGTTTTCTAAATTTGAGACCCTGTTCTGTTTTGTAATTCAGTTCATGTGTAGTCAAGTTTACATTCCGTGTATTAGTGATATCTAATGATGTTTCTTTTTCTGTGTGACGTAGTTCACGTAGAATCACCGTACCTGCATCCACTCACTATGCCGCTACGGGCCTGATGACACAGATTTCATTGCTGAGTGATACTGCATTGCACGTACGTGCCACAACTTCTTTATCCATTTTTTGCTTTCTGGGATATTTACCTGATACTGTAGACGAGCTTCTTGTGAATATAGCCGTCCCAAATATTGGGGTGGCTGTCTGTTTTTGATTTTAATTTCCGTAAGCTATAGGACCATAAGTGGAAGTGCCATAGGCTGTGTTGCTTTGTTTCTTACGTGTTTCAGGAAACACCATACACTTCTCCAGGGTGGCTGCTGGCAATTTACATCCTGCCAATCAGCATAACAAGGCTCCCTGTTCTCCATATCCTGTCCTACCTTTCTGGATTTTACACTTTTTTCAGATGGCCCTTTTGCCCGGGGGGGCAGTGAGATTTCATTGTAGTGCAGATTTCCTTTACAGGCTTGCTTGGTTGGCCAAAAAGGGCGTATGCGTTTTATCCTGAATATATTCAGGAAAAAACGCATACGCCCTTTTTGGCCAAGTGCATCATTGTCGACGTTGTGCCTCTTTTCCTATGCTTTCAGGGCAATTCCAGTCTACCCCCTGCAATCGTTTTCCTGAAATTCAGCCCCGCTTTCAAGTCCCCTTCGCAGGCTTACTTCAATATATTTTTGGAGGATAGCTGTCATTTATAACTCTGCAGGTTTGTGAAGTACAGTGCCCCTGAGCTCCTTTCTTCAACTCGCTTTCTTGTGAGCTGGGCACAAAACCGCAGGATTGCTTCAGGCCCTAATCTGTTTCCAGCAGGGCACAATGAGCCTTTGTTTAATTCCTCTTCCTGGTGGGCAATGAGCGTTACATTTGCCCGTGCAGACACCTACAGCTAGTCTCTCATTGGTTCTCCCTATTCCGGTTCATCTTGCACAGAAATGGCAAGCTGTGCCAAACAGGAGGTTAAAGGCACTGACTCTCCAAGCGGGGAGAGTGTTAGTAAAGCATCTGGAATGGTGAACCCGAGGACCAGGATACGAAAACTGAGATGCATTTTAAATCGTTTCCCAATCACACGGTGGACGATACTCTGGGTTTCCCATGCATGTTTTAGCTGGAGGAAGAATGCCTTGAACCTGGAGAGTTGGGACCCATGGAATGGGTACCATGCAGTATGACTTCAAAGGGTCTGCATTTGCTCACCGAAACTCACCAGTGCTATCAGCCAGAAGTGTCCAGCCTTATGTCTCAACCAGCTCTGGGTGTAGATGTGGTCAATCCCGGTTTCATCACATGCCCTGAGTGAATTATTTAAGAATTGCTCTCTATTTCACTGTCTTTGTGTTTTGTTTTCGAAATTTATTTTGATAATGGGATTTATCGGATTTTCACTGCTGCATTTCCGCCGCTGTACACACGCTTGATTCTCTTACGGAGACATATATATCCATGGGTTTTAAGATTCTTCCTAGTCAGGTATATTCCTAGGCGTTGAATATGTGGTGTTGAGTCCATTTCGTTGAGCAAGGAGTAGGTCTTGTCTATTACATATTTGGCTTATGGAATGTTATCTGTGCTAATTTCAGTCTCTGGTTTTATGCAGCACCCCAACGCACCTTTCCCCATAAGCAAGCACTAGTTGGTTTTCTAAATTTGAGACCCTGTTCTGTTTTGTAATTCAGTTCATGTGTAGTCAAGTTTACACTCCGTGTATTAGTGATATCTTATGATGTTTCTTTTTCTGTGTGACGTAGTTCACGTAGAATCACCGTACCTGCATCCACTCACTATGCCGCTACGGGCCTGATGACACAGATTTCATTGCTGAGTGATATTGCATTGTACGTACGTGCCACAACTTCTTTATCCATTTTTTGCTTTCTGGGATATTTACCTGATACTGTAGACGAGCTTCTTGTGAACACAGCCGTCCCAAATATTGCGGTGGCTGTCTGTTTTTGATTTTAATTTCCGTAAGCTATAGGACCATAAGTGGAAGTGCCATAGGCTGTGTTGCTTTGTTTCTTACGTGTTTCAGGAAACACCATACACTTCTCCAGGGTGGCTGCTGGCAATTTACATCCTGCCAATCAGCATAACAAGGCTCCCTGTTCTCCATATCCTGTCCTACCTTTCTGGATTTTACACTTTTTTCAGATGGCCCTTTTGCCCGGGGGGGGCAGTGAGATTTCATTGTAGTGCAGATTTCCTTTACATGCTTGCTTGGTTGGCCAAAAAGGGCGTATGCATTTTTTCCTAAATATATTCAGGAAAAAACGCATACGCCCTTTTTGGCCAAGTGCATCATTGTCGACGTTGTGCCTCTTTTCCTATGCTTTCAGGGCAATTCCAGTCTACCCCCTGCAATCGTTTTCCTGAAATTCAGCCCCGCTTTCAAGTCCCCTTCGCAGGCTTACTTCAATATATTTTTGGAGGATAGCTGTCATTTATAACTCTGCAGGTTTGTGAAGTACAGTGCCCCTGAGCTCCTTTCTTCAACTCGCTTTCTTGTGAGCTGGGCACAAAACCGCAGGATTGCTTCAGGCCCTAATCTGTTTCCAGCAGGGCACACTGAGACTTTGTTTAATTCCTCTTCCTGGTGGGCAATGAGCATTACATTTGCCCGTGCAGACACCTACAGCTAGTCTCTCATTGGTTCTCCCTATTCCTGTTCATCTTGCACAGAAATGGCAAGCTGTGCCAAACAGGAGGTTAAAGGCACTGACTGTCCAAGCGGGGAGAGTGTTAGTAAAGCATCTGGAATGGTGAACCCGAGGACCAGGATACGAAAACTGAGATGCATTTTAAATCGTTTCCCAATCACACGGTGGACGATACTCTGGGTTTCCCATGCATGTTTTAGCTGGAGGAAGAATGCCTTGAACCTGGAGAGTTGGGACCCATGGAATGGGTACCATGCAGTATGACTTCAAAGGGTCTGCATTTGCTCACCGAAACTCACCAGTGCTATCAGCCAGAAGAGTCCAGCCTTATGTCTCAACCAGCTCTGGGTGTAGATGTGGTCAATCCCGGTTTCATCACATGGCCTGAGTGAATTATTTAAGAAATGCTCCCTATTTCACTGTCTTTGTGTTTTGTTTTCGAAATTTATTTGATAATGGGATTTATCGGATTTTCACTGCTGCATTTCCGCCGCTGTACACACGTTTGATTCTCTTACGGAGACATTTATATCCATGGGTTTTAAGATTCTTCCTAGTCAGGTATATTCCTAGGCGTTGAATATGTGGTGTTGGGTCCATTTCGTTGAGCAAGGAGTAGGTCTTGTCTATTACATATTTGGCTTATGGAAAGTTATCTGTGGTAATTTCAGTCTCTGGTTTTATGCAGCACCCCAAGGCACCTTTCCCCATAAGCAAGTACTAGTTGGTTTTCTAAATTTGAGACCCTGTTCTTTTTTGTAATTCAGTTCATGTGTAGTCAAGTTTACATTCCGTGTATTAGTGATAACTTATGATGTTTCTTTTTCAGTGTGACGTAGTTCACGTACAATCACCGTACCTGCATCCACTCACTATGCCGCTACGGGCCTGATGACACAGATTTCATTGCTGAGTGATATTGCATTTTACGTACGTGCCACAACTCCTTTATCCATTTTTTGCTTTCTGGGATATTTACCTGATACTGTAGACGAGCTTCTTGTGAACACAGGCGTCCCAAATATTGGGGTGGCTGTCTGTTTTTGATTTTAATTTCCGTAAGCTATAGGACCATAAGTGGAAGTGCCATAGGCTGTGTTGCTTTGTTTCTTACGTGTTTCAGGAAACACCATACACTTCTCCAGGGTGGCTGCTGGCAATTTACATCCTGCCAATCAGCATAACAAGGCTCCCTGTTCTCCATATCCTGTCCTAACTTTCTGGATTTTACACTTTTTTCAGATGTCCCTTTTGCCCGGGGGGGCAGTGAGATTTCATTGTAGTGCAGATTTCCTTTACAGGCTTGCTTGGTTGGCCAAAAAGGGCGTATGCATTTTTTTCTAAATATATTCAGGAAAAAACGCATACGCCCTTTTTGGCCAAGTGCATCATAGTCGACGTTGTGCCTCTTTTTCTATGCTTTCAGGGCAATTCCAGTCTACCCCCTGCAATCGTTTTCCTGAAATTCAGCCCCGATTTCAAGTCCCCTTCGCAGGCTTACTTCAATATATTTTTGGAGGATAGCTGTCATTTATAACTCTGCAGGTTTGTGAATTACAGTGCCCCTGAGCTCCTTTCTTCAACTCGCTTTCTTGTGAGCTGGGCACAAAACCGCAGGATTGCTTCAGGCCCTAATCTGTTTCCAGCAGGGCACACTGAGCCTTTGTTTAATTCCTCTTCCTGGTGGGCAATGAGCGTTACATTTGCCCGTGCAGACACCTACAGCTAGTCTCTCATTGGTTCTCCCTATTCCTGTTCATCTTGCACAGAAATGGCAAGCTGTGCCAAACAGGAGGTTAAAGGCACTGACTCTCCAAGCGGGGAGAGTGTTAGTAAAGCATCTGGAATGGTGAACCCGAGGACCAGGATACGAAAACTGAGATGCATTTTAAATCGTTTCCCAATCACACGGTGGACGATACTCTGGGTTTCCCATGCATGTTTTAGCTGGAGGAAGAATGCCTTGAACCTGGAGAGTTGGGACCCATGGAATGGGTACCATGCAGTATGACTTCAAAGGGTCTGCATTTGCTCACCGAAACTCACCAGTGCTATCAGCCAGAAGTGTCCAGCCTTATGTCTCAACCAGCTCTGGGTGTAGATGTGGTCAATCCCGGTTTCATCACATGCCCTGAGTGAATTATTTAAGAATTGCTCTCTATTTCACTGTCTTTGTGTTTTGTTTTCGAAATTTATTTTGATAATGGGATTTACCGGATTTTCACTGCTGCATTTCCGCTGCTGTACACACGCTTGATTCTCTTACGGAGACATATATATCCATGGGTTTTAAGATTCTTCCTAGTCAGGTATATTCCTAGGCGTTGAATATGTGGTGTTGAGTCCATTTCGTTGAGCAAGGAGTAGGTCTTGTCTATTACATATTTGGCCTATGGAATGTTATCTGTGCTAATTTCAGTCTCTGGTTTTATGCAGCACCCCAACGCACCTTTCCCCATAAGCAAGCACTAGTTGGTTTTCTAAATTTGAGACCCTGTTCTGTTTTGTAATTCAGTTCATGTGTAGTCAAGTTTACATTCCGTGTATTAGTGATATCTTATGATGTTTCTTTTTCTGTGTGACGTAGTTCACGTAGAATCACCGTACCTGCATCCACTCACTATGTCGCTATGGGCCTGATGACACAGATTTCATTGCTGAGTGATATTGCATTGCACGTACGTGCCACAACTTCTTTATCCATTTTTTGCTTTCTGGGATATTTACCTGATACTGTAGACGAGCTACTTGTGAACACAGCCGTCCCAAATATTGGGGTGGCTGTCTGTTTTTGATTTTAATTTCCGTAAGCTATAGGACCATAAGTGGAAGTGCCATAGGCTGTGTTGCTTTGTTTCTTACGTGTTTCAGGAAACACCATACACTTCTCCAGGGTGGCTGCTGGCAATTTACATCCTGCCAATCAGCATAACAAGGCTCCCTGTTCTCCATATCCTGTCCTACCTTTCTGGATTTTACACTTTTTTCAGATGGCCCTTTTGCCCGGGGGGGCAGTGAGATTTCATTGTAGTGCAGATTTCCTTTACAGGCTTGCTTGGTTGGCCAAAAAGGGCGTATGCGTTTTATCCTGAATATATTCAGGAAAAAACGCATACGCCCTTTTTGGCCAAGTGCATCATTGTCGACGTTGTGCCTCTTTTCCTATGCTTTCAGGGCAATTCCAGTCTACCCCCTGCAATCGTTTTCCTGAAATTCAGCCCCGCTTTCAAGTCCCCTTCGCAGGCTTACTTCAATATATTTTTGGAGGATAGCTGTCATTTATAACTCTGCAGGTTTGTGAAGTACAGTGCCCCTGAGCTCCTTTCTTCAACTCGCTTTCTTGTGAGCTGGGCACAAAACCGCAGGATTGCTTCAGGCCCTAATCTGTTTCCAGCAGGGCACACTGAGCCTTTGTTTAATTCCTCTTCCTGGTGGGCAATGAGCGTTACATTTGCCCGTGCAGACACCTACAGCTAGTCTCTCATTGGTTCTCCCTATTCCTGTTCATCTTGCACAGAAATTGCAAGCTGTGCCAAACAGGAGGTTAAAGGCACTGACTCTCCAAGCGGGGAGAGTGTTAGTAAAGCATCTGGAATGGTGAACCCGAGGACCAGGAAACGAAAACTGAGATGCAGTTTAAATCATTTCCCAATCACACGGTGGACGATACTCTGGGTTTCCCATGCATGTTTTAGCTGGAGGAAGAATCCCTTGAACCTGGAGAGTTGGGACCCATGGAATGGGTACCATGCAGTATGACTTCAAAGGGTCTGCATTTGCTCACCGAAACTCACCAATGCTATCAGCCTGAAGTGTCCAGCCTTATGTCTCAACCAGCTCTGGGTGTAGATGTGGTCAATCCCGGTTGCATCACATGCCCTGAGTGAATTATTTAAGAATTGCTCTCTATTTCACTGTCTTTGTGTTTTGTTTTCGGAATTTATTTTGATAATGGGATTTATCGGATTTTCACTGCTGCGTTTCGGCCACTGTACACACGCTTGATTCTCTTATGGAGACATATATATCCATGGGTTTTAAGATTCTTCCTAGTCAGGTATATTCCTAGGCGTTGAATATGTGGTGTTGAGTCCATTTCGTTGAGCAAGGTGTAGGTCTTGTCTATTACATATTTGGCTTATGGAAAGTTATCTGTGCTAATTTCAGTCTCTGGTTTTATGCAGCACCCCAAGGTACCTTTCCCCATAAGCAAGCACTAGTTGGTTTTCTAAATTTGAGACCCTGTTCTTTTTTGTAATTCAGTTCATGTGTAGTCAAGTTTACATTCCGTGTATTAGTGATATCTTATGATGTTTCTTTTTCTGTGTGACGTAGTTCACGTAGAATCACCGTACCTGCATCCACTCACTATGCCGCTACGGGCCTGATGACACAGATTTCATTGCTGAGTGATATTGCATTGTACGTACGTGCCACAACTTCTTTATCCATTTTTTGCTTTCTGGGATATTTACCTGATACTGTAGACGAGCTTCTTGTGAACACATCCGTCCCAAATATTGGGGTGGCTGTCTGTTTTTGAATTTAATTTCCGTAAGCTATAGGACCATAAGTGGAAGTGCCATAGGCTGTGTTGCTTTGTTTCTTACGTGTTTCAGGAAACACCATACACTTCCCCAGGGTGGCTGCTGGCAATTTACATCCTGCCAATCAGCATAACAAGGCTCCCTGTTCTCCATATCCTGTCCTACCTTTCTGGATTTTACACTTTTTTCAGATGGCCCTTTTGCCCGGGGGGGGCAGTGAGATTTCATTGTAGTGCAGATTTCCTTTACAGGCTTGCTTGGTTGGCCAAAAAGGGCGTATGCGTTTTTTCCTGAATATATTCAGGAAAAAACGCATACGCCCTTTTTGGCCAAGTGCATCATTGTCGACGTTGTTCCTCTTTTCCTATGCTTTCAGGGCAATTCCAGTCTACCCCCTGCAATAGTTTTCCTGAAATTAAACCCCGCTTTCAAGTCCCCTTCGCAGGCTTACTTCAATATATTTTTGGAGGATAGCTGTCATTTATAACTCTGCAGGTTTGTGAAGTACAGTGCCCCTGAGCTCCTTTCTTCAACTCGCTTTCTTGTGAGCTGGGCACAAAACCGCAGGATTGCTTCAGGCCCTAATCTGTTTCCAGCAGGGCACACTGAGCCTTTGTTTAATTCCTCTTCCTGCTGGGCAATGAGCGTTATATTTGCCCGTGCAGACACCTACAGCTAGTCTCTCATTGGTTCTCCCTATTCCTGTTCATCTTGCACAGAAATTGCAAGCTGTGCGAAACAGGAGGTTAAAGGCACTGACTCTCCAAGCGGGGAGAGTGTTAGTAAAGCATCTGGAATGGTGAACCCGAGGACAAGGAAACGAAAACTGAGATGCATTTTAAATCATTTCCCAATCACACGGTGGACGATACTCTGGGTTTCCCATGCATGTTTTAGCTGGAGGAAGAATCCCTTGAACCTGGAGAGTTGGGACCCATGGAATGGGTACCATGCAGTATGACTTCAAAGGGTCTGCATTTGCTCACCGAAACTCACCAATGCTATCAGCCTGAAGTGTCCAGCCTTATGTCTCAACCAGCTCTGGGTGTAGATGCGGTAAATCCCGGTTGCATCACATGCCCTGAGTGAATTATTTAAGAATTGCTCTCTATTTCACTGTCTTTGTGTTTTGTTTTCGAAATTTATTTTGATAATGGGATTTATCGGATTTGCACTGCTGCGTTTCGGCCGCTGTACACACGCTTGATTCTCTTACAGAGACATATATATCCATGGGTTTTAAGATTCTTCCTAGTCAGGTATATTCCTAGGCGTTGAATATGTGGTGTTGGGTCCATTTCGTTGAGCAAGGAGTAGGTCTTGTCTATTACATATTTGGCTTATGGAAAGTTATCTGTGCTAATTTCAGTCTCTGGTTTTATGCAGCACCCCAACGCACCTTTCCCCATAAGCAAGCACTAGTTGGTTTTCTAAATTTGAGACCCTGTTCTGTTTTGTAATTCAGTTCATGTGTAGTCAAGTTTACATTCCGTGTATTAGTGATATCTTATGATGTTTCTTTTTCTGTGTGACGTAGTTCACGTAGAATCACCGTACCTGCATCCACTCACTATGCCGCTACGGGCCTGATGACACAGATTTCATTGCTGAGTAATATTGCATTGCACGTACGTGCCACAACTTCTTTATCCATTTTTTGCTTTCTGGGATATTTACCTGATACTGTAGACGAGCTTCTTGTGAACATAGCCGTCCCAAATATTGGGGTGGCTGTCTGTTTTTGATTTTAATTTCCGTAAGCTATAGGACCATAAGTGGAAGTGCCATAGGCTGTGTTCCTTTGTTTCTTACGTGTTTCAGGAAACACCATACACTTCTCCAGGGTGGCTGCTGGCAATTTACATCCTGCCAATCAGCATAACAAGGCTCCCTGTTCTCCATATCCTGTCCTACCTTTCTGGATTTTACACTTTTTTCAGATGGCCCTTTTGCCCGGGGGGGCAGTGAGATTTCATTGTAGTGCAGATTTCCTTTACAGGCTTGCTTGGTTGGCCAAAAAGGGCGTATGCGTTTTATCCTGAATATATTCAGGAAAAAACGCATACGCCCTTTTTGGCCAAGTGCATCATTGTCGACGTTGTGCCTCTTTTCCTATGCTTTCAGGGCAATTCCAGTCTACCCCCTGCAATCGTTTTCCTGAAATTCAGCCCCGCTTTCAAGTCCCCTTCGCAGGCTTACTTCAATATATTTTTGGAGGATAGCTGTCATTTATAACTCTGCAGGTTTGTGAAGTACAGTGCCCCTGAGCTCCTTTCTTCAACTCGCTTTCTTGTGAGCTGGGCACAAAACCGCAGGATTGCTTCAGGCCCTAATCTGTTTTCAGCAGGGCACGCTGAGCCTTTGTTTAATTCCTCTTCCTGGTGGGCAATGAGCGTTACATTTGCCCGAGCAGACACCTACGGCTAGTCTCTCATTGGTTCTCCCTATTCCTGTTCATCTTGCACAGAAATGGCAAGCTGTGCCAAACAGGAGGTTAAAGGCACTGACTCTCCAAGCGGGGTGAGTGTTAGTAAAGCATCTGTAATGGTGAACCCGAGGACCAGGATACGAAAACTGAGATGCATTTTAAATCGTTTCCCAATCACACGGTGGACGATACTCTGGGTTTCCCATGCATGTTTTAGCTGGAGGAAGAATGCCTTGAACCTGGAGAGTTGGGACCCATGGAATGGGTACCATGCAGTATGATTTCAAAGGGTCTGCATTTGCTCACCGAAACTCACTAGTGCTATCAGCCAGAAGTGTCCAGCCTTATGTCTCAACCAGCTCTGGGTGTAGATGTGGTCAATCCCGGTTTCATCACATGCCCTGAGTGAATTATTTAAGAATTGCTCTCTATTTCACTGTCTTTGTGTTTTGTTTTCGAAATTTATTTTGATAATGGGATTTATCGGATTTTCACTGCGGCATTTCCGCCGCTGTACACACGCTTGATTCTCTTACGGAGACATATATATCCATGGGTTTTAAGATTCTTCCTAGTCAGGTATATTCCTAGGCGTTGAATATGTGGTGTTGAGTCCATTTCGTTGAGCAAGGAGTAGGTCTTGTCTATTACATATTTGGCTTATGGAATGTTATCTGTGCTAATTTCAGTCTCTGGTTTTATGCAGCACCCCAAGGCACCTTTCCCCATAAGCAAGCACTAGTTGGTTTTCTAAATTTGAGACCCTGTTCTGTTTTGTAATTCAGTTCATGTGTAGTCAAGTTTACATTCCATGTATTAGTGATATCTTATGATGTTTCTTTTTCTGTGTAACGTAGTTCACGTAGAATCACCGTACCTGCATCCACTCACTATGCCGCTACGGGCCTGATGACACAGATTTCATTGCTGAGTGATATTGCATTGCACGTACGTGCCACAACTTCTTTATCCATTTTTTGCTTTCTGGGATATTTACCTGATACTGTAGACGAGCTTCTTGTGAACACAGCCGTCCCAAATATTGGGGTGGCTGTCTGTTTTTGATTTTAATTTCCGTAAGCTATAGGACCATAAGTGGAAGTGCCATAGGCTGTGTTGCTGTGTTTCTTACGTGTTTCAGGAAACACCATACACTTCCCCAGGGTGGCTGCTGGCAATTTACATCCTGCCAATCAGCATAACAAGGCTCCATGTTCTCCATATCCTGTCCTACCTTTCTGGATTTTACACTTTTTTCAGATGGCCCTTTTGCCCGGGGGGGGCAGTGAGATTTCATTGTAGTGCAGATTTCCTTTACAGGCTTGCTTGGTTGGCCAAAATGGGCGTAAGCGTTTTTTCCTGAATATATTCAGGAAAAAACGCATACGCCCTTTTTGGCCAAGTGCATCATTGTCGACGTTGTGCCTCTTTTCCTATGCTTTCAGGGCAATTCCAGTCTACCCCCTGCAATCGTTTTCCTGAAATTCAGCCCCGCTTTCAAGTCCCCTTCGCAGGCTTACTTCAATATATTTTTGGAGGCTAGCTGTCATTTATAACTCCGCAGGTTTGTGAAGTACAGTGCCCCTGAGCTCCTTTCTTCAACTCGCTTTCTTGTGAGCTGGGCACAAAACCGCAGGATTGCTTCAGGCCCTAATCTGTTTCCAGCAGGGCACACTGAGCCTTTGTTTAATTCCTCTTCCTGGTGGGCAATGAGCGTTAGATTTGCCCGTGCAGATACCTACAGCTAGTCTCTCATTGGTTCTCCCTATTCCGGTTCATCTTGCACAGAAATGGCAAGCTGTGCCAAACAGGAGGTTAAAGGCACTGACTCTCCAAGCGGGGAGAGTGTTAGTAAAGCATCTGGAATGGTGAACCCGAGGACCAGGATACGAAAACTGAGATGCATTTTAAATCGTTTCCCAATCACACGGTGGACGATACTCTGGGTTTCCCATGCATGTTTTAGCTGGAGGAAGAATGCCTTGAACCTGGAGAGTTGGGACCCATGGAATGGGTACCATGCAGTATGACTTCAAAGGGTCTGCATTTGCTAACTGAAACTCACCAGTGCTATCAGCCTGAAGTGTCCAGCCTTATGTCTCAACCAGCTCTGGGTGTAGATGTGGTAAATCCCGGTTGCATCACATGCCCTGAGTGAATTATTTAAGAATTGCTCTCTATTTCACTGTCTTTTTGTTTTGTTTTCGAAATTTATTTTGATAATGGGATTTATCGGATTTTCACTGCTGCGTTTCGGCCGCTGTACACACGCTTGATTCTCTTACGGAGACATATATTTCCATGGGTTTTAAGATTCTTCCTAGTCAGGTATATTCCTAGGCGTTGAATATGTGGTGTTGGGTCCATTTCGTTGAGCAAGGAGTAGGTCTTGTCTATTACATATTTGGCTTATGGAAAGTTATCTGTGCTAATTTCAGTCTCTGGTTTTATGCAGCACCCCAAGGCACCTTTCTCCATAAGCAAGCACTAGTCAGTTTTCTAAATTTGAGACCCTGTTCTTTTTTGTAATTCAGTTCATGTGTAGTCAAGTTTACATTCCGTGTATTAGTGATATCTTATGATGTTTCTTTTTCTGTGTGACGTAGTTCACGTAGAATCACCGTACCTGCATCCACTCACTATGCCGCTACGGGCCTGATGACACAGATTTCATTGCTGAGTGATATTGCATTGTACGTACATGCCACAACTTCTTTATCCATTTTTTGCTTTCTGGGATATTTACCTGAAACTGTAGACGAGCTTCTTGTGAACACAGCCGTCCCAAATATTTGGGTGGCTGTCTGTTTTTGATTTTAATTTCTGTAAGCTATAGGACCATAAGTGGAAGTGCCATAGTCTGTGTTGCTTTGTTTCTTACGTGTTTCAGGAAACACCATACACTTCTCCAGGGTGGCTGCTGGCAATTTACATCCTGCCAATCAGCATAACAAGGCTCCCTGTTCTCCATATCCTGTCCTACCTTTCTGGATTTTACACTTTTTTTCAGATGGCCCTTTTGCCCGGGGGGGCAGTGAGATTTCATTGTAGTGCAGATTTCCTTTACAGGCTTGCTTGGTTGGCCAAAAAGGGCGTATGCGTTTTTTCCTGAATATATTCAGGAAAAAACGCATACGCCCTTTTTGGCCAAGTGCATCATTGTCGACGTTGTGCCTCTTTTCCTATGCTTTCAGGGCAATTCCAGTCTACCCCCTGCAATCGTTTTCCTGAAATTCTGCCCCGCTTTCAAGTCCCCTTCGCAGGCTTACTTCAATATATTTTTGGAGGATAGCTGTCATTTATAACTCTGCAGGTTTGTGAATTACAGTGCCCCTGAGCTCCTTTCTTCAACTCGCTTTCTTGTGAGCTGGGCACAAAACGGCAGCATTGCTTCAGGCCCTAATCTGTTTCCAGCAGGGCACACTGAGCCTTTGTTTAATTCCTCTTCCTGGTGGGCAATGAGCGTTACATTTGCCCGTGCAGATACCTACAGCTAGTCTCTCATTGGTTCTCCCTATTCCTGTTCATCTTGCACAGAAATGGCAAGCTGTGCCAAACAGGAGGTTAAAGGCACTGACTCTCCAAGCGGGGAGAGTGTTAGTAAAGCATCTGGAATGGTGAACCCGAGGACCAGGATACGAAAACTGAGATGCATTTTAAATCGTTTCCCAATCACACGGTGGACGATACTCTGGGTTTCCCATGCATGTTTTAGCTGGAGGAAGAATGCCTTGAACCTGGAGAGTTGGGACCCATGGAATGGGTACCATGCAGTATGACTTCAAAGGGTCTGCATTTGCTCACCAAAACTCACCAGTGCTATCAGCCTGAAGTGTCCAGCCTTATGTCTCAACCAGCTCTGGGTGTAGATGTGGTAAATCCCGGTTGCATCACATGCCCTGAGTGAATTATTTAAGAATTGCTCTCTATTTCACTGTCTTTTTGTTTTGTTTTCGAAATTTATTTTGATAATGGGATTTATCGGATTTTCACTGCTGCGTTTCGGCCGCTGTACACACGCTTGATTCTCTTACGGAGACATATATTTCCATGGGTTTTAAGATTCTTCCTAGTCAGGTATATTCCTAGGCGTTGAATATGTGGTGTTGGGTCCATTTCGTTGAGCAAGGAGTAGGTCTTGTCTATTACATATTTGGCTTATGGAAAGTTATCTGTGCTAATTTCAGTCTCTGGTTTTATGCAGCACCCCAAGGCACCTTTCTCCATAAGCAAGTACTAGTCAGTTTTCTAAATTTGAGACCCTGTTCTGTTTTGTAATTCAGTTCATGTGTAGTCAAGTTTACATTCCGTGTATTAGTGATATCTTATGATGTTTCTTTTTCTGTGTGACGTAGTTCACGTAGAATCACCGTACCTGCATCCACTCACTATGCCGCTACGGGCCTGATGACGCAGATTTCATTGCTGAGTGATATTGCATTGTACGTACGTGCCACAACTTCTTTATCCATTTTTTGCTTTCTGGGATATTTACCTGATACTGTAGACGAGCTTCTTGTGAACACAGCCGTCCCAAATATTGGGGTGGCTGTCTGTTTTTGATTCTAATTACCGTAAACTATCGGACCATAAGTGGAAGTGCCATAGTCTGTGTTGCTTTGTTTCTTACGTGTTTCTGGAAACACCATACACTTCTCCAGGGTGGCTGCTGGCAATTTACATCCTGCCAATCAGCATAACAAGGCTCCCTGTTCTCCATATCCTGTCCTACCTTTCTGGATTTTACACTTTTTTCAGATGGCCCTTTTGCCCGGGGGGGGCAGTGAGATTTCATTGTAGTGCAGATTTCCTTTACAGGCTTGCTTGGTTGGCCAAAAAGGGCGTATGCATTTTTTCCTAAATATATTCAGGAAAAAACGCATACGCCCTGTTTGGCCAAGTGCATCATTGTCGACGTTGTGCCTCTTTTCCTATGCTTTCAGGGCAATTCCAGTCTACCCCCTGCAATCGTTTTCCTGAAATTCAGCCCCGCTTTCAAGTCCCCTTCGCAGGCTTACTTCAATATATTTTTGGAGGATAGCTGTCATTTATAACTCTGCAGGTTTGTGAAGTACAGTGCCCCTGAGCTCCTTTCTTCAACTCGCTTTCTTGTGAGCTGGGCACAAAACCGCAGGATTGCTTCAGGCCCTAATCTGTTTCCAGCAGGGCACACTGAGCCTTTGTTTAATTTCTCTTCCTGGTGGGCAATGAGCGTTACATTTGCCCGTGCAGACACCTACAGCTAGTCTCTCATTGGTTCTCCCTATTCCTGTTCATCTTGCACAGAAATGGCAAGATGTGCCAAACAGGAGGTTAAAGGCACTGACTCTCCAAGCGGGGAGAGTGTTAGTAAAGCATCTGGAATGGTGAACCCGAGGACCAGGATACGAAAACTGAGATGCATTTTAAATCGTTTCCCAATCACACGGTGGACGATACTCTGGGTTTCCCATGCATGTTTTAGCTGGAGGAAGAATGCCTTGAACCTGGAGAGTTGGGACCCATGGAATGGGTACCATGCAGTATGACTTCAAAGGGTCTGCATTTGCTCACCAAAACTCACCAGTGCTATCAGCCAGAAGTGTCCAGCCTTATGTCTCAACCAGCTCTGGGTGTAGATGTGGTCAATCCCGGTTTCATCACATGCCCTGAGTGAATTATTTAAGAATTGCTCTCTATTTCACTGTCTTTGTGTTTTGTTTTCGAAATTTATTTTGATAATGGGATTTATCGGATTTTCACTGCTGCATTTCCGCCGCTGTACACACGCTTGATTCTCTTACGGAGACATATATATCCATGGGTTTTAAGATTCTTCCTAGTCAGGTATATTCCTAGGCGTTGAATATGTGGTGTTGAGTCCATTTCGTTGAGCAAGGAGTAGGTCTTGTCTATTACATATTTGGCTTATGGAATGTTATCTGTGCTAATTTCAGTCTCTGGTTTTATGCAGCACCCCAACGCACCTTTCCCCATAAGCAAGCACTAGTTGGTTTTCTAAATTTGAGACCCTGTTCTGTTTTGTAATTCAGTTCATGTGTAGTCAAGTTTACATTCCGTGTATTAGTGATATCTTATGATGTTTCTTTTTCTGTGTGACGTAGTTCACGTAGAATCACCGTACCTGCATCCACTCACTATGCCGCTACGGGCCTGATGACACAGATTTCATTGCTGAGTGATATTTCATTGCACGTACGTGCCACAACTTCTTTATCCATTTTTTGCTTTCTGGGATATTTACCTGATACTGTAGACGAGCTTCTTGTGAACACAGCCATCCCAAATATTGGGGTGGCTGTCTGTTTTTGATTTTAATTTCCGTAAGCTATAGGACCATAAGTGGAAGTGCCATAGGCTGTGTTGCTTTGTTTCTTACGTGTTTCAGGAAACACCATACACTTCCCCAGGGTGGCTGCTGGCAATTTACATCCTGCCAATCAGCATAACAAGGCTCCCTGTTCTCCATATCCTGTCCTACCTTTCTGGATTTTACACTTTTTTCAGATGGCCCTTTTGCCCGGGGGGGGCAGTGAGATTTCATTGTAGTGCAGATTTCCTTTACAGGCTTGCTTGTTTGGCCAAAAAGGGCGTAAGCGTTTTTTCCTGAATATATTCAGGAAAAAAAGCATACGCCCTTTTTGGCCAAGTGCATCATTGTCGACGTTGTGCCTCTTTTCCTATGCTTTCAGGGCAATTCCTGTCTACCCCCTGCAATCGTTTTCCTGAAATTCAGCCCCGCTTTCAAGTCCCCTTCGCAGGCTTACTTCAATATATTTTTGGAGGATAGCTGTCATTTATAACTCTGCAGGTTTGTGAAGTACAGTGCCCCTGAGCTCCTTTCTTCAACTCGCTTTCTTGTGAGCTGGGCACAAAACCGCAGGATTGCTTCAGGCCCTAATCTGTTTCCAGCAGGGCACACTGAGCCTTTGTTTAATTCCTCTTCCTGGTGGGCAATGAGCGTTACATTTGCCCGTGCAGACACCTACAGCTAGTCTCTCATTGGTTCTCCCTATTCCTGTTCATCTTGCACAGAAATGGCAAGCTGTGCCAAACAGGGGGTTAAAGGCACTGACTCTCCAAGCGGGGAGAGTCTTAGTAAAGCATCTGGAATGGTGAACCCGAGGACCAGGATACGAAAACTGAGATGCATTTTAAATCGTTTCCCAATCACACGGTGGACGATACTCTGGGTTTCCCATGCATGTTTTAGCTGGAGGAAGAATGCCTTGAACCTGGAGAGTTGGGACCCATGGAACGGGTACCATGCAGTATGACTTCAAAGGGTCTGCATTTGCTCACTGAAACTCACCAGTGCTATCAGCCTGAAGTGTCCAGCCTTATGTCTCAACCAGCTCTGGGTGTAGATGTGGTAAATCCCGGTTGCATCACATGCCCTGAGTGAATTATTTAAGAATTGCTCTCTATTTCACTGTCTTTTTGTTTTGTTTTCGAAATTTATTTTGATAATGGGATTTATCGGATTTTCACTGCTGCGTTTCGGCCGCTGTACACACGCTTGATTCTCTTACGGAGACATATATTTCCATGGGTTTTAAGATTCTTCCTAGTCAGGTATATTCCTAGGCGTTGAATATGTGGTGTTGGGTCCATTTCGTTGAGCAAGGAGTAGGTCTTGTCTATTACATATTTGGCTTATGGAAAGTTATCTGTGCTAATTTCAGTCTCTGGTTTTATGCAGCACCCCAAGGCACCTTTCTCCATAAGCAAGTACTAGTCAGTTTTCTAAATTTGAGACCCTGTTCTGTTTTGTAATTCAGTTCATGTGTAGTCAAGTTTACATTCCGTGTATTAGTGATATCTTATGATGTTTCTTTTTCTGTGTGACGTAGTTCACGTAGAATCACCGTACCTGCATCCACTCACTATGCCGCTACGGGCCTGATGACGCAGATTTCATTGCTGAGTGATATTGCATTGTACGTACGTGCCACAACTTCTTTATCCATTTTTTGCTTTCTGGGATATTTACCTGATACTGTAGACGAGCTTCTTGTGAACACAGCCGTCCCAAATATTGGGGTGGCTGTCTGTTTTTGATTCTAATTACCGTAAACTATCGGACCATAAGTGGAAGTGCCATAGTCTGTGTTGCTTTGTTTCTTACGTGTTTCTGGAAACACCATACACTTCTCCAGGGTGGCTGCTGGCAATTTACATCCTGCCAATCAGCATAACAAGGCTCCCTGTTCTCCATATCCTGTCCTACCTTTCTGGATTTTACACTTTTTTCAGATGGCCCTTTTGCCCGGGGGGGGCAGTGAGATTTCATTGTAGTGCAGATTTCCTTTACAGGCTTGCTTGGTTGGCCAAAAAGGGCGTATGCATTTTTTCCTAAATATATTCAGGAAAAAACGCATACGCCCTGTTTGGCCAAGTGCATCATTGTCGACGTTGTGCCTCTTTTCCTATGCTTTCAGGGCAATTCCAGTCTACCCCCTGCAATCGTTTTCCTGAAATTCAGCCCCGCTTTCAAGTCCCCTTCGCAGGCTTACTTCAATATATTTTTGGAGGATAGCTGTCATTTATAACTCTGCAGGTTTGTGAAGTACAGTGCCCCTGAGCTCCTTTCTTCAACTCGCTTTCTTGTGAGCTGGGCACAAAACCGCAGGATTGCTTCAGGCCCTAATCTGTTTCCAGCAGGGCACACTGAGCCTTTGTTTAATTTCTCTTCCTGGTGGGCAATGAGCGTTACATTTGCCCGTGCAGACACCTACAGCTAGTCTCTCATTGGTTCTCCCTATTCCTGTTCATCTTGCACAGAAATGGCAAGATGTGCCAAACAGGAGGTTAAAGGCACTGACTCTCCAAGCGGGGAGAGTGTTAGTAAAGCATCTGGAATGGTGAACCCGAGGACCAGGATACGAAAACTGAGATGCATTTTAAATCGTTTCCCAATCACACGGTGGACGATACTCTGGGTTTCCCATGCATGTTTTAGCTGGAGGAAGAATGCCTTGAACCTGGAGAGTTGGGACCCATGGAATGGGTACCATGCAGTATGACTTCAAAGGGTCTGCATTTGCTCACCAAAACTCACCAGTGCTATCAGCCAGAAGTGTCCAGCCTTATGTCTCAACCAGCTCTGGGTGTAGATGTGGTCAATCCCGGTTTCATCACATGCCCTGAGTGAATTATTTAAGAATTGCTCTCTATTTCACTGTCTTTGTGTTTTGTTTTCGAAATTTATTTTGATAATGGGATTTATCGGATTTTCACTGCTGCATTTCCGCCGCTGTACACACGCTTGATTCTCTTACGGAGACATATATATCCATGGGTTTTAAGATTCTTCCTAGTCAGGTATATTCCTAGGCGTTGAATATGTGGTGTTGAGTCCATTTCGTTGAGCAAGGAGTAGGTCTTGTCTATTACATATTTGGCTTATGGAATGTTATCTGTGCTAATTTCAGTCTCTGGTTTTATGCAGCACCCCAACGCACCTTTCCCCATAAGCAAGCACTAGTTGGTTTTCTAAATTTGAGACCCTGTTCTGTTTTGTAATTCAGTTCATGTGTAGTCAAGTTTACATTCCGTGTATTAGTGATATCTTATGATGTTTCTTTTTCTGTGTGACGTAGTTCACGTAGAATCACCGTACCTGCATCCACTCACTATGCCGCTACGGGCCTGATGACACAGATTTCATTGCTGAGTGATATTTCATTGCACGTACGTGCCACAACTTCTTTATCCATTTTTTGCTTTCTGGGATATTTACCTGATACTGTAGACGAGCTTCTTGTGAACACAGCCATCCCAAATATTGGGGTGGCTGTCTGTTTTTGATTTTAATTTCCGTAAGCTATAGGACCATAAGTGGAAGTGCCATAGGCTGTGTTGCTTTGTTTCTTACGTGTTTCAGGAAACACCATACACTTCCCCAGGGTGGCTGCTGGCAATTTACATCCTGCCAATCAGCATAACAAGGCTCCCTGTTCTCCATATCCTGTCCTACCTTTCTGGATTTTACACTTTTTTCAGATGGCCCTTTTGCCCGGGGGGGGCAGTGAGATTTCATTGTAGTGCAGATTTCCTTTACAGGCTTGCTTGTTTGGCCAAAAAGGGCGTAAGCGTTTTTTCCTGAATATATTCAGGAAAAAAAGCATACGCCCTTTTTGGCCAAGTGCATCATTGTCGACGTTGTGCCTCTTTTCCTATGCTTTCAGGGCAATTCCTGTCTACCCCCTGCAATCGTTTTCCTGAAATTCAGCCCCGCTTTCAAGTCCCCTTCGCAGGCTTACTTCAATATATTTTTGGAGGATAGCTGTCATTTATAACTCTGCAGGTTTGTGAAGTACAGTGCCCCTGAGCTCCTTTCTTCAACTCGCTTTCTTGTGAGCTGGGCACAAAACCGCAGGATTGCTTCAGGCCCTAATCTGTTTCCAGCAGGGCACACTGAGCCTTTGTTTAATTCCTCTTCCTGGTGGGCAATGAGCGTTACATTTGCCCGTGCAGACACCTACAGCTAGTCTCTCATTGGTTCTCCCTATTCCTGTTCATCTTGCACAGAAATGGCAAGCTGTGCCAAACAGGGGGTTAAAGGCACTGACTCTCCAAGCGGGGAGAGTCTTAGTAAAGCATCTGGAATGGTGAACCCGAGGACCAGGATACGAAAACTGAGATGCATTTTAAATCGTTTCCCAATCACACGGTGGACGATACTCTGGGTTTCCCATGCATGTTTTAGCTGGAGGAAGAATGCCTTGAACCTGGAGAGTTGGGACCCATGGAACGGGTACCATGCAGTATGACTTCAAAGGGTCTGCATTTGCTCACTGAAACTCACCAGTGCTATCAGCCTGAAGTGTCCAGCCTTATGTCTCAACCAGCTCTGGGTGTAGATGTGGTAAATCCCGGTTGCATCACATGCCCTGAGTGAATTATTTAAGAATTGCTCTCTATTTCACTGTCTTTTTGTTTTGTTTTCGAAATTTATTTTGATAATGGGATTTATCGGATTTTCACTGCTGCGTTTCGGCCGCTGTACACACGCTTGATTCTCTTACGGAGACATATATTTCCATGGGTTTTAAGATTCTTCCTAGTCAGGTATATTCCTAGGCGTTGAATATGTGGTGTTGGGTCCATTTCGTTGAGCAAGGAGTAGGTCTTGTCTATTACATATTTGGCTTATGGAAAGTTATCTGTGCTAATTTCAGTCTCTGGTTTTATGCAGCACCCCAAGGCACCTTTCTCCATAAGCAAGCACTAGTCAGTTTTCTATATTTGAGACCCTGTTCTTTTTTGTAATTCAGTTCATGTGTAGTCAAGTTTACATTCCGTGTATTAGTGATATCTTATGATATTTCTTTTTCTGTGTGACGTAGTTCACGTAGAATCACCGTACCTGCATCCACTCACTATGCCGCTACGGGCCTGATGACACAGATTTCATTGCTGAGTGATATTGCATTGTACGTACGTGGAACAACTTCTTTATCCATTTTTTGCTTTCTGGGATATTTACCTGATACTGTAGACGAGCTTCTTGTGAACACAGCCGTCCCAAATATTTGGGTGGCTGTCTGTTTTTGATTTTAATTTCTGTAAGCTATAGGACCATAAGTGGAAGTGCCATAGGCTGTGTTGCTTTGTTTCTTACGTGTTTCAGGAAACAACATACACTTCTCCAGGGTGGCTGCTGGCAATTTACATCCTGCCAATCAGCATAACAAGGCTCCCTGTTCTCCATATCCTGTCCTACCTTTCTGGATTTTACACTTTTTTTCAGATGGCCCTTTTGCCCGGGGGGGGCAGTGAGATTTCATTGTAGTGCAGATTTCCTTTACAGGCTTGCTTGGTTGGCCAAAAAGGGCGTATGCGTTTTTTCCTGAATATATTCAGGAAAAAACGCATACGCCCTTTTTGGCCAAGTGCATCATTATCAACGTTCTGCCTCTTTTCCTATGCTTTCAGGGCAATTCCAGTTTACCCCCTGCAATCGTTTTCCTGAAATTCTGCCCCGCTTTCAAGTTCCCTTCGCAGGCTTACTTCAATATATTTTTGGAGGATAGCTGTCATTTATAATTCTGCAGGTTTGTGAATTACAGTGCCCCTGAGCTCCTTTCTTCAACTCGCTTTCTTGTGAGCTGGGCACAAAACGGCAGCATTGCTTCAGGCCCTAATCTGTTCCCGGCAGGGCACGTTGAGCCTTTGGTTAATTCCTCTTCCTGGTGGGCAATGAGCGTTACATTTGCCCGTGCAGACACCTACAGCTAGTCTCTCATTGGTCTCCCTATTCCTGTTCATCTTGCACAGAAATTGCAAGCTGTGCCAAAGAGGAGGTTAAAGGCACTGACTCTCCATGCGGGGAGAGTGTTAGTAAAGCATCTGGAATGGTGAACCCGAGGACCAGGATTCGAAATCTGAGATGCATTTTAAATCGTTTCCCAATCACACGGTAGACGATACTCTGTGTTTCCCATGCATGTTTTAGCTGGAGGAAGAATGACTTGAACCTGAAGAGTTGGGACCCATGGAATGGGTACCATGCAGTATGACTTCAAAGGGTCTGCATTTGCTCACCGAAACTCACCAATGCTATCAGCCTGAAGTGTCCAGCCTTATGTCTCAACCAGCTCTGGGTGTAGATGTGGTCAATCCCGGTTGCATCACATGCCCTGAGTGAATTATTTAAGAATTGGTCTCTATTTCACTGTCTTTGTGTTTCATTTTCGAAATTTATTTTGATAATGGGATTTTTCGGATTTTCACTGCTGCGTTTCGGCCGCTGTACACACGCTTGATTCTCTTACGGAGACATATATTTCCATGGGTTTTAAGATTCTTCCTAGTCAGGTATATTCCTAGGCGTTGAATATGTGGTGCTGGGTCCATTTCGTTGAGCAAGGAGTAGGTCTTGTCTATTACATATTTGGCTTATGGAAAGTTATCTGTGCTAATTTCAGCCTCTGGTTTTATGCAGCACCCCAAGCCACCTTTCCCCATAAGCAAGCACTACTTGGTTTTCTAAATTTGACACCCTGTTCTGTTTTGTAATTCAGTTCATGTGTAGTCAAGTTTACATTCCGTGTATTAGTGATATCTTATGATGTTTCTTTTTCTGTGTGACGTAGTTCACGTAGAATCACCGTACCTGCATCCACTCACTATGCCGCTACGGGCCTGATGACGCAGATTTCATTGCTGAGTGATATTGCATTGTACGTACGTGCCACAACATCTTTATCCATTTTTTGCTTTCTGGGATATTTAACTGATACTGTAGACGAGCTTCTTGTGAACACAGCCGTCCCAAATATTGGGGTGGCTGTCTGTTTTCGATTTTAATTTCCGTAAGCTATAGGACCATAAGTGGAAGTGCAATAGGCTGTGTTGCTTTGTTTCTTACGTGTTTCAGGAAACACCATACACTTCTCCAGGGTGGCTGCTGGCAATTTACATCCTGCCAATCAGCATAACAAGGCTCCCTGTTCTCCATATCCTGTCCTACCTTTCTGGATTTTACACTTTTTTCAGATGGCTCTTTTGCCCGGGGGGCAGTGAGAGTTCATTGTAGTGCAGATTTCCTTTACAGGCTTGCTTGGTTGGCCAAAAAGGGCGTATGCGTTTTTTCCTGAACATATTCAGGAAAAAACGCATACGCCCTTTTTGGCCAAGTGCTTCATTGTCGATGTTCTGCCTCTTTTCCTATGCTTTCAGGGCAATTCCAGTCTACCCCCTGCAATCGTTTTCCTGAAATTCTGCCCCGCTTTCAAGTCCCCTTCGCAGGCTTACTTCAATATATTTTTGGAGGAGAGCTGTCATTTATAACTCTGCAGGTTTGTGAAGTACAGTGCCCCTGAACTCCTTTCTTCAACTCGCTTTCTTGTGAGTTGGGCACAAAACCGCAGGATTGCTTCAGGCCCTAATCTGTTTCCAGCAGGGCACACTGAGCCTTTGTTTAATTCCTCTTCCTGGTGGGCAATGAGCGTTACATTTGCCCGTGCAGATACCTACACCTAGTCTCTCATTGGTTCTCCCTATTCCTGTTCATCTTGCACAGAAATGGCAAGCTGTGCCAAACAGGAGGTTAAAGGCACTGACTCTCCAAGCGGGGAGAGTGTTAGTAAAGCATCTGGAATGGTGAACCCGAGGACCAGGATACGAAAACTGAGATGCATTTTAAATCGTTTCCCAATCACACGGTGGACGATACTCTGGGTTTCCCATGCATGTTTTAGCTGGAGGAAGAATGCCTTGAACCTGGAGAGTTGGGACCCATGGAATGGGTACCATGCAGTATGACTTCAAAGGGTCTGCATTTGCTCACCGAAACTCACCAGTGCTATCAGCCTGAAGTGTCCAGCCTTATGTCTCAACCAGCTCTGGGTGTAGATGTGGTAAATCCCGGTTGCATCACATGCCCTGAGTGAATTATTTAAGAATTGCTCTCTATTTCACTGTCTTTTTGTTTTGTTTTCGAAATTTATTTTGATAATGGGATTTATCGGATTTTCACTGCTGCATTTCGGCCGCTGTACACACGCTTGATTCTCTTACGGAGACATATATTTCCATGGGTTTTAAGATTCTTCCTAGTCAGGTATATTCCTAGGCGTTGAATATGTGGTGTTGGGTCCATTTCGTTGAGCAAGGAGTAGGTCTTGTCTATTACATATTTGGCTTATGGAAAGATATCTGTGCTAATTTCAGTCTCTGGTTTTATGCAGCACCCCAAGGCACCTTTCTCCATAAGCAAGCACTTGTCAGTTTTCTAAATTTGAGTCCCTGTTCTGTTTTGTAATTCAGTTCATGTGTAGTCAAGTTTACATTCCGTGTATTAGTGATATCTTATGATGTTTCTTTTTCTGTGTGACGTAGTTCACGTAGAATCACCGTACCTGCATCCACTCACTATGCCGCAACGGGCCTGATGACACAGATTTCATTGCTGAGTGATATTGCATTGTACGTACGTGCCACAACTTCTTTATCCATTTTTTGCTTTCTGGGATATTTACCTGATACTGTAGACGAGCTTCTTGTGAACACAGCCGTCCCAAATATTTGGGTGGCTGTCTGTTTTTGATTTTAATTTCTGTAAGCTATAGGACCATAAGTGGAAGTGCCATAGGCTGTGTTGCTTTGTTTCTTACGTGTTTCAGGAAACACCATACACTTCTCCAGGGTGGCTGCTGGCAATTTACATCCTGCCAATCAGCATAACAAGGCTCCCTGTTCTCCATATCCTGTCCTACCTTTCTGGATTTTACACTTTTTTTCAGATGGCCCTTTTGCCCGGGGGGGCAGTGAGATTTCATTGTAGTGCAGATTTCCTTTACAGGCTTGCTTGGTTGGCCAAAAAGGGCGTATGCGTTTTTTCCTGAATATATTCAGGAAAAAACGCATACGCCCTTTTTGGCCAAGTGCATCATTGTCGACGTTCTGCCTCTTTTCCTATGCTTTCAGGGCAATTCCAGTCTACCCCCGCTAATTGCTTTACTGATATTCTGCCCCGCTTTCAAGTCCCCTTCGCAGGCTTACTTCAATATATTTTTGGAGGATAGCTGTCATTTATAACTCTGCAGGTTTGTGAATTACAGTGCCCCTGAGCTCCTTTCTTCAACTCGCTTTCTTGTGAGCTGGGCACAAAACCGCAGGATTGCTTCAGGCCCTAATCTGTTTCCGGCAGGGCACGTTGAGCCTTTGGTTAATTCCTCTTCCTGGTGGGCAATGAGCGTTACATTTGCCCGTGCAGACACCTACAGCTAGTCTCTCATTGGTTCTCCCTATTCCTGTTCATCTTGCACAGAAATTGCAAACTGTGCCAAAGAGGAGGTTAAATGCACTGACTCTCCATGCGGGGAGAGTGTTAGTAAAGCATCTGGAATGGTGAACCCGAGGACCAGGATTCGAAAACTGAGATGCATTTTAAATCGTTTCCCAATCACACGGTAGACGATACTCTGTGTTTCCCATGCATGTTTTAGCTGGAGGAAGAATGACTTGAACCTGAAGAGTTGGGACCCATGGAATGGGTACCATGCAGTATGACTTCAAAGGGTCTGCATTTGCTCACCGAAACTCACCAGTGCTATCAGCCTGAAGTGTCCAGCCTTATGTCTCAACCAGCTCTGGGTGTAGATGTGGTCAATCCCGGTTGCATCACATGGCCTGATTGAATTAGTTAAGAATTGGTCTCTATTTCACTGTCTTTGTGTTTTGTTTTCGAAATTTATTTTGATAATGGGATTTTTCGGATTTTCACTGCTGCGTTTCGGCCGCTGTACACACGCTTGATTCTCTTACGGAGACATATATTTCCATGGGTTTTAAGATTCTTCCTAGTCAGGTATATTCCTAGGCGTTGAATATGTGGTGTTGGGTCCATTTCGTTGAGCAAGGAGTAGGTCTTGTCTATTACATATTTGGCTTATGGAAAGTTATCTGTGCTAATTTCAGCCTCTGGTTTTATGCAGCACCCCAAGCCACCTTTCCCTATAAGCAAGCACTAGTTGGTTTTCTAAATTTGACACCCTGTTCTGTTTTGTAATTCAGTTCATGTGTAGTCAAGTTTACATTCAGTGTATTAGTGATATCTTATGATGTTTCTTTTTCTGTGTGACGTAGTTCACGTAGAATCACCGTACCTGCATCCACTCACTATGCCGCTACGGGCCTGATGACGCAGATTTCATTGCTGAGTGATATTGCATTGTACGTACGTGCCACAACTTCTTTATCCATTTTTTGCTTTCTTGGATATTTACCTGATACTGTAGACGAGCTTCTTGTGAACACAGCCGTCCCAAATATTGGGGTGGCTGTCTGTTTTTGATTTTAATTTCCGTAAGCTATAGGACCATAAGTGGAAGTGCCATAGGCTGTGTTGCTTTGTTTCTTACGTGTTTCAGGAAACACCATACACTTCTCCAGGGTGGCTGCTGGCAATTTACATCCTGCCAATCAGCATAACAAGGCTCCCTGTTCTCCATATCCTGTCCTACCTTTCTGGATTTTACACTTTTTTCAGATGGCTCTTTTGCCCGGGGGGCAGTGAGACTTCATTGTAGTGCAGATTTCATTTACAGGCTTGCTTGGTTGGCCAAAAAGGGCGTATGCGTTTTATCCTAAATATATTCAGGAAAAAACGCATACGCCCTTTTTGGCCAAGTGCTTCATTGTCGATGTTCTGCCTCTTTTCCTATGCTTTCAGGGCAATTCCAGTCTACCCCCTGCAATCGTTTTCCTGAAATTCTGCCCCGCTTTCAAGTCCCCTTCGCAGGCTTACTTCAATATATTTTTGGAGGAGAGCTGTCATTTATAACTCTGCAGGATTGTGAATTACAGTGCCCCTGAGCTCCTTTCTTCAACTCGCTTTCTTGTGAGCTGGACACAAAACCAAAGGATTGCTTCAGGCCCTAATCTGTTTTCAGCAGGGCACGCAGAGCCTTTCTTTAATTCCTCTTCCTGGTGGGCAATGAACGTTACATTTGCCCGTGCAGACACCTACAGCTAGTCTCTCATTGGTTCTCCCTATTCCTGTTCATCTTGCACAGAAATGGCAAGCTGTGCCAAACAGGAGGTTAAAGGCACTGACTCTCCAAGCGGGGAGAGTGTTAGTAAAGCATCTGGAATGGTGAACCCGAGGACCAGGATACGAAAACTGAGATGCATTTTAAATCGTTTCCCAATCACACGGTGGACGATACTCTGGGTTTCCCATGCATGTTTTAGCTGGAGGAAGAATCCCTTGAGCCTGGAGAGTTGGGACCTATGGAATGGGTACCATGCAGTATGACTTCAAAGGGTCTGCATTTGCTCACCGAAACTCACCAATGCTATCAGGTTGAAGTGTCCAGCCTTATGTCTCAACCAGCTCTGGGTGTAGATGTGGTCAATCCCGGTTGCATCACATGCCCTGAGTGAATTATTTAAGAATTGCTCTCTATTTCACTGTCTTTGTGTTTTGTTTTCGAAATTTATTTTGATAATGGGATTTATCGGATTTTCACTGCTGCATTTCGGCCGCTGTACACACGCTTGATTCTCTTACGGAGACATATATATCCATGGGTTTTAAGATTCTTCCTAGTCAGGTATATTCCTAGGCGTTGAATATGTGGTGTTGAGTCCATTTCGTTGAGCAAGGAGTAGGTCTTGTCTATTACATATTTGGCTTATGGAATGTTATCTGTGCTAATTTCAGTCTCTGGTTTTATGCAGCACCCCAAGGCACCTTTCCCCATAAGCAAGCACTAGTTGGTTTTCTAAATTTGAGACCCTGTTCTGTTTTGTAATTCACTTCATGTGTAGTCAAGTTTACATTCCGTGTATTAGTGATATCTTATGATGTTTCTTTTTCTGTGTGACGTAGTTCACGTAGAATCACCGTACCTGCATCCACTCACTATGCCACTACGGGCCTGATGACACAGATTTCATTGCTGAGTGATATTGCATTGTACGTACGTGCCACAACTTCTTTATCCATTTTTTGCTTTCTGGGATATTTACCTGATACTGTAGACGAGCTTCTTGTGAACACAGCCGTCCCAAATATTGGGGTGGCTGTCTGTTTTCGATTTTAATTTCCGTAAGCTATAGGACCATAAGTGGAAGTGCAATAGGCTGTGTTGCTTTGTTTCTTACGTGTTTCAGGAAACACCATACACTTCTCCAGGGTGGCTGCTGGCAATTTACATCCTGCCAATCAGCATAACAAGGCTCCCTGTTCTCCATATCCTGTCCTACCTTTCTGGATTTTACACTTTTTTCAGATGGCTCTTTTGCCCGGGGGGCAGTGAGACTTCATTGTAGTGCAGATTTCCTTTACAGGCTTGCTTGGTTGGCCAAAAAGGGCGTATGCGTTTTTTCCTGAATATATTCAGGAAAAAACGCATACGCCCTTTTTGGCCAAGTGCTTCATTGTCGATGTTCTGCCTCTTTTCCTATGCTTTCAGGGCAATTCCAGTCTACCCCCTGCAATCGTTTTCCTGAAATTCTGCCCCGCTTTCAAGTCCCCTTCGCAGGCTTACTTCAATATATTTTTGGAGGAGAGCTGTCATTTATAACTCTGCAGGTTTGTGAAGTACAGTGCCCCTGAACTCCTTTCTTCAACTCGCTTTCTTGTGAGTTGGGCACAAAACCGCAGGATTGCTTCAGGCCCTAATCTGTTTCCAGCAGGGCACACTGAGCCTTTGTTTAATTCCTCTTCCTGGTGGGCAATGAGCGTTACATTTGCCCGTGCAGATACCTACAGCTAGTCTCTCATTGGTTCTCCCTATTCCTGTTCATCTTGCACAGAAATGGCAAGCTGTGCCAAACAGGAGTTTAAAGGCACTGACTCTCCAAGCGGGGAGAGTGTTAGTAAAGCATCTGGAATGGTGAACCCGAGGACCAGGATACGAAAACTGAGATGCATTTTAAATCGTTTCCCAATCACACGGTGGACGATACTCTGGGTTTCCCATGCATGTTTTAGCTGGAGGAAGAATGCCTTGAACCTGGAGAGTTGGGACCCATGGAATGGGTACCATGCAGTATGACTTCAAAGGGTCTGCATTTGCTCACCGAAACTCACCAGTGCTATCAGCCTGAAGTGTCCAGCCTTATGTCTCAACCAGCTCTGGGTGTAGATGTGGTAAATCCCGGTTGCATCACATGCCCTGAGTGAATTATTTAAGAATTGCTCTCTATTTCACTGTCTTTTTGTTTTGTTTTCGAAATTTATTTTGATAATGGGATTTATCGGATTTTCACTGCTGCATTTCGGCCGCAGTACACACGCTTGATTCTCTTATGGAGACATATATTTCCATGGGTTTTAAGATTCTTCCTAGTCAGGTATATTCCTAGGCGTTGAATATGTGGTGTTGGGTCCATTTCGTTGAGCAAGGAGTAGGTCTTGTCTATTACATATTTGGCTTATGGAAAGTTATCTGTGCTAATTTCAGTCTCTGGTTTTATGCAGCACCCCAAGGCACCTTTCTCCATAAGCAAGCACTTGTCAGTTTTCTAAATTTGAGTCCCTGTTCTGTTTTGTAATTCAGTTCATGTGTAGTCAAGTTTACATTCCGTGTATTAGTGATATCTTATGATGTTTCTTTTTCTGTGTGACGTAGTTCACGTAGAATCACCGTACCTGCATCCACTCACTATGCCGCAACGGGCCTGATGACACAGATTTCATTGCTGAGTGATATTGCATTGTACGTACGTGCCACAACTTCTTTATCCATTTTTTGCTTTCTGGGATATTTACCTGATAGTGTAGACGAGCTTCTTGTGAACACAGCCGTCCCAAATATTTGGGTGGCTGTCTGTTTTTGATTTTAATTTCTGTAAGCTATAGGACCATAAGTGGAAGTGCCATAGGCTGTGTTGCTTTGTTTCTTACGTGTTTCAGGAAACACCATACACTTCTCCAGGGTGGCTGCTGGCAATTTACATCCTGCCAATCAGCATAACAAGGCTCCCTGTTCTCCATATCCTGTCCTAACTTTCTGGATTTTAAACTTTTTTTCAGATGGCCCTTTTGCCCGGGGGGGCAGTGAGATTTCATTGTAGTGCAGATTTCCTTTACAGGCTTGCTTGGTTGGCCAAAAAGGGCGTATGCGTTTTTTCCTGAATATATTCAGGAAAAAACGCATACGCCCTTTTTGGCCAAGTGCATCATTGTCGACGTTCTGCCTCTTTTCCTATGCTTTCAGGGCAATTCCAGTCTACCCCCTCTAATTGCTTTCCTGATATTCTGCCCCGCTTTCAAGTCCCCTTCGCAGGCTTACTTCAATATATTTTTGGAGGATAGCTGTCATTTATAACTCTGCAGGTTTGTGAATTACAGTGCCCCTGAGCTCCTTTCTTCAACTCGCTTTCTTGTGAGCTGGGCACAAAACCGCAACATTGCTTCAGGCCCTAATCTGTTTCCGGCAGGGCACGTTGAGCCTTTGGTTAATTCCTCTTCCTGGTGGGCAATGAGTGTTACATTTGCCCGTGCAGACACCTACAGCTAGTCTCTCATTGGTTCTCCCTATTCCTGTTCATCTTGCACAGAAATGGCAAGCTGTGCCAAACAGGAGGTTAAAGGCACTGACTCTCCAAGCGGGGAGAGTGTTAGTAAAGCATCTGGAATGGTGAACCCGAGGACCAGGATACGAAAACTGACATGCATTTTAAATCGTTTCCCAATCACACGGTGGACGATACTCTGGGTTTCCCATGCATGTTTTAGCTGGAGGAAGAATGCCTTGAACCTGGAGAGTTGGGACCCATGGAATGGGTACCATGCAATATGACTTCAAAGGGTCTGCATTTGCTCACCGAAACTCACCAGTGCTATCAGCCTGAAGTGTCCAGCCTTATGTCTCAACCAGCTCTGGGTGTAGATGTGGTCAATCCCGGTTGCATCACATGCCCTGAGTGAATTATTTAAGAATTGCTCTCTATTTCACTGTCTTTGTGTTTTGTTTTCGAAATTTATTTTGATAATGGGATTTATCGGATTTTCACTGCTGCGTTTCGGCCACTGTACACACGCTTGATTCTCTTACGGAGACATATATATCCATGTGTTTTAAGATTCTTCCTAGTCAGGTATATTCCTTGGCGTTGAATATGTGGTGTTGAGTCCATTTCGTTTAGCAAGGAGTAGGTCTTGTCTATTACATATTTGGCTTATGGAATGTTATCTGTGCTAATTTCAGTCTCTGGTTTTATGCAGCACCCCAAGGCACCTTTCCCCATAAGCAAGCACTAGTTGGTTTTCTAAATTTGAGACCCTGTTCTGTTTTGTAATTCACTTCATGTGTAATCAAGTTTACATTCCGTGTATTAGTGATATCTTATGATGTTTCTTTTTCTGTGTGACGTAGTTCACGTAGAACAACCGTACCTGCATCCACTCACTATGCCACTACGGGCCTGATGACACAGATTTCATTGCTGAGTGATATTGCATTGCACGTACGTGCCACAACTTCTTTATCCATTTTTTGCTTTCTGGGATATTTACCTGATACTGTAGACGAGCTTCTTGTGAACACAGCCGTCCCAAATATTGGGGTGGCTGTCTGTGTTTGATTTTAATTTCCGTAAGCTATAGGACCATAAGTGGAAGTGCCATAGGCTGTGTTGCTTTGTTTCTTACGTGTTTCAGGAAACACCATACACTTCTCCAGGGTGGCTGCTGGCAATTTACATCCTGCCAATCAGCATAACAAGGCTCCCTGTTCTCCATATCCTGTCCTACATTTCTGGATTTTACACTTTTTTCAGATGGCCCTTTTGCCCGGGGGGGGCAGTGATATTTCATTGTAGTGCAGATTTCCTTTACAGGCTTGCTTGGTTGGCCAAAAAGGGCGTATGCGTTTATTCCTGAATATATTCAGGAAAAAACGCATACGCCCTTTTTGGCCAAGTGCATCATTGTCGACGTTGTGCCTCTTTTCCTATGCTTTCAGGGCAATTCCAGTCTACCCTCTGCAATCGTTTTCCTGAAATTCAGCCCCGCTTTCAAGTCCCCTTCGCAGGCTTACTTCAATATATTTTTGGAGGATAGCTGTCATTTATAACTCTGCAGGTTTGTGAAGTACAGTGCCCCTGAGCTCCTTTCTTCAACTCGCTTTCTTGTGAGCTGGGCACAAAACCGCAGGATTGCTTCAGGCCCTAATCTGTTTCCAGCAGGGCACACTGAGCCTTTGTTTAATTCCTCTTCCTGGTGGGCAATGAGCGTTACATTTGCCCGTGCAGACACCTACAGCTAGTCTCTCATTGGTTCTCCCTATTCCTGTTCATCTTGCACAGAAATTGCAAGCTGTGCGAAACAGGAGGTTAAAGGCACTGACTCTCCAAGCGGGGAGAGTGTTAGTAAAGCATCTGGAATGGTGAACCCGAGGACCAGGATACGAAAACTGAGATGCATTTTAAATCGTTTCCCAATCACACGGTGGACGATACTCTGGGTTTCCCATGCATGTTTTAGCTGGAGGAAGAATGCCTTGAACCTGGAGAGTTGGGACCCATGGAATGGGTACCATGCAGTATGACTTCAAAGGGTCTGCATTTGCTCACCGAAACTCACCAATGCTATCAGCCTGAAGTGTCCAGCCTTATGTCTCAACGAGCTCTGGGTGTAGATGTGGTAAATCCCGGTTGCATCACATGCCCTGAGTGAATTATTTAAGAATTGCTCTCTATTTCACTGTCTTTTTGTTTTGTTTTCGAAATTTATTTTGATAATGGGATTTATCGGATTTTCCCTGCTGCGTTTCGGCCGCTGTACACATGCTTGATTCTCTTACGGAGACATATATTTCCATGGGTTTTAAGATTCTTCCTAGTCAGGTATATTCCTAGGCGTTGAATATGTGGTGTTGGGTCCATTTCGTTGAGCAAGGAGTAGGTCTTGTCTTTTACATATTTGGCTTATGGAAAGTTATCTGTGCTAATTTCAGTCTCTGGTTTTATGCAGTACCACAAGGCACCTTTCTCCATAAGCAAGCACTAGTCGGTTTTCTAAATTTGAGACCCTGTTCTGTTTTGTAATTCAGTTCATGTGTAGTCAAGTTTACATTCCGTGTATTAGTGATATCTTATGATGTTTCTTTTTCTGTGTGACGTAGTTCACGTAGAATCACCGTACCTGCATCCACTCACTATGCCGCTACGGGCCTGATGACACAGATTTCATTGCTGAGTGATATTGCATTGTACGTACGTGCCACAACTTCTTTATCCATTTTTTGCTTTCTGGGATATTTACCTGATACTGTAGACGAGCTTCTTGTGAACACAGCCGTCCTAAATATTGAGGTGGCTGTCTGTTTTTGATTTTAATTTCTGTAAGCTATAGGACCATAAGTGGAAGTGCCATAGGCTGTGTTGCTTTGTTTCTTACGTGTTTCAGGAAACACCATACACTTCTCCAGGGTGGCTGCTGGCAATTTACATCATGCCAATCAGGATAACAAGGCTCCCTGTTCTCCATATCCTGTCCTACCTTTCTGGATTTTACACTTTTTTCAGATGGCCCTTTTGCCCGGGGGGGCAGTGAGATTTCATTGTAGTGCAGATTTCCTTTACAGGCTTGCTTGGTTGGCCAAAAAGGGCGTATGCGTTTTTTCCTGAATATATTCAGGAAAAAACGCATACGCCCTTTTTGGCCAAGTGCATCACTGTCGACGTTGTGCCTCTTTTCCTATGCTTTCAGGGCAATTCCAGTCTACCCCCTGCAATCGTTTTCCTGAAATTCAGCCCCACTTTCAAGTCCCCTTCGCAGGCTTACTTCAATATATTTTTGGAGGACAGCTGTCATTTATACCTCTGCATGTTTGTGAAGTACAGTGCCCCTGAGCTCCTTTCTTCAACTCGCTTTCTTGTGAGCTGGGCACAAAACCGCAACATTGCTTCAGGCCCTAATCTGTTTCCAGCAGGGCACACTGAGCCTTTGTTTAATTCCTCTTCCTGGTGGGCAATGAGCGTTACATTTGCCCGTGCAGACACCTACAGCTAGTCTCTCATTGGTTCTCCCTATTCCTGTTCATCTTGCACAGAAATGGCAAGCTGTGCCAAAGAGGAGGTTAAATGCACTGACTCTCCATGCGGGGAGAGTGTTAGTAAAGCATCTGGAATGGTGAACCCGAGGACCAGGATACGAAAACTGAGATGCATTTTAAATCGTTTCCCAATCACACGGTAGACGATACTCTGTGTTTCCCATGCATGTTTTAGCTGGAGGAAGAATCCCTTGAACCTGAAGAGTTGGGACCCATGGAATGGGTACCATGCAGTATGACTTCAAAGGGTCTGCATTTGCTCACCGAAACTCACCAATGCTATCAGGCTGAAGTGTCCAGCCTTATGTCTCAACCAGCTCTGGGTGTAGATGTGGTCAATCCCGGTTGCATCACATGCCCTGAGTGAATTATTTAAGAATTGCTCTCTATTTCACTGTCTTTGTGTTTTGTTTTCGAAATTTATTTTGATAATGGGATTTATCGGATTTTCACTGCTGCATTTCCGCCGCTGTACACACGCTTGATTCTCTTACGGAGACATATATATCCATGGGTTTTAAGATTCTTCCTAGTCAGGTATATTCCAAGGCATTGAATATGTGGTGTTGAGTCCATTTCGTTGAGCAAGGAGTAGGTCTTGTCTATTACATATTTGGCTTATGGAATGTTATCTGTGCTAATTTCAGTCTCTGGTTTTATGCAGCACCCCAACGCACCTTTCCCCATAAGCAAGCACTAGTTGGTTTTCTAAATTTGAGACCCTGTTCTGTTTTGTAATTCAGTTCATGTGTAGTCAAGTTTACATTCCGTGTATTAGTGATATCTTATGATGTTTCTTTTTCTGTGTGACGTAGTTCACGTAGAATCACCGTACCTGCATCCACTCACTATGCCGCTACGGTCCTGATGACACAGATTTCATTGCTGAGTGATATTGCATTGCACGTACGTGCCACAACTTCTTTATCCATTTTTTGCTTTCTGGGATATTTACCTGATACTGTAGACGAGCTTCTTGTGAACACAGCCGTCCCAAATATTGGGGTGGCTGTCTGTTTTTGATTTTAATTTCCGTAAGCTATAGGACCATAAGTGGAAGTGCCATAGGCTGTGTTGCTTTGTTTCTTACGTGTTTCAGGAAACACCATACACTTCTCCAGGGTGGCTGCTGGCAATTTACATCCTGCCAATCAGCATAACAAGGCTCCCTTTTCTCCATATCCTGTCCTACATTTCTGGATTTTACACTTTTTTCAGATGGCCCTTTTGCCCGGGGGGGCAGTGAGATTTCATTGTAGTGCAGATTTCCTTTACAGGCTTGCTTGGTTGGCCAAAAAGGGCGTATGCGTTTTTTCCTGAATATATTCAGGAAAAAACGCATACGCCCTTTTTGGCCAAGTGCATCATTGTCGACGTTCTGCCTCTTTTCCTATGCTTTCAGGGCAATTCCAGTCTACCCCCTGCAATCGTTTTCCTGAAATTCAGCCCCGCTTTCAAGTCCCCTTCGCAGGCTTACTTCAATATATTTTTGGAGGATAGCTGTCATTTATAACTCTGCAGGTTTGTGAAGTACAGTGCCCCTGAGCTCCTTTCTTCAACTCGCTTTCTTGTGAGCTGGGCACAAAACCGCAGGATTGCTTCAGGCCCTAATCTGTTTCCAGCAGGGCACACTGAGCCTTTGTTTAATTCCTCTTCCTGGTGGGCAATGAGCGTTACATTTGCCCGTGCAGACACCTACAGCTAGTCTCTCATTGGTTCTCCCTATTCCTGTTCATCTTGCACAGAAATTGCAAGCTGTGCGAAACAGGAGGTTAAAGGCACTGACTCTCCAAGCGGGGAGAGTGTTAGTAAAGCATCTGGAATGGTGAACCCGAGGACCAGGATACGAAAACTGAGATGCATTTTAAATCGTTTCCCAATCACACGGTGGACGATACTCTGGGTTTCCCATGCATGTTTTAGCTGGAGGAAGAATGCCTTGAACCTGGAGAGTTGGGACCCATGGAATGGGTACCATGCAGTATGACTTCAAAGGGTCTGCATTTGCTCACCGAAACTCACCAATGCTATCAGCCTGAAGTGTCCAGCCTTATGTCTCAACGAGCTCTGGGTGTAGATGTGGTAAATCCCGGTTGCATCACATGCCCTGAGTGAATTATTTAAGAATTGCTCTCTATGTCACTGTCTTTTTGTTTTGTTTTCGAAATTTATTTTGATAATGGGATTTATCGGATTTTCCCTGCTGCGTTTCGGCCGCTGTACACATGCTTGATTCTCTTATGGAGACATATATTTCCATGGGTTTTAAGATTCTTCCTAGTCAGGTATATTCCTAGGCGTTGAATATGTGGTGTTGGGTCCATTTCGTTGAGCAAGGAGTAGGTCTTGTCTATTACATATTTGGCTTATGGAAAGTTATCTGTGCTAATTTCAGTCTCTGGTTTTATGCAGTACCATAAGGCACCTTTCCCCATAACCAAGCACTAGTCGGTTTTCTAAATTTGAGACCCTGTTCTGTTTTGTAATTCAGTTCATGTGTAGTCAAGTTTACATTCCGTGTATTAGTGATATCTTATGATGTTTCTTTTTCTGTGTGACGTAGTTCACGTAGAATCACCGTACCTGCATCCACTCACTATGCCGCTACGGGCCTGATGACACAGATTTCATTGCTGAGTGATATTGCATTGTACGTACGTGCCACAACTTCTTTATCCATTTTTTGCTTTCTGGGATATTTACCTGATACTGTAGACGAGATTCTTGTGAACACAGCCGTCCCATATATTGAGGTGGCTGTCTGTTTTTGATTTTAATTTCTGTAAGCTATAGGACCATAAGTGGAAGTGCCATAGGCTGTGTTGCTTTGTTTCTTACGTGTTTCAGGAAACACCATACACTTCTCCAGGGTGGCTGCTGGCAATTTACATCATGCCAATCAGGATAACAAGGCTCCCTGTTCTCCATATCCTGTCCTACCTTTCTGGATTTTACACTTTTTTCAGATGGCCCTTTTGCCCGGGGGGGCAGTGAGATTTCATTGTAGTGCAGATTTCCTTTACAGGCTTGCTTGGTTGGCCAAAAAGGACGTATGCGTTTTTTCCTGAATATATTCAGGAAAAAACGCATACGCCCTTTTTGGCCAAGTGCATCATTGTCGACGTTGTGCCTCTTTTCCTATGCTTTCAGGGCAATTCCAGTCTACCCCCTGCAATCGTTTTCCTGAAATTCTGCCCCGCTTTCAAGTCCCCTTCGCAGGCTTACTTCAATATATTTTTGGAGGACAGCTGTCATTTATAACTCTGCAGGTTTGTGAAGTACAGTGCCCCTGAGCTCCTTTCTTCAACTCGCTTTCTTGTGAGCTGGGCACAAAACCGCAGGAGTGCTTCAGGCCCTAATCTGTTTCCAGCAGGGCACACTGAGCCTTTGTTTAATTCCTCTTCCTGGTGGGCAATGAGCGTTACATTTGCCCGTGCAGACACCTACAGCTAGTCTCTCATTGGTTCTCCCTATTCCTGTTCATCTTGCACAGAAATGGCAAGCTGTGCCAAAGAGGAGGTTAAATGCACTGACTCTCCATGCGGGGAGAGTGTTAGTAAAGCATCTGGAATGGTGAACCCGAGGACCAGGATACGAAAACTGAGATGCATTTTAAATCGTTTCCCAATCACACGGTAGACGATACTCTGTGTTTCCCATGCATGTTTTAGCTGGAGGAAGAATCCCTTGAACCTGAAGAGTTGGGACCCATGGAATGGGTACCATGCAGTATGACTTCAAAGGGTCTGCATTTGCTCACCGAAACTCACCAATGCTATCAGGCTGAAGTGTCCAGCCTTATGTCTCAATCAGCTCTGGGTGTAGATGTGGTCAATCCCGGTTGCATCACATGCCCTGAGTGAATTATTTAAGAATTGCTCTCTATTTCACTGTCTTTGTGTTTTGTTTTCGAAATTTATTTTGATAATGGGATTTATCGGATTTTCACTGCTGCGTTTCGGCCGCTGTACACACGCTTGATTCTCTTACGGAGACATATATATCCATGGGTTTTAAGATTCTTCCTAGTCAGGTATATTCCAAGGCATTGAATATGTGGTGTTGAGTCCATTTCGTTGAGCAAGGAGTAGGTCTTGTCTATTACATATTTGGCTTATGGAATGTTATCTGTGCTAATTTCAGTCTCTGGTTTTATGCAGCACCCCAACGCACCTTTCCCCATAAGCAAGCACTAGTTGGTTTTCTAAATTTGAGACCCTGTTCTGTTTTGTAATTCAGTTCATGTGTAGTCAAGTTTACATTCCGTGTATTAGTGATATCTTATGATGTTTCTTTTTCTGTGTGACGTAGTTCACGTAGAATCACCGTACCTGCATCCACTCACTATGCCGCTACGGTCCTGATGACACAGATTTCATTGCTGAGTGATATTGCATTGCACGTACGTGCCACAACTTCTTTATCCATTTTTTGCTTTCTGGGATATTTACCTGATACTGTAGACGAGCTTCTTGTGAACACAGCCGTCCCAAATATTGGGGTGGCTGTCTGTTTTTGATTTTAATTTCCGTAAGCTATAGGACCATAAGTGGAAGTGCCATAGGCTGTGTTGCTTTGTTTCTTACGTGTTTCAGGAAACACCATACACTTCTCCAGGGTGTCTGCTGGCAATTTGCATCCTGCCAATCAGCATAACAAGGCTCCCTTTTCTCCATATCCTGTCCTACATTTCTGGATTTTACACTTTTTTCAGATGGCCCTTTTGCCCGGGGGGGCAGTGAGATTTCATTGTAGTGCAGATTTCCTTTACAGGCTTGCTTGGTTGGCCAAAAAGGGCGTATGCGTTTTTTCCTGAATATATTCAGGAAAAAACGCATACGCCCTTTTTGGCCAAGTGCATCATTGTCGACGTTCTGCCTCTTTTCCTATGCTTTCAGGGCAATTCCAGTCTACCCCCTGCAATCGTTTTCCTGAAATTCAGCCCCGCTTTCAAGTCCCCTTCGCAGGCTTACTTCAATATATTTTTGGAGGATAGCTGTCATTTATAACTCTGCAGGTTTGTGAAGTACAGTGCCCCTGAGCTCCTTTCTTCAACTCGCTTTCTTGTGAGCTGGGCACAAAACCGCAGGATTGCTTCAGGCCCTAATCTGTTTCCAGCAGGGCACACTGAGCCTTTGTTTAATTCCTCTTCCTGGTGGGCAATGAGCGTTACATTTGCCCGTGCAGACACCTACAGCTAGTCTCTCATTGGTTCTCCCTATTCCTGTTCATCTTGCACAGAAATTGCAAGCTGTGCGAAACAGGAGGTTAAAGGCACTGACTCTCCAAGCGGGGAGAGTGTTAGTAAAGCATCTGGAATGGTGAACCCGAGGACCAGGATACGAAAACTGAGATGCATTTTAAATCGTTTCCCAATCACACGGTGGACGATACTCTGGGTTTCCCATGCATGTTTTAGCTGGAGGAAGAATGCCTTGAACCTGGAGAGTTGGGACCCATGGAATGGGTACCATGCAGTATGACTTCAAAGGGTCTGCATTTGCTCACCGAAACTCACCAATGCTATCAGCCTGAAGTGTCCAGCCTTATGTCTCAACGAGCTCTGGGTGTAGATGTGGTAAATCCCGGTTGCATCACATGCCCTGAGTGAATTATTTAAGAATTGCTCTCTATGTCACTGTCTTTTTGTTTTGTTTTCGAAATTTATTTTGATAATGGGATTTATCGGATTTTCCCTGCTGCGTTTCGGCCGCTGTACACATGCTTGATTCTCTTATGGAGACATATATTTCCATGGGTTTTAAGATTCTTCCTAGTCAGGTATATTCCTAGGCGTTGAATATGTGGTGTTGGGTCCATTTCGTTGAGCAAGGAGTAGGTCTTGTCTATTACATATTTGGCTTATGGAAAGTTATCTGTGCTAATTTCAGTCTCTGGTTTTATGCAGTACCATAAGGCACCTTTCCCCATAACCAAGCACTAGTCGGTTTTCTAAATTTGAGACCCTGTTCTGTTTTGTAATTCAGTTCATGTGTAGTCAAGTTTACATTCCGTGTATTAGTGATATCTTATGATGTTTCTTTTTCTGTGTGACGTAGTTCACGTAGAATCACCGTACCTGCATCCACTCACTATGCCGCTACGGGCCTGATGACACAGATTTCATTGCTGAGTGATATTGCATTGTACGTACGTGCCACAACTTCTTTATCCATTTTTTGCTTTCTGGGATATTTACCTGATACTGTAGACGAGATTCTTGTGAACACAGCCGTCCCAAATATTGAGGTGGCTGTCTGTTTTTGATTTTAATTTCTGTAAGCTATAGGACCATAAGTGGAAGTGCCATAGGCTGTGTTGCTTTGTTTCTTACGTGTTTCAGGAAACACCATACACTTCTCCAGGGTGGCTGCTGGCAATTTACATCATGCCAATCAGGATAACAAGGCTCCCTGTTCTCCATATCCTGTCCTACCTTTCTGGATTTTACACTTTTTTCAGATGGCCCTTTTGCCCGGGGGGGCAGTGAGATTTCATTGTAGTGCAGATTTCCTTTACAGGCTTGCTTCGTTGGCCAAAAAGGACGTATGCGTTTTTTCCTGAATATATTCAGGAAAAAACGCATACGCCCTTTTTGGCCAAGTGCATCATTGTCGACGTTGTGCCTCTTTTCCTATGCTTTCAGGGCAATTCCAGTCTACCCCCTGCAATCGTTTTCCTGAAATTCTGCCCCGCTTTCAAGTCCCCTTCGCAGGCTTACTTCAATATATTTTTGGAGGACAGCTGTCATTTATAACTCTGCAGGTTTGTGAAGTACAGTGCCCCTGAGCTCCTTTCTTCAACTCGCTTTCTTGTGAGCTGGGCACAAAACCGCAGGATTGCTTCAGGCCCTAATCTGTTTCCAGCAGGGCACACTGAGCCTTTGTTTAATTCCTCTTCCTGGTGGGCAATGAGCGTTACATTTGCCCGTGCAGACACCTACAGCTAGTCTCTCATTGGTTCTCCCTATTCCTGTTCATCTTGCACAGAAATGGCAAGCTGTGCCAAACAGTAGGTTAAAGGCACTGACTCTACATGCGGGGAGAGTGTTAGTAAAGCATCTGGAATGGTGAACCCGAGGACCAGGATACGAAAACTGAGATGCATTTTAAATCGTTTCCCAATCACACGGTAGACGATACTCTGTGTTTCCCATGAATGTTTTAGCTGGAGGAAGAATCACTTGAACCTGAAGAGTTGGGACCCATGGAATGGGTACCATGCAGTATGACTTCAAAGGGTCTGCATTTGCTCACCGAAACTCACCAATGCTATCAGGCTGAAGTGTCCAGCCTTATGTCTCAATCAGCTCTGGGTGTAGATGTGGTCAATCCCGGTTGCATCACATGCCCTGAGTGAATTATTTAAGAATTGCTCTCTATTTCACTGTCTTTGTGTTTTGTTTTCGAAATTTATTTTGATAATGGGATTTATCGGATTTTCACTGCTGCGTTTCGGCCGCTGTACACACGCTTGATTCTCTTACGGAGACATATATATCCATGGGTTTTAAGATTCTTCCTAGTCAGGTATATTCCTAGGCGTTGAATATGTGGTGTTGAGTCCATTTCGTTGAGCAAGGTGTAGGTCTTGTCTATTACATATTTGGCTTATGTAATGTTATCTGTGCTAATTTCAGTCTCAGGTTTTATGCAGCACCCCAACGCAACTTTCCCCATAAGCAAGCACTAGTTGGTTTTCTAAATTTGAGACCCTGTTCTGTTTTGTAATTCAGTTCATGTGTAGTCAAGTTTACATTCCGTGTATTAGTGATATCTTATGATGTTTCTTTTTCTGTGTGACGTAGTTCACGTAGAATCACCGTACCTGCATCCACTCACTATGCCACTACGGGCCTGATGACACAGATTTCATTGCTGAGTGATATTGCATTGTACGTACGTGCCACAACTTCTTTATCCATTTTTTGCTTTCTGGGATATTTACCTGATACTGTAGACGAGCTTCTTGTGAACACAGCCGTCCCAAATATTGGGGTGGCTGTCTGTTTTTGATTTTAATTTCCGTAAGCTATAAGACCATAAGTGGAAGTGCCATAGGCTGTGTTGCTTTGTTTCTTACGTGTTTCAGGAAACACCATACACTTCTCCAGAGTGGCTGCTGGCAATTTACATCCTGCCAATCAGCATAACAAGGATCCCTGTTCTCCATATCCTGTCCTAACTTTCTGGATTTTATACTTTTTTCAGATGGCCCTTTTGCCCGGGGGGGCAGTGAGATTTCATTGTAGTGCAGATTTCATTTACAGGCTTGCTTGGTTGGCCAAAAAGGGCGTATGCGTTTTTTCCTGAATATATTCAGGAAAAAACGCATACGCCCTTTTTGGCCAAGTGCATCATTGTCGACGTTGTGCCTCTTTTCCTATGCTTTCAGGGCAATTCCAGACTACCCCCTGCAATCGTTTTCCTGAAATTCAGCCCCGCTTTCAAGTCCCCTTCGCAGGCTTACTTCAATATATTTTTGGAGGATAGCTGTCATTTATAACTCTGCAGGTTTGTGAAGTACAGTGCCCCTGAACTCCTTTCTTCAACTCGCTTTCTTGTGAGCTGGGCACAAAACCGCAGGATTGCTTCAGGCCCTAATCTGTTTCCAGCAGGGCACACTGAGCCTTTGTTTAATTCCTCATCCTGGTGGGCAATGAGCGTTACATTTGCCCGTGCAGACACCTACAGCTAGTCTCTCATTGGTTCTCCCTATTCCTGTTCATCTTGCACAGAAATTGCAAGCTGTGCGAAACAGGAGGTTAAAGGCACTGACTCTCCAAGCGGGGAGAGTGATAGTAAAGCATCTGGAATGGTGAACCCGAGGACCAGGATACGAAAACTGAGATGCATTTTAAATCATTTCCCAATCACACGGTGAACGATACTCTGGGTTTCCCATGCATGTTTTAGCTGGAGGAAGAATCCCTTGAACCTGGAGAGTTGGGACCCATGGAATGGGTACCATGCAGTATGACTTCAAAGGGTCTGCATTTGCTCACCGAAACTCACCAATGCTATCAGCCTGAAGTGTCCAGCCTTATGTCTCAACCAGCTCTGGGTGTAGATGTGGTCAATCCCGGTTGCATCACATGCCCTGAGTGAATTATTTAAGAATTGCTCTCTATTTCACTGTCTTTGTGTTTTGTTTTCTAAATTTATTTTGATAATGGGATTTATCGGATTTTCACTGCTGCGTTTCGGCCGCTGTACACACGCTTGATTCTCTTACGGAGACATATATATCCATGGGTTTTAAGATTCTTCCTAGTCAGGTATACTCCTAGGCGTTGAAAATGTGGTGTTGAGTCCATTTCGTTGAGCAAGGAGTAGGTCTTGTCTATTACATATTTGGCTTATGGAATGTTATCTGTGCTAATTTCAGTCTCTGGTTTTATGCAGCACCCAAACGCACCTTTCCCCATAAGCAAGCACTAGTTGGTTTTCTAAATTTGAGACCCTGTTCTGTTTTAAAATTCAGTTCATGTGTAGTCAAGTTTACATTCCATGTATTAGTGATATCTTATGATGTTTCTTTTTCTGTGTGACGTAGTTCACGTAGAATCACCGTACCTGCATCCACTTACTATGCCGCTACGGGCCTGATGACACAGATTTCATTGCTGAGTGATATTGCATTGCACGTACGTGCCACAACTTCTTTATCCATTTTTTGCTTTCTGGGATATTTACCTGATACTGTAGACGAGCTTCTTGTGAACACAGCCGTCCCAAATATTGGGGTGGCTGTCTGTTTTTGATTTTAATTTCCGTAAGCTATAGGACCATACGTGGAAGTGCCATAGGCTGTGTTGCTTTGTTTCTTACGTGTTTCAGGAAACACCATACACTTCTCCAGGGTGGCTGCTGGCAATTTACATCCTGCCAATCAGCATAACAAGGCTCCCTGTTCTCCATATCCTGTCCTACCTTTCTGGATTTTACACTTTTTTCAGATGGCCCTTTTGCCCTGGGGGCAGTGAGACTTCATTGTAGTGCAGATTTCCTTTACAGGCTTGCTTGGTTGGCCAAAAAGGGCGTATGCGTTTTTTCCTGAATATATTCAGGAAAAAACGCATACGCACTTTTTGGCCAAGTGCATCATTGTCGACGATGTGCCTCTTTTCCTATGCTTTCAGGGCAATTCCAGTCTACCCCCTGCCATCGTTTTCCTGAAATTCTGCCCCGCTTTCAAGTCCCCTTCGCAGGCTTACTTCAATGTATTTTTAGAGGATAGCTGTCATTTATAACTCTGCAGGTTTGTGAATTACAGTGCCCCTGAGCTCCTTTCTTCAACTCGCTTTCTTGTGAGCTGGGCACAAAACCGCAGGATTGCTTCAGGCCCTAATCTGTTTCCAGCAGGACACACTGAGCCTTTGTTTATTTCCTCTTCCTGGTGGGAAATGAGCATTACATTTGCCCGTGCAGACACCTACAGCTAGTCTCTCATGTGTTCTCCCTATTCCTGTTCATCTTGCACAGAAATTGCAAGCTGTGCCAAACAGGAGGTTAAAGGCACTGACTCTCCAAGCGGGGAGAGTGTTAGTAAATCATCTGGAATGGTGAACACGAGGACCAGGATACGAAAACTGAGATGCATTTTAAATCGTTTCCCAATCACACGGTGGATGATACTCTGGGTTTCCCATGCATGTTTTAGCTGGAGGAAGAATCCCTTGAACCTGGAGAGTTGGGACCCATGGAATGGGTACCATGCAGTATGACTTCAAAGGGTCTGCATTTGCTCACCGAAACTCACCAATGCTATCAGCCTGAAGTGTCCAGCCTTATGTGTCAACCAGCTGTGGGTGTAGATGTGGTCAATCCCGGTTGCATCACATGCCCTGAGTGAATTATTTAAGAATTGCTCTCTATTTCACTGTCTTTGTGTTTTGTTTTCGAAATTTATTTTGATAATGGGATTTATCGGATTTTCAGTGCTGCGTTTCGGCCGCTGTACACACGCTTGATTCTCTTACGGAGACATATATATCCATGGGTTTTAAGATTCTTCCTAGTCAGGTATATTCCTAGGCGTTGAATATGTGGTGTTGGGTCCATTTCGATGAGCAAGGAGTAGGTCTTGTCTATTATATATTTGTCTTATGGAAAGTTATCTGTGCTAATTTCAGTCTCTGGTTTTATGAAGCACCCCAAGGCACCTTTCCCCATAAGCAAGCACTAGTTTGTTTTCTAAATTTGAGACCCTGTTCTTTTTTGTAATTCAGTTCATGTGTAGTCAAGTTTACATTCCGTGTATTAGTGATATCTTATGATGTTTCTTTTTCTGTGTGACGTAGTTCACGTAGAATCACCGTACCTGCATCCACTCACTATGCCGCTACGGGCCTGATGACACAGATTTCATTGCTGAGGGATATTGCATTGCACGTACGTGCCACAACTTCTTTATCCATTTTTGCTTTCTGGGATATTTACCTGGTACTGTAAACGAGCTTCTTGGGAACACAGCCATCCCAAATATTGGGGTGGCTGTCTGTTTTTGATTTTAATTTCCGTAACATATAGGACCATATGTGGAAGTGCCATAGGCTGTGTTGCTCTGTTTCTTACGTGTTTCAGGAAACACCATACACTTTTCCAGGGTGGCTGCTGGCAATTTACATCCTGCCAATCAGCATAACAAGGCTCCCTGTTCTCCATATCCTGTCCTACCTTTCTGGGCTTTACACTTTTAACAGATGGCCCTTTTGCCCGGGGGGCAGTGAGACTTCATTGTAGTGCAGATTTCCTTTACAGGCTTGCTTGGTTGGCCAAAAAGGGCGTATGCGTTTTTTCCTGAATATATTCAGGAAAAAACGCATACGCCCTTTTTGGCCAAGTGCATCATTGTCGACGTTGTGCCTCTTTTCCTATGCTTTCAGGGCAATTCCAGTCTACCCCATGCAGTGGTTTTCCTGAAACTCTGCCCCGCTTTCAAGTCCCCTTCGCAGGCTTACTTCAATATATTTTTGGAGGATAGCTGTCATTTATAACTCTGCAGGTTTGTGAATTACAGTGACCCTGAGCTCCTTTCTTCAACTCGCTTTCTTGTGAGCTGGGCACAAAACCGCAGGATTGCTTCAGGCCCTAATCTGTTTCCGGCAGGGCACAGTGAGCCTTTGGATAATTCCTCTTCCTGGTGGGCAATGAGCGTTACATTTGCCCGTGCAGACACCTACAGCTACTCTCTCATTGGTTCTCCCTATTCCTGTTCATCTTGCACAGAAATTGCAAGCTGTGCCAAACAGGAGTTTAAAGGCACTGACTCTCCAAGCGGGGAGAGTGTTAGTAAAGCATCTGGAATGGTGAACCCGAGGACCAGGATACGAAAACTGAGATGCATTGTAAATCGTTTCCCAATCACACGGTGGACCATACTCTGGGTTTCCCATTCATGTTTTAGCTGGAGGAAGAATCCCTTGAACCTGGAGAGTTGGGACCCATGGAATGGGTACCATGCAGTATGACTTCAAAGGGTCTGCATTTGCTCACCGAAACTCACCAATGCTATCAGCCTGAAGTGTCCAGCCTTATGTCTCAACCAGCTCTGGGTGTAGATGTGGTCAATCCCGGTTGCATCACATGCCCTGAGTGAATTATTTAAGAATTGCTCTCTATTTCACTGTCTTTGTGTTTTGTTTTCGAAATTTATTTTGATAATGGGATTTATCGGATTTTCACTGCTGCGTCTCGGCCGCTGTACACATGCTTGATTCTCTTACGGAGACATATATATCCATGGGTTTTAAGATTCTTCCTAGTCAGGTATATTCCTAGGCGTTGAATATGTGGTGTTGGGTCCATTTCGTTGAGCAAGGAGTAGTTCTTTTCTATTACATATTTGGCTTATGGAAAGTTATCTGTGCCAATTTCAGTCTCTGCTTTTATGCAGCACCCCAACGCACCTTTCCCCATAAGCAAGCACTTGTTGGTTATCTAAATTTGAGACCCTGTTCTGTTTTGTAATTCAGTTCATGTGTAGTCAAGTTTATATTCCGTGTATTAGTGATATCTTATGATGTTTCTTTTTCTGAGTGACGTAGTTCACGTAGAATCACCGTACCTGCATCCACTCACTATGCCGCTACGGGCCTGATGACACAGATTTCATTGCTGAGTGATATTGCATTGTATGTACGTGCCACAACATCTTTATCCATTTTTTGCTTTCTGGGATATTTACCTGATACAGTAGACGAGCTTCTTGTGAACACAGCCGTCCCAAATATTGGGGTGGCTGTCTGTTTTTGATTTTAATTTCCGTAAGCTATAGGACCATAAGTGGAAGTGCCATAGGCTGTGTTGCTTTGTTTCTTACGTGTTTCAGGAAACACCATACACTTCTCCAGGGTGGCTGCTGGCAATTTACATCCTGCCAATCAGCATAACAAGGCTCCCTGTTCTCCATATCCTGTCCTACCTTTCTGGATTTTACACTTTTTTCAGATGGCCCTTTTGCCCGGGGGGCAGTGAGACTTCATTGTTGTGCAGATTTGCTTTACAGGCTTGCTTGGTTGGCCAAAAAGTGCGTATGCGTTTTTTATCTGAATATATTCAGGAAAAAACGCATACGCCCTTTTTGGCCAAGTGCATCATTGTCGACGTTGTGCCTCTTTTCCTATGCTTTCAGGGCAATTCCAGTCTACCCCTTGCAATCGTTTTCCTGAAATTCTGCCCCGGTTTCAAGTCCCCTTCGCAGGCTTACTTCAATATACTTTTGGATGATAGCTGTCATTTATAACTCTGCAGGTTTGTGAAGTACAGTGCCCCTGAGCTCCTTTCTTCAACTCGCTTTCTTGTGAGCTTGGCACAAAACCGCAGGATTGCTTCAGGCCCTAATCTGTTTCCCGCAGGGCACACTGAGCCTTTATTTAATTCCTCTTCCTGGTCGGCAATGAGCGTTACATTTGCCCGTGCAGACAGCTACAGCTAGTCTCTCATTGGTTCTCCCTATTCCTGTTCATCTTGCACAGAAATTGCAAGCTGTGCCAAACAGGAGGTTAAAGGCACTGACTCTCCAAGCGGGGAGAGTGTTAGTAAATCATCTGGAATGGTGAACCCGAGGACCAGGATACGAAAACTGAGATGCATTTTAAATCGTTTCCCAATCACACGGTGGACGATACTATGGGTTTCCCATGCATGTTTTAGCTGGAGGAAGAATCCCTTGAACCTGGAGAGTTGGGACCCATGGAATGGGTACCATGCAGTATGACTTCAAAGGGTCTGCATTTGCTCACCGAAACTCACCAATGCTATCAGGCTGAAGTGTCCAGCCTTATGTCTCAACCAGCTCTGGGTGTAGATGTGGTCAATCCCGGTTGCATCACATGCCCTGAGTGAATTATTTAAGAATTGCTCTCTATTTCACTGTCTTTGTGTTTTGTTTTCGAAATTTATTTTGATAATGGGATTTATCGGATATTCACTGCTGCGTTTCGGCCGCTGTACACACGCTTGATTCTCTTACGGAGACATATATATCCATGGGTTTTTAGATTCTTCCTAGTCAGGTATATTCCTACGCGTTGAATATGTGGTGTTGGTTCCATTTCGTTGAGCAAGGAGTAGGTCTTGTCTATTACATATTTGGCTTATAGAAAGTTATCTGTGCTAATTTCAGTCTCTGGTTTTATGCAGCACCCCAAGGCCCCTTTCCCCATAAGCAAGCACTTGTTGGTTTTCTAAATTTGAGACCCTGTTCTGTTTGTAATTCAGTTCATGTGTAGTCAAGTTTACATTCCGTGTATTAGTGATATCTTATGATGTTTCTTTTTCTGTGTGACGTAGTTCACGTAGAATCACCGTACCTGCATACACTCACTATGCCGCTACGGGCCTGATGACACAGATTTCATTGCTGAGTGATATTGCATTGTACGTACGTGCCACAACTTCTTTATCCATTTTTTGCTTTCTGGGATATTTACCTGATAGTGTAGACGAGCTTCTTGTGAACACAGCCGTCCCAAATATTGAGGTGGCTGTCTGTTTTTGATTTTAATTTCCGTAAGCTATAGGACCATAAGTGGAAGTGCCATAGGCTGTGTTGCTTTGTTTGTTACGTGTTTCAGGAAACACCATACACTTCTCCAGGGTGGCTGCTGGCAATTTACATCCGGCCAATCAGCATAACAAGGCTCCCTGTTCTCCATATCCTGTCCTACATTTCTGGATTTTACACTTTTTTCAGATGGCCCTTTTGCCCATGGGGCAGTGAGACTTCATTGTAGTGCAGATTTCCTTTACAGGCTTGCTTGGTTGGCCAAAAAGGGCGTATGCGTTTTTTCCTGAATATATTCAGGAAAAAACGCATACGCCCTTTTTGGCCAAGTGCATCATTGTCGACGTTCTGCCTCTTTTCCTATGCTTTCAGGGCAATTCCAGTCTACCCCCTGCAATCGTTTTCCTGAAATTCTGCCCCGCTTTCAAGTCCCCTTCGCAGGCTTACTTCAATATATTTTTGGAGGATAGCTGTCATTTATAACTCTGCAGGTTTGTGAATTACAGTGCCCCTGAGCTCCTTTCTTCAACTCGCTTTCTTGTGAGCTGGGCACAAAACCGCAGGATTGCTTCAGGCCCTAATCTGTTTCCGGCAGGGCATGCTGAGCCTTTGGTTAATTCCTCTTCCTGGTGCGAAATGAGCAATATATTTGCCCGTGCAGACACCTACAGCTAGTCTCTCATTGTTTCTCCCTATTCCTGTTCATCTTGCACAGAAATTGCAAGCTGTGCCAAACAGGAGGTTAAAGGCACTGACTCTCCTAGCAGGGAGAGTGTTAGTAAAGCATCTGTAATGGTGAACCCGAGGACCAGGATACGAAAACTGAGATGCATTATAAATCGTTTCCCAATCACACGGTGGATGATACTCTGGGTTTCCCATGCATGTTTTAGCTGGAGGAAGAATGCCTTGTACCTGGAGAGTTGGGACCCATGGAATGGGTACCATGCAGTATGACTTCAAAGGGTCTGCATCTGCTCACCGAAACTCACCAATGCTATCAGCCTGAAGTGTCCAGCCTTATGTCTCAACCAGCTCTGGGTGTTGATGTGGTAAATCCCGGTTGCATCACATGCCCTGAGTGAATTATTTAAGAATTGCTCTCTATTTCACTGTCTTTGTGTTTTGTTTTCGAAATTTATTTTGATAATGGGATTTATCAGATTTTCACTGCTGCGTATCGGCCGCTGTACACACGCTTGATTCTCTTACGGAGACATATATATCCATAGGTTTTAAAATTCTTACTAGTCAGTTATATTCCTAGGCGTTGAATATGTGGTGTTGAGTCCATTTCGTTGAGCAAGGAATAGGTCTTGTCTATTACATATTTGGCTTATGGAATGTTATCTGTGCTAATTTTAGTCTCTGGTTTTATGCAGCACCCCAAGGCACCTTTCCCCATAAGCAAGCACTAGTTGGTTTTCAAAATTTGAGACCCTGTTCTGTTTTGTTATTCAGTTCATGTGTAGTCAAGTTTACATTCCGTGCATTAGTGATATCTTATGATGTTTCTTTTTCTGTGTGACGTAGTTCACGTAGAATCACCGTACCTGCATCCACTCACTATGCCGCTACGGGCCTGATGACACAGATTTCATTGCTGAGTGATACTGCATTGCACGTACGTGCCACAACTTCTTTATCCATTTTTTGCTTTCTGGGATATTTACCTGGTATTGTAGACGAGCTTCTTGGGAACACAGCCGTCCCAAACTTTGGGGTGGCTCTCTGTTTTTGATTTTAATTTCCCTAAGGAATAAGACCATAAGTGCAATTGCCATAGGCTGTGTTGCTTTATTTCTTACGTGTTTCAGGAAACACCATACACTTCTCCAGGGTGGCTGTTGGCAATTTACATCCTGCCAATCAGCGTAACAAGGCTCCCTGTTCTAGATATCCTGTCCTACCTTTCTGGATTTTACCCTTTTTTCAGATGGCCCTCTTGCCCGGGGGGAGTGAGACTTCATTGTAGTGCAGATTTCCTTTACAGGCTTGCTTGGTTGGCCAAAAAGGGCGTATGCGTTTTTTCCTGAAGATATTCAGGAAAAAACGCATACGCCCTTTTTGGCCAAGTGCATCATTGTCGACGTTGTACCTCTTTTCCTATGCTTTCAGGGCAATTCCAGTCTACCCCCTGCAATCGTTTTCCTGAAATTCTGCCCCGCTTTCAAGTCCCCTTCGCAGGCTTACTGCAATATATTTTTGGAGGATAGCTGTCATTTGTAACTCTGCAGGTTTGTGAATTACAGTGCCTCTGAGCTCCGATCTTCAACTCGCTCTCTTGTGAGCTGGGCACAAAACCGCAGGATTGCTTCAGGCCCTAATCTGTTTCTGGCAGGGCACGCTGAGCCTTTGTTTAATTCCTCTTCCTGGTGGGCAATGAGTGTTACATTTGCCCGTGCATACACCTACAGCTAGTCTCTCATTGGTTCTCCCAATTCTTGTTCATCTTGCACAGAAATTGCAAACTGTGCCAAACAGGAGGTTAAAGACACTGACTCTCCAAGCGGGGAGAGTTTTAGTAAAGCATCTGGAATGGTGAACACGAGAACCAGGATACGAAAACTGAGATGCATTTTAAATCGTTTCCCAATCACATGGTGGATGATACTCTGGGTTTCCCATGCATGTTTTAGCTGGAGGAAGAATCCCTTGAACATGGAGAGTTGGGACCCATGGAATTGGTACCATGCAGTATGACTTCCAAGGGTCTGCATTTGCTCACGGAAACTCACCAATGCTATCAGCCTGAAGTGTCCAGCCTTATGTCTCAACCAGCTCTGGGTGTAGATGTGGTAAATCCCGGTTGCATCACATGCCCTGAGTGAATTATTTAAGAATTGCTCTCTATTTCACTGTCTTTGTGTTTTGTTTTCGAAATTTATTTTGATGATGGGATTTATCGAATTTTCACTGCTGCGTTTCGCCCGCTGTATACACGCTTGATTATCTTACGGAGACATATATATCCATGGGTTTTAAGATTCTTCCTAGTCAGGTATATTCCTAGGCGTTAAATATGTGGTGTTGGGTCCATTTCGTTGAGCAAGGAGTAGGACTTGTCTATTACATATTTGGCTTTTGGAAAGTTATCTGTGCTAATTTCAGTCTCTGGTTTTATGCAGCACCCCAAGGCACCTTTCCCCATAAGCAAGCACTAGTTGGTTTTCTAAATTTGAGACCCTGTTCTGTTTTGTAATTCAGTTCATGTGTAGTCAAGTTTACATTCCGTGTATTAGTGATATCTTATGATGTTTCTTTTTCTGTGTGACGTAGTTCACGTAGAATCACCGTACCTGCATCCACTCACTATGCCGCTACGGGCCTGATGACACAGATTTCATTGCTGAGTGATATTGCATTGTACGTACGTGCCACAACTTCTTTATCCATTTTTTGCTTTCTGGGATATTTACCTGATAGTGTAGACGAGCTTCTTGTGAACACATCCGTCCCAAATATTGGGGTGGCTGTATGTTTTTGATTTTAATTTCCGTAAGCTATAGGACCATAATTGGAAGTGCCATAGGCTGTGTTGCTTTGTTTGTTACGTGTTTCAGGAAACACCATACACTTCTCCAGGGTGGCTGCTGGCAATTTACATCGTGCCAATCAGCATAACAAGGCTCCCTGTTCTCCATATCCTGTCCTACATTTCTGGATTTTACACTTTTTTCAGATGCCCCTTTTGCCCGGGGGACAGTGAGACTTCATTGTAGTGCAGATTTCCTTTACAGGCTTGCTTGGTTGGCCAAAAAGGGCGTATGCGTTTTTTCCTGAATATATTCAGGAAAAAACGCATACGCCCTTTTTGGCCAAGTGCATCATTGTCGATGTTCTGCCTCTTTTCCTATGCTTTCAGGGCAATTCCAGTCTACCACCTGCAATCGTTTTCCTGAAATTCAGCCCCGCTTTCAAGTCCCCTTCGCAGGCTTACTTCAATATATTTTTGGAGGATAGCTGTCATTTATAACTCTGCAGGTTTGTGAATTACAGTGCCCCTGAGCTCCTTTCTTCAACTCGCTTTCTTGTGAGCTGGGCACAAAACCGCAGGATTGCTTCAGGCCCTAATCTGTTTCCGGCAGGGCACGCTGAGCCTTTGTTTAATTCCTCTTCCTGGTGGGCAATGAGTGTTACATTTGCCCGTGCATACACCTACACCTAGTCTCTCATTGGTTCTCCCTATTCTTGTTCATCTTGCACAGAAATTGCAAGCTGTGACAAACAGGAGGTTAAAGGCACTGACTCTCCAAGCGGGGATAGTTTTAGTAAAGCATCTGGAATGGTGAACACGAGAACCAGGATACGAAAACTGAGATGCATTTTAAATCGTTTCCCAATCACACGGTGGATGATACTCTGGGTTTCCCATGCATGTTTTAGCTGGAGGAAGAATGCCTTGAACCTGGAGAGTTGGGAACCATGGAATGGGTACCATGCAGTATGACTTCAAAGGGTCTGCATTTGCTCACCGAAACTCACCAATGCTATCAGCCTGAAGTGTCCAGCCTTATGTCTCAACCAGCTCTGGGTGTTGATGTGGTAAATCCCAGTTGCATCACATGCCCTGAGTGAATTATTTAAGAATTGTTCTCTATTTCACTGTCTTTGTGTTTTGTTTTCGAAATTTATTTTGATAATGGGATTTATCGGATTTTCACTGCTTTTTTCGGCCGCTGTACACACGCTTGATTCTCTTACGGAGACATATATATCCATGGGTTTTAAAATTCTTACTAGTCAGTTATATTCCTAGGCGTTGAATATGTGGTGTTGAGTCCATTTCGTTGAGCAAGGAGTAGGTCTTGTCTATTACATATTTGGCTTATGGAATGTTATCTGTGCTAATTTCAGTCTCTGGTTTTATGCAGCACCCCAAGGCACCTTTCCCCATAAGCAAGCACTAGTTGGTTTTCTAAATTTGAGACCCTGTTCTGTTTTGTAATTCAGTTCATGTGTAGTCAACTTTACATTCCGTGCATTAGTGATATCTTATGATGTTTCTTTTTCTGTGTGACGTAGTTCACGTAGAATCACCGTACCTGCATCCACTCACTATGCCGCTATGGGCCTGATGACACAGATTTCATTGCTGAATGATACTGCATTGCACGTACGTGCCACAACTTCTTTATCCATTTTTTCTTTCTGGGATATTTACCTGATACTGTAGACGAGCTTCTTGGGAACACAGCCGTCCCAAACTTTGGGGTGGCTCTCTGTTTTTGATTTTAATTTCCCTAAGAAATAGGACCATAAGTGCAATTGCCATAGGCTGTGTTGCTTTATTTCTTACATGTTTCAGGAAACACCATACACTTCTCCAGGGTGGCTGTTGGCAATTTACATCCTGCCAATCAGCATAACAAGGCTCCCTGTTCTCCATATCCTGTCCTACCTTTCTGGATTTTACACTTTTTTCAGATGGCCCTTTTGCCCGGGGGGCAGTGAGACTTCATTGTAGTGCAGATTTCCTTTACAGGCTTGCTTGGTTGGCCAAAAAGGGCGTATGCGTTTTTTCCTGAATACATTCAGGAAAAAACGCATACGCCCTTTTTGGCCAAGTGCATCATTGTCGACGTTCTGCCTCTTTTCCTATGCTTTCAGGGCATTTCCAGTCTACCCCCTGCAATCGTTTTCCTGAAATTCTGCCCCGCTTTCAAGTCCCCTTTGCAGGCTTACTTCAATATATTTTTGGAGGATAGCTGTCATTTATAACTCTGCAGTTTTGTGAATTACAGTGCCCCTGAGCTCATTTCTTCAACTCGCTTTCTTGTGAGCTGGGCACAAAACCGCAGGATTGCTTCAGGCCCTAATCTGTTTCCGGCAGGGCATGATGAGCCTTTGGTTAATTCCTCTTCCTGGTGGGAAATGAGCGTTACATTTGCCCGTGCAGACACCTACAGCTAATCTCTCATTGGTTCTCCCTATTCCTGTTCATCTTGCACAGAAATTGCAAGCTGTGCCAAACAGGAGGTTAAAGGCACTGACTCTCCAAGCAGGGAGAGTGTTAGTAAAGCATCTGGAATGGTGAAAACGAGGACCAGGATACGAAAACTGAGATGCATTGTAAATCGTTTCCCAATCACACGGTGGACCATACTGTGGGTTTCCCATGCATGTTTTAGCTGGAGGAAGAATCCCTTGAACCTGAAGAGTTGTGACCCATGGAATAGGTACCATGCAGTATGACTTCAAACGGTCTGCATTTGCTCACCGAAACTCACCAATGCTATCAGCCTGAAGTGTCCAGCCTTATGTGTCAACCAGCTCTGGGTGTAGATGTGGTCAATCCCGGTTGCATCACATTCCCTGAGTGAATTATTTAAGAATTGCTCTCTATTTCACTGTCTTTGTGTTTTGTTTCGAAATTTATTTTGATAATGGGATATATCGGATTTTCACTGCTGCGTTTTGGCCGCTGTACACACGCTTGATTCTCTTACGGAGACATATATATCCATGGGTTTTAAGATTCTTCCTAGTCAGGTATATTCCTAGGCGTTGAATATGTGGTGTTGAGTCCATTTCGTTGAGCAAGGAGTAGGTCTTGTCTATTACATATTTGGCTTATGGAATGTTATCTGTGCTAATTTCAGTCTCTGGTTTTATGCAGCACCCCAAGGCACCTTTCCCCATAAGCAAGCACTAGTTGGTTTTCTAAATTTGAGACCCTGTTCTGTTTTGTAATTCAGTTCATGTGTAGTCAAGTTTACATTCCGTGCATTAGTGATATCTTATGATGTTTCTTTTTCTGTGTGACGTAGTTCACGTAGAATCACCGTACCTGCATCCACTCACTATGCCGCTACGGGCCTGATGACACAGATTTCATTGCTGAGTGATACTGCATTGCACGTACGTGCCACAACTTCTTTATCCATTTTTTGCTTTCTGGGATATTTACCTGGTACTGTAGACGAGCTTCTTGGGAACACAGCCGTCCCAAACTTTGGGGTGGCTCTCTGTTTTTGATTTTAATTTCCCTAAGGAATAGGACCATAAGTGCAATTGCCATAGGCTGTGTTGCTTTATTTCTTACGTGTTTCAGGAAACACCATACACTTCTCCAGGGTGGCTGTTGGCAATTTACATCCTGCCAATCAGCATAACAAGGCTCCCTGTTCTCCATATCCTGTCCTATCTTTCTGGATTTTACACTTTTTTCAGATGGCCCTTTTGCCCGGGGGGCAGTGAGACTTAATTGTAGTGCAGATTTCTTTTACAGGCTTGCTTGGTTGGCGAAAAAGGGCGTATGCGTTTTTTCCTGAATACATTCAGGAAAAAACGCATACGCCCTTTTTGGCCAAGTGCATCATTGTCGACGTTCTGCCTCTTTTCCTATGCTTTCAGGGCAATTCCAGTCAACCCCCTGCAATCGTTTTCTTGAAATTCTGCCCCGCTTTCAAGTCCCCTTCGCAGGCTTACTTCAATATATTTTTGGAGGATAGCTGTCATTTATAACTCTGCAGGTTTGTGAATTACAGTGCCCCTGAGCTCCTTTCTTCGACTCGCTTTCTTGTGAGCTGGGCACAAAGCCGCAGGATTGCTTCAGGCCCTAATCTGTTTCCGGCAGGGCATGCTGAGCCTTCGGTTAATTCCTCTTCCTGGTGGGAAATGAGCATTACATTTGCCCGTGCATACACCTACAGCTAGTCTCTCATTGGTTCTCCCTATTCCTGTTCATCTTGCACAGAAATTGCAAGCTGTGCCAAACAGGAGGTTAAAGGCACTGACTCTCCAAGCAGGGAGAGTGTTAGTAAAGCATCTGGAATGGTGAACCCGAGGACCAGGATACGAAATCTGAGATGCATTGTAAATCATTTCCCAATCACACAGTGGACCATACTGTGGGTTTCCCATGCATGTTTTAGCTGGAGGAAGAATCCCTTGAACCTGAAGAGTTGGGACCCATGGAATAGTTACCATGCAGTATGACTTCAAAGGGTCTGCATTTGCTCACCGAAACTCACTAATGCTATCAGCCTGAAGTGTCCAGCCTTATGTGTCAACCAGCTCTGGGTGTAGATGTGGTCAATCCCGGTTGCATCACATTCCCTGAGTGAATTATTTAAGAATTGCTCTCTATTTCACTGTCTTTGTGTTTTGTTTCGAAATTTATTTTGATAATGGGATTTATCGGATTTTCACTGCTGCGTTTCGGCCGCTGTACACACGCTTGATTCTCTTACGGAGACATATATATCCATGGGTTTTAAGATTCTTCCTAGTCAGGTATATTCCTAGGCGTTGAATATGTGGTGTTGAGTCCATTTCGTTGAGCAAGGAGTAGGTCTTGTCTATTACATATTTGGCTTATGGAATGTTATCTGTGCTAATTTCAGTCTCTGGTTTTATGCAGCACCCCAAGGCACCTTTCCCCATAAGCAAGCACTAGTTGGTTTTCTAAAGTTGAGACACTGTTCTGTTTTGTAATTCAGTTCATGTGTAGTCAAGTTTACATTCCGTGTATTAGTGATATCTTATGATGTTTCTTTTTCTGTGTGACGTAGTTCACGTAGAATCACCGTATCTGCATCCTCTCACTATGCCGCTACGGGCCTGATGACACAGATTTCATTGCTGAGTGATACTGCATTGCAAGTACGTGCCACAACTTCTTTATCCATTTTTTGCTTTCTGGGATATTTACCTGGTACTGTAGACGAGCTTCTTGGGAACACAGCCGTCCCAAACTTTGGGGTGGCTCTCTGTTTTTGATTTTAATTTCCCTAAGGAATAGGACCATAAGTGCAATTGCCATAGGCTGTGTTGTTTTATTTCTTACGTGTTTCAGGAAACACCATACACTTCTCCAGGGTGGCTGTTGGCAATTTACATCCTGCCAATCAGCGTAACAAGGCTCCCTGTTCTCCATATCCTGTCCTACCTTTCTGGATTTTACACTTTTTTCAGATGGCCCTCTTGCCCAGGGGGCAGTGAGACTTCATTGTAGTGCAGATTTCCTTTACAGGCTTGCTTGGTTGGCCAAAAAGGGCGTATGCGTTTTTTCCTGAATATATTCAGGAAAAAACGCATATGCCCTTTTTGGCCAAGTGCATCATTGTCGACGTTGTACCTCTTTTCCTATGCTTTCAGGGCAATTCCAGTCTACCCTCTGCAATCGTTTTCCTGAAATTCTGCCCCGCTTTCAAGTCTCCTACGCAGGCTTACTTCAATATACTTTTGGAAGATAGCTGTCATTTATAACTCTGCAGGTTTGTGAATTACAGTGCCCCTGAGCTCCTTTCTTCAACTCGCTTTCTTGTGAGCTGGGCACAAAACCGCAGGATTGCTTCAGGCCCTAATCTGTTTCCAGCAGGGCACACTGAGCCTTTGTTTAATTCCTCTTCCTGGTGGGCAATGAGCGTTACATTTGCCCGTGCAGACACCTACAGCTAGTCTCTCATTGGTTCTCCCTATTCCTGTTCATCTTGCACAGAAATTGCAAGCTGTGCCAAAGAGGAGGTTAAAGGCACTGACTCTCTAAGCGGGGAGAGTGTTAGTAAAGCATCTGGAATGGTGAACCCGAGGACCAGGATACGAAAACTGAGATGCATTTTAAATCGTTTCCAAATCACACGGTGGACGATACTCTGGCTTTCCCATGCATGTTTTAGCTGGAGGAAGAATCCCTTGAACCTGGAGAGTTGGGACCCATGGAATGGGTACCATGCAGTATGACTTCAAAGGGTCTGCATTTGCTCACCGAAACTCACCAATGCTATCAGCCTGAAGTGTCCAGCCTTATGTCTCAACCAGCTCTGGGTGTAGATGTGGTCAATCCCGGTTGCATCACATGCCCTGAGTGAATTATTTAAGAATTGCTCTCTATTTCACTGTCTTTGTGTTTTGTTTTCGAAATTTATTTTGATAATGGGATTTATCGGATTTTCACTGCTGCGTTTCGGCCGCTGTACACACGCTTGATTCTCTTACGGAGACATATATATCCATGGGTTTTAAGATTCTTCCTAGTCAGGTATATTCCTAGGCGTTGAATATGTGGTTTTGGGTCCATTTCGTTGAGCAAGGAGTAGGTCTTGTCTATTACATATTTGGCTTATGGAAAGTTATCTGTGCTAATTTCAGTCTCTGGTTTTATGCAGCACCCCAAGGCACCTTTCCCCATAAGCAAGCACTAGTTGGTTTTCTAAATTTGAGACCCTGTTCTGTTTTGTAATTCAGTTCATGTGTAGTCAAGTTTACATTCCGTGTATTAGTGATATCTTATGATGTTTCTTTTTCTGTGTGACGTAGTTCACGTAGAATCACCGTACCTGCATCCACTCACTATGCCGCTACGGGCCTGATGACACAGATTTCATTGCTGAGTGATATTGCATTGTACGTACGTGCCACAACTTCTTTATCCATTTTTTGCTTTCTGGGATATTTACCTGATACTGTAGACGAGCTTCTTGTGAACACAGCCGTCCCAAATATTGGGGTGGCTGTCTGTTTTTGATTTTAATTTCCGTAACCTATAGGACCATAAGTGGAAGTGCCAAAGGCTGTGTTGCTTTGTTTGTTATGTGTTTAAGGAAACACCATACACTTCTCCATGGTGGCTGCTGGCAATTTACATCCTGCCAATCAGCATAACAAGGCTCCCTGTTCTCCATATCCTGTCCTACATTTCTGGATTTTACACTTTTTTCAGATGGCCCTTTTGCCCTTGGGGCAGTGAGACTTCATTGTGGTGCAGATTTCCTTTACAGGCTTGCTTGGTTGGCCAAAAAGTGCGTATGCGTTTTTTCCTGAATATATTCAGGAAAAAATGCATACGCCCTTTTTGGCCAAGTGCATCATTGTCGACGTTCTGCCTTATTTCCTATGCTTTCAGGGCAATTCCAGTCTACCCCCTGCAATCGTTTTCCTGAAATTCTGCCCCGCTTTCAAGTCCCCTTCGCAGGCTTACTTCAATATATTTTTGGAGGATAGCTGTCATTTATAACTCTGCAGGTTTGTGAATTACAGTGCCCCTGAGCTCCTTTCTTCAACTCGCTTTCTTGTGAGCTGGGCACAAAACCGCAGGATTGCTTCAGGCCCTAATCTGTTTCCGGCAGGGCATGATGAGCCTTTGGTTAATTCCTCTTCCTGGTGGGAAATGAGCGTTACATTTGCCCGTGCAGACACCTACAGCTAGTCTCTCATTGGTTCTCCCTATTCCTGTTCATCTTGCACAGAAATTGCAAGCTGTGCCAAACAGGAGGTTAAAGGCACTGACTCTCCAAGCAGGGAGAGTGTTAGTAAAGCATCTGGAATGGTGAACACGAGGACCAGGATACGAAAACTGAGATGCATTGTAAATCGTTTCCCAATCACACGGTGGACCATACTGTGGGTTTCCCATGCATGTTTTAGCTGGAGGAAGAATCCCTTGAACCTGAAGAGTTGGGACCCATGGAATAGGTACCATGCAGTATGACTTCAAACGGTCTGCATTTGCTCACCGAAACTCACCAATGCTATCAGCCTGAAGTGTCCAGCCTTATGTCTCAACCAGCTCTGGGTGTAGATGTGGTCAATCCCGGTTGCATCACATTCCCTGAGTGAATTATTTAAGAATTGCTCTCTATTTCACTGTCTTTGTGTTTTGTTTCGAAATTTATTTTGATAATGGGATATATCGGATTTTCACTGCTGCGTTTCGGCCGCTGTACACACGCTTGATTCTCTTATGGAGACATATATATCCATGGGTTTTAAGATTCTTCCTAGTCAGGTATATTCCTAGGCGTCGAATATGTGGTGTTGAGTCCATTTCGTTGAGCAAGGAGTAGGTCTTGTCTATTACATATTTGGCTTATGGAATGTTATCTGTGCTAATTTCAGTCTCTGGTTTTATGCAGCACCCCAAGGCACCTTTCCCCATAAGCAAGCACTAGTTGGTTTTCTAAATTTGAGACCCTGTTCTGTTTTGTAATTCAGTTCATGTGTAGTCAAGTTTACATTCCGTGTATTAGTGATATCTTATGATGTTTCTTTTTCTGTGTGACGTAGTTCACGTAGAATCACCGTACCTGCATCCACTCACTATGCCGCTACGGGCCTGATGACACAGATTTCATTGCTGAGTGATATTGCATTGTACGTACGTGCCACAACTTCTTTATCCATTTTTTGCTTTCTGGGATATTTACCTGATACTGTAGACGAGCTTCTTGTGAACACAGCCGTCCCAAATATTGGGGTGGCTGTCTGTTTTTGATTTTAATTTCCGTAACCTATAGGACCATAAGTGGAAGTGCCATAGGCTGTGTTGCTTTGTTTGTTACGTGTTTCAGGAAACACCATACACTTCTCCAGGGTGGCTGCTGGCAATTTACATCCTGCCAATCAGCATAACAAGGCTCCCTGTTCTCCATATCCTGTCCTACCTTTCTGGATTTTACACTTTTTTCAGATGGCCCTTTTGCCCGGGGGGCAGTGAGACTTCATTGTAGTGCAGATTTCTTTTACAGGCTTGCTTGGTTGGCCAAAAAGGGCGTATGCGTTTTTTCCTGAATATATTCAGGAAAAAACGCATACGCCCTTTTTGGCCAAGTGCATCATTGTCGACCTTCTGCCTCTTTTCCTATGCTTTCAGGGCAATTCCAGTCTTCCCCTGCAATCGTTTTCCTGAAATTCTGCCCCGCTTTCAAGTCCCCTTCGCAGGCTTACTTCAATATATTTTTGGAGGATAGCTGTCATTTATAACTCTGCAGGTTTGTGAATTACAGTGCACCTGAGCTCCTTTCTTCAACTCGCTTTCTTGTGAGCTGGGCACAAAACCGCAGGATTGCTTCAGGCCCTAATCTGTTTTCAGCAGGGCACGCTGAGCCTTTGTTTAATTCCTCTTCCTGGTGGGCAATGAGCGTTACATTTGCCCGAGCAGACACCTACGGCTAGTCTCTCATTGGTTCTCCCTATTCCTGTTCATCTTGCACAGAAATTGCAAGCTGTGCCAAAGAGGAGGTTAAAGGCACTGACTCTCCAAGCGGGGAGAGTGTTAGTAAAGCATCTGGAATGGTGAACCCGAGGACCAGGATACGAAAACTGAGATGCATTTTAAATCGTTTCCCAATCACATGGTGGACGATACTCTGGGTTTCCCATGCATGTTTTAGCTGGAGGACGAATCCCTTGAACCTGGAGAGTTGGGACCCATGGAATGGGTACCATGCAGTATGACTTCAAAGGGTCTGCATTGGCTCACCGAAACTCACCAATGCTATCAGCCTGAAGTGTCCAGCCTTATGTCTCAACCAGCTCTGGGTGTAGATGTGGTACATCCCGGTTGCATCACATGCCCTGAGTGAATTATTTAAGAATTGCTCTCTATTTCACTGTCTTTGTGTTTTGTTTTCGAAATTTATTTTGATAATGGGATTTATCGGATTTTCACTGCTGCGTTTCGGCCGCTGTACACACGCTTGATTCTCTTACGGAGACATATATATCCATGGGTTTTAAGATTCTTCCTAGTCAGGTATATTCCTAGGCATTGAATATGTGGTGTTGGGTCCATTTCGTGAGCAAGGAGTAGGTCTTGTCTATTACATATTTGGCTTATGGAAAGTTATCTGTGCTAATTTCAGTCTCTGGTTTTATGCAGCACCCCAAGGCTCCTTTCCCCATAAGCAAGCACAAGTTGGTTTTCTAAATTTGAGACCCTGTTCTGTTTTGTAATTCAGTTCATGTGTAGTCAAGTTTACATTCCGTGTATTAGTGATGTCTTATGATGTTTCTTTTTCTGTGTGACGTAGTTCACGTAGAATCACCGTACCTGCATCCACTCACTATGCCGCTACGGGCCTGATGACACAGATTTCATTGCTGAGTGATATTGCATTGTACGTACGTGCCACAACTTCTTTATCCATTTTTTGCTTTCTGGGATATTTAACTGATACTGTAGACGAGCTTCTTGTGAACACAGCCGTCCCAAATATTGGGGTGGCTGTCTGTTTTTGATTTTAATTTCCGTAAGCTATAGGACCATAAGTGGAAGTGCCATAGGCTGTGTTGCTTTGTTTCTTACGTGTTTCAGGAAACACCATACACTTCTCCAGGGTGGCTGCAGGCAATTTACATCCTGCCAATCAGCATAAAAAGGCTCCCTGTTCTCCATATCCTGTCCTACCTTTCTGGATTTTACACTTTTTTCAGATGGACCTTTTGCCCAGGGGGGTGGGGCAGTGAGACTTCATTGTAGTGCAGATTTCCTTTACAGGCTTGCTCGGTTGGCCAAAAAGGGCGTATGCGTTTTTTCCTGAATATATTCCTGAATATATTCAGGAAAAAACGCTTACGCCCTTTTTGGCCAAGTGCATCATTGTCGACTTTCTGCCTCTTTACCTATGCTTTCAGAGCAATTCCAGTCTACCCCCTGCAATCGTTTTCCTGAAATTCAGCCCCGCCTTCAAGTCCCCTTCGCAGACTTACTTCAATATATTTTTGGAGGATAGCTGTCATTTATAACTCTGCAGGTTTGTGAATTAGAGTGCCCCTGAGCTCCTTTCTTCAACTCGCTTTCTTGTGAGCTGGGCACAAAACCGCAGGATTGCTTCAGGCCCTAATCTGTTTCCAGCAGGGCACACTGAGCCTTTGGTTAATTCCTCTTCCTGGTGGGATATGAGCGTTACATTTGCCCGTGCAGACACCTATAGCTAGTCTCTCATTGTTTCTCCCTTTTCCTGTTCATCTTGCACAGAAATTGCAAGCTGTGCCAAACAGGAGGTTAAAGGCACTGACTCTCCAAGCAGGGAGAGTGTTAGTAAAGCATCTGGAATGGTGAACCCGAGGACCAGGATACGAAAACTGAGATGCATTTTAAATCGTTTCCCAATCACACGGTGGACCATACTGTGGGTTTCCCATGCATGTTTTAGCTGGAGGAAGAATCCCTTGAACCTGAAGAGTTGGGACCCATGGAATAGGTACCATGAAGTATGACTTCAAAGGGTCTGCATTTGCTCACCGAAACTCACAAATGCTATCAGCCTGTAGTGTCCAGCCTTATGTCTCAACCAGCTCTGGGTGTAGATGTGGTCAATCCCGGTTGCATCACATGCCCTGAGTGAATTATTTAAGAATTGCTCTCTATTTCACTGTCTTTGTGTTTTGTTTTCGAAATTTATTTTGATAATGGGATTTATCGGATTTTCACTGCTGCGTATCGGCCGCTGTACACACGCTTGATTCTCTTACGGAGACATATATAACCATGGGTTTTAAGATTCTTCCTAGTCAGGTATATTCCTAGGCGTTGAATATGTGGTGTTGAGTCCATTTCGTTGAGCAAGGAGTTGGTCTTGTCTATTACATATTTGTCTTATGGAATGTTATCTGTGCTAATTTCAGTCTCTGGTTTTATGCAGCACCCCAACGCACCTTTCCCCATAAGCAAGCACTAGTTGGTTTTCTAAATTTGAGACCCTGTTCTGTTTTTTAATTCAGTTCATGTGTATTCAAGTTTACATTCCGTGCATTAGTGATATCTTATGATGTTTCTTTTTCTGTGTGACGTAGTTCACGTAGAATCACCGTACCTGCATCCACTCACTATGCCGCTACGGGCCTGATGACACAGATTTCATTGCTGAGTGATATTGCATTGCACGTACGTGCCACAACTTCTTTATCCATTTGTTGCTTTCTGGGATATTTACCTGGTACTGTAGAGGAGCTTCCAGGGAACACAGCCGTCCCAAACTTTGGGGTGGCTCTCTGTTTTTGATTTTAATATCCCTAAGGAATAGGACCATAAGTGCAATTGCCATAGGCTGTGTTGCTTTATTTCTTACGTGTTTCAGGAAACACCATACACTTCTCCAGAGTGGCTGCTGTCAATTTACATCCTGCCAATCAGCATAACAAGGCTCCCTGTTCTCCATATCCTGTCGTACCTTTCTCGATTTTACACTTTTTTCAGATGGCCCTCTTGCCCGGGGGACAGTGAGACTTCATTGTAGTGCAGATTTCCTTTACAGGCTTGCTTGGTTTGCCAAAAAGGGCGTATGCATTTTTTCCTGAATATATTCAGGAAAAAACGCATACGCCCTTTTTGGCCAAGTGCATCATTTTCGACGTTGTGCCTCTTTTCCTATGCTTTCAGGGCAATTCCTGTCTACCCCCTGCAATCGTTTTCCTGAAATTCTGCCCCGCTTTCAAGTCCCCTTCGCAGGCTTACTTCAATATACTTTTGGAAGATAGCTGTCATTTATATCTCTGCAGGTTTGTGAATTACAGTGCCCCTGAGCTCCTTTCTTCAACTCGCTTTCTTGTGAGCTGGGCACAAAACCGCAGGATTGCTTCAGGCCCTAATCTGTTTCCAGCAGGGCACACTGAGCCTTTGTTTAATTCCTCTTCCTGGTGGGCAATGAGCGTTACATTTGCCCGTGCAGACACCTACAGCTAGTCTCTCATTGTTTCTCCCTATTCCTGTTCATCTTGCACAGAAATTGCAAGCTGTGCCAAAGAGGAGGTTAAAGGCACTGACTCTCCAAGCGGGGAGAGTGTTAGTAAAGCATCTGGAATGGTGAACCCGAGGACCAGGATACAAAAACTGAGATGCATTTTAAATCGTTTCCCAATCACACGGTGGACGATACTCTAGGTTTCTCATGCATGTTTTAGCTGGAGGAAGAATCCCTTGAACCTGTAGAGTTGGGACCCATGGAATGGGTACCATGCAGTATGACTTCAAAGGGTCTGCATTTGCTCACCGAAACTCACCAATGCTATCAGCCTGAAGTGTCCAGCCTTATGTCTCAACCAGCTCTGGGTGTAGATGTGGTCAATCCCGGTTGCATCACATGCCCTGAGTGAATTATTTAAGAATTGCTCTCTATTTCACTGTCTTTGTGTTTTGTTTTCGAAATTTATTTTGATAATGGGATTTATCGGATTTTCACTACTGCATTTCGGCCGCTGTACACACGCTTGATTCTCTTACGGAGACATATATATCCATGGGTTTTAAGATTCTTCCTAGTCAGGTATATTCCTAGGCGTTGAATATGTGGTTTTGGGTCCATTTCGTTGAGCAAGGAGTAGGTCTTGTCTATTACATATTTGGCTTATGGAAAGTTATCTGTGCTAATTTCAGTCTCTTGTTTTATGCAGCACCCCAAGGCACCTTTCCCCATAAGCAAGCACTAGTTGGTTTTCTAAATTTGAGACCCTGTTCTGTTTTGTAATTCAGTTCATGTGTAGTCAAGTTTACATTCCGTGTATTAGTGATATCTTATGATGTTTCTTTTTCTGTGTGATGTAGTTCACGTAGAATCACCGTACCTGCATCCACTCACTATGCCGCTACGGGCCTGATGACACAGATTTCATTGCTGAGTGATATTGCATTGTACGTACGTGCCACAACTTCTTTATCCATTTTTTGCTTTCTGGGATATTTACCTGATACTGTAGACGAGCTTCTTGTGAACACAGCCATCCCAAATATTGGGGTGGCTGTCTGTTTTTGATTTTAATTTGCGTAAGCTATAGGACCATAAGTGCAATTGCTATAGGCTGTGTTGCTTTGTTTCTTACGTGTTTCAGGAAACACCATACACTTCTCCAGGGTGGCGGTTCACAATTTGCATCCTGCCAATCAGCATAACAAGGCTCCCTGTTCTCCATATCCTGTCCTACCTTTCTGGATTTTACACTTTTTTCAGATGGCCCTTTTGCCCGTGGGGGCAGTGAGATTTCATTGTAGTGCAGATTTCCTTTACAGGCTTGCTTGGTTGGCCAAAAAGGGCGTATGCGTTTTTGCCTGAATATATTCAGGAAAAAACGCATACGCCCTTTTTGGCCAAGTGCATCATTGTCGACATTGGGCCTCTTTTCCTATGCTTTCAGGGCAATTCCAGTCTACCCCCTGCAATCGTTTTCCTGAAATTCTGTCCCGCTTTCAAGTCCCCTTCGCAGGCTTACTTCAATATATTTTTGGAGGATAGCTGTCATTTATAACTCTGCAGGTTTGTGAATTACAGTGCCCCTGAGCTCCTTTCTTCAACTCGCTTTCTTGTGAGCTGGGCACAAAACCGCAGGATTGCTTCAGGCCCTAATCTGTTTCCAGCAGGGCACGCTGAGTCTTTGTTTTATTCCTCTTCCTGGTGGGCAATGAGCGTTACATTTGCCCGTGCAGACACCTACAGCTAGTCTCTCATTGGTTCTCCCTATTCTTGTTCATCTTGTACAGAAATTGCAAGCAGTGCCAAAGAGGAGGTTAAAGGCACTGACTCTCCAAGCGGGGAGAGTGTTAGTAAAGCATCTGGAATGGTGAACCCGAGGACCAGGATACGAAAATTGAGATGCATTTTAAATCGTTTCCCAATCACACGGGGGAAGATACTCTGGGTTTCCCATGCATGTTTTAGCTGGAGGAAGAATCCCTTGAACCTGGAGAGTTGGGAACCATGGAATGTGTACCATGCAGTATGACTTCAAAGGGTCTGCATTTGCTCACCGAAACTCACCAATGCTATCAGCCTGAAGTGTCCAGCCTTATGTCTCAACCAGCTGTGGGTGTAGATGTGGTCAATCCCGGTTGCATCACATGCCCTGAGTGAATTGTTTAAGAATTGCTCTCTATTTCACTGTCTTTGGGTTTTGGTTTTGAAATTTATTATGATAATGGGATTTATCGGATTTTCACTGCTGTGTTTATGCCGCTGTACACACGCTTGATTCTCTTACGGAGACATATAAATCCATGGGTTTTAAGATTCTTCCTAGTCAGGTATATTCCTAGGCCTTGAATATGTGGTGTTGAGTCCATTTCGTTGAGCAAGGAGTAGGTCTTGTCTATTACATATTTGGCTGATGGAAAGTTATCTGTGCTAATTTCAGTCTCTGGTTTTATGCAGCATCCCAATGCACATTTCCCCATAAGCAAGCACTAGTTGGTTTTAAAAATTTGAGACCCTGTTCTGTTTTGTAATTCAGTTCATGTGTAGTTAAATTTACATTCCGTTTATTAGTGATATCTTATGATGTTTCTTTTTCTGTGTGACGTAGATCACGTAGAATCACCGTACCTGCATCCACTCACTATGCCGCTATGGGCCTGATGACACAGATTTAATTGCTGAGTGATATTGCATTGCATGTACGTGCCACAACTTCTTTATCCATTTTTTGATTTCTGGGATATTTACCTGGTACTGTAGACGAGCTTCTTGGGAACACAGCTGTCCCAAACTTTGGGGTGGATCTCTATTTTTGATTTTAATTTCCCTAAGCAAGAGGACCATAAGTGCAATTGCCATAGGCTGTGTTCCTTTATTTCTTATGTGTTTCAGGAAACACCATACACTTCTCCAGGGTGGCTGTTGGCAATTTACATCCTCCCAATCAGCATAACAAGGCTCCCTGTTCTGCATATCCTGTCCTACCTTTCTGGAGTTTACACTTTTTTCAGATGGCCCTTTTGCCCCGGCGGATGGGGGGCAGTGAGATTTCATTGTAGTGCCGATTTCCTTTAAAGGCTTGCTTGGTTGGCCAAAAAGGGCGTATGCGTTTTTTCCTGAATATATTCAGGAAAAAACGCATACGCCCTTTTTGGCCAAGTGCATCATTGTCGACGTTCTGGCTCTTTTCCTATTCTTTCAGGGCAATTCCAGTCTACCCCCTGCAATCGTTTTCCTGAAATTCTGCCCCGCTTTCAAGTCCCCTTCGCAGGCTTACTTCAATATATTTTTGGAGGATAGCTGTCATTTATAACTCTGCAGGTTTGTGAATTACAGTGCCCCTGAGCTCCTTTCTTCAACTCACTTTCTTGTGAGCTGGGCACAAAACCGCAGGATTGCTTCAGGCCCTAATCTGTTTTCAGCAGGGCATGCTGAGCCTTTGTTTAATTCCTCTTCCTGGTGGGAAATGAGCGTTACATTTGCCCGTGCAGACACCTACAGCTAGTCTCTCATTGGTTCTCCCTATTCCTGTTCATCTTGAACAGAAATGGCTAGCTGTGCCAAACAGGAGGTTAAAGGCACTGACTCTCCAAGCGGGGAGAGTGTTAGTAAAGCATCTGGAATGGTGAACCCGAGGACCAGGATACGAAAACTGAGATGCATTTTAAATCGTTTCCCAATCACACGGTGGATGATACTCTGGATTTACCATGCATGTTTTAGCTGGAGGAAGAATGCCTTGAACCTAGAGAGTTGGGACCCATGGAATGGGTACCATGCAGTATGACTTCAAAGGGTCTGCATTTGCTCACCGAAACTCACCAATGCTATCAGCCTGAAGTGTCCAGCCTTATGTCTCAACCAGCTCTGGGTGTAGATGTGGTCAATCCCGGTTGCATCACATGCCCTGAGTGAATTATTTAAGAATTGCTCTCTATTTCACTGTCTTTGTGTTTTGTTTTCGAAATTTATTTTGATAATGGGATTTATCGGATTTTCACTGCTGCATTTCGGCCACTGTACACACGCTTGATTCTCTTATGGAGACATATATATCCATGGGTTTTAAGATTCTTCCTAGTCAGGTATATTCCTAGGCGTTGAATATGTGGTGTTGGGTCCATTTCGTTGAGCAAGGAGTAGGTCTTGTCTTTTACATATTTGGCTTATGGAAAGTTATCTGTGCTAATTTCAGTCTCTGGTTTTATGCAGCACCCCAAAGCACCTTTCCCCATATGCAAGCACTAGTTGGTTTTCTAAATTTGAGACCCTGTTCTGTTTTGTAATTCAGTTCATGTGTAGTCAAGTTTACATTCCGTGTATTAGTGATATATTATGATGTTTCTTTTTCTGTGTGACGTAGTTCACGTAGAATCACCGTACCTGCATCCACTCACTATGCCGCTACGGGCCTGATGACACAGATTTCATTGCTGAGTGATATTGCATTGTACGTACGTGCCACAACTTCTTTATCCATTTTTTGCATTCTGGGATATTTACCTGTTACTGTAGACGAACTTCTTGTGAACACAGCCATCCCAAATATTGGGGTGGCTGTCTGTTTTTGATTTTAATTTCCGTAAGCTATAGGACCATAAGTGGAAGTGCCATAGGCTGTGTTGCTTTGTTTCTTACGTGTTTCAGGAAACACCATACACTTCTCCAGGGTGGCTGCTGGCAATTTACATCCTGCCAATCAGCATAACAAGGCTCCCTGTTCTCCATATCCTGTCCTACCTTTCTGGATTTTACACTTTTTTCAGATGGCCCTGTTGCCCGGTGGGGGGCAGTGAGATTACATTGTAGGGCAGATTTCTTTACAGGCTTGCTTGGTTGGCCAAAAAGGGCGTATGCGTTTTTTCCTGAATATATTCAGGAAAAAACGCATACGCCCTTTTTGGCCAAGTGCATCATTGTCGACGTTCTGCCTCTTTTCCTATGCTTTCAGGGCAATTCCAGTCTACCCCCTGCAATCGTTTTCCTGAAATTCTGCCCCGCTTTCAAGTCCCCTTCGCAGGCTTACTTCAATATATTTTTGGAGGATAGCTGTCATTTATAACTCTGCACGTTTGTGAATTACAGTGCCCCTGAGCTCCTTTCTTCAACTCGTTTTCTTGTGAGCTGGGCACAAAACCGCAGGATTGCTTCAGGCCCTAATCTGTTTCCAGCAGGGCACACTGAGCCTTTGTTTAATTCCTCTTCCTGGTGGGCAATGAGCGTTACATTTGCCCGTGCAGACACCTACAGCTAGTCTCTCATTGGTTCTCCCTATTCCTGTTCATCTTGCACAGAAATTGCAAGCTGTGCCAAAGAGGAGGTTAAAGGCACTGACTCTCCAAGCGGGGAGAGTGTGAGTAAAGCATCTGGAATGGTGAACCCGAGGACCAGGATACGAAAACTGAGATGCATTTTAAATCGTTTCCCAATCACACGGTGGACGATACTCTGGGTTTCCCATGCATGTTTTAGCTGGAGGAAGAATCCCTTGAACCTGGAGAGTTGGGACCCATGGAATGGGTACCATGCAGTATGACTTCAAAGGGTCTACATTTGCTCACCGAAACTCACCAATGCTATCAGCCTGAAGTGTCCAGCCTTATGTCTCAACCAGCTCTGGGTGTAGATGTGGTCAATCCCGGTTGCATCACATGCCCTGAGTGAATTATTTAAGAATTGCTCTCTATTTCACTGTGTTTGTGTTTTGTTTTCGAAATTTATTTTGATAATGGGATTTATCGGATTTTCACTGCTGCGTTTCGGCCGCTGTACACACCCTTGATTCTCTTACGGAGACATATATATCCATGGGTTTTAAGATTCTTCGTAGTCAGGTATATTCCTAGGTGTTGAATATGTGGTGTTGAGTCCATTTCGTTGAGCAAGAAGTAGGTCTTGTCTATTACATATTTGGCTTATGGAAAGTTATATGTGCTAATTTCAGTCTCTGGTTTTATGCAACACCCCAACGCTCCTTTCCCCATAAGCAAGCACAAGTTGGTTTTCTAAATTTGAGACCCTGTTCTGTTTTGTAATTCAGTTCATGTGTAGTCAAGTTTACATTCCGTGTATTAGTGATATCTTATGATGTTTCTTTTTCTGTGTGGCGTAGTTCACGTAGAATCACCGTACCTGCATCCACTCACTATGCCTCTACGGGCCTGATGACACAGATTTCATTGCTGAGTGATATTGCATTGCACGTACGTGCCACAACTTCTTTATCCATTTTTTGCTTTCTGGGATATTTACCTGATACTGTAGACGAGCTTCTTGTGAACACAGCCGTCCCAAATATTGGGGTGGCTGTCTGTTTTTGATTTTAATTTCCGTAAGCTATAGGACCATAAGTGGAAGTGCCATAGGCTGTGTTGCTTTGTTTCTTACATATTTCAGGAATCACCATACACTTCTCCAGGGTGGCTGCTGGCAATTTACATCCTGCCAATCAGCATAACAAGGCTCCCTGTTCTCCATATCCTGTCCTACCTTTCTGGATTTTACACTTTTTTCAGATGGCCCTTTTGCCCGGGGGGCAGTGAGACTTCATTGTAGTGCCGATTTCCTTTACAGGCTTCCTTGGTTGGCCAAAAAGGGCGTATGCGTTTTATCCTGAATAAATTCAGGAAAAAACGCATACGCCCTTTTTGGCCAAGTGCATCATTGTCGACGTTGTGCCTCTTTTACTATGCTTTCAGGGCAATTCCAGTCTACCCCCTGCAATCGTTTTCCTGAAATTCTGCCCCGCTTTCAAGTCCCCTTCGCAGGCTTACTTCAATATATTTTTGGAGGATAGCTGTCATTTATAACTCTGCAGGTTTGTGAATTACAGTGCCCCTGAGCTCCTTTCTTCAACTCGCTTTCTTGTGAGCTGGGCACAAAACCGCATGATTGCTTCAGGCCCTAATCTGTTTCCAGCAGGGCACACTGAGCCTTTGTTTAATTCCTCTTCCTGGTGGGCAATGAGCGTTACATTTGCCCGTGCAGACACCTACAGCTAGTCTCTCATTGGTTCTCCCTATTCCTGTTCATCTTGCACAGAAATTGCAAGCTGTGCCAAACAGGATGTTAAAGGCACTGACTCTCCAAGCGGGGAGAGTGTTAGTAAAGCACCTGGATTGGTGAACCCGAGGAGCAGGATACGAAAACTGAGATGCATTTAAATAGTTTCCCAATCACACGGTGGACGATACTCTGGGTTTCCCATGCATGTTTTAGCTGGAGGAAGAATGCCTTGAACCTGGAGAGTTGGGACCCATGGAATGCGTACCATGAAGTATGACTTCAAAGGGTCTGCATTTGCTCACCGAAACTCACCAATGCTATCAGCCTGAAGTGTCCAGCCTTATGTCTCAACCAGCTCTGGGTGTAGATGTGGTCAATCCAGGTTGCATCACATGCCCTGAGTGATTATTTAAGAATTGCTATCTATTTCACTGTCTTTGTGTTTTGTTTTCGAAATTTATTTTGATAATGGGATTTATCGGATTTTCACTGCTGCGTTTCGGCCGCTGTACACAGGCTTGATTCTCTTACGGAGACATATATATCCATGGGTTTTAAGATTCTTCCTAGTCAGGTATATTCCTAGGCGTTGAATATGTGGTGTTTGGTCCATTTCGTTGAGCAAGGAGTAGGTCTTGTCTATTACATATTTGGCTTATGGAAAGTTATCTGTGCTAATTTCAGTCTCTGGTTTTTTGCAGCACCCCAACGCACCTTTCCCCATAAGCAAGCACTAGTTGGTTTTCTAAATTTGAGACCCTATTCTGTTTTGTAATTCAGTTCATGTGTAATCAAGTTTACATTCCGTGTATCAGTGATATCTTATGATGTTTCTATTTCTGTGTGACGTAGTTCACGTAGAATCACCGTACATGCATCCACTCACTAACCGCTACGGGCCTGATGACACAGATTTCATTGCTGAGTGATACTGCATTGCACGTACGTGTCACAACTTCTTTATCCATTTTTTGCTTTCTGGGATATTTACCTGGTCCTGTAGACGAGCTTCCTGTGAACACAGCCGTCCCAAACATTGGGGTGGCTGTCTGTTTTTGATTTTATTTTCCGTAATCTATAGGACCATAAGTGGAAGTGCCATAGGCTGTGTTGCTTTATTTCTTACGTGTTTCAGGAAACACCATACACTTCTCCAGGTTGGCTGTTGGCAATTTACATCCTGCCAATCGGCATAACAAGGCTCACTGTTCTCCATATCCTGTCCTACCTTTCTGGATTTTACACTTTTTTCAGATGTCCCTTTTGCCTGGGTGGCAGTGAGACTTGATTGTAGTGCAGATTTATTTACAGGCTTGCTTGGCTGGCCAAAAAGTGCGTATGCATTTTTTCCTGAATATATTCAGGAAAAAACGCATACGCACTTTTTGACCAAGTGCATCATTGTCGACGTTCTGCCTCTTTTCCTATGCTTTCAAGGCAATTCCAGTCTACCCCCTGCAATCGTTTTCCTGAAATTCTGCCCCACTTTCCAGTCCCCTTCGCAGGCTTACTTCAATATATTTTTGGAGGAGAGCTGTCATTTATAACTCTGCAGGTTTGTGAATTACAGTGCCCCTGAGCTCCTTTCTTCAACTCGCTTTCTTGTGAGCTGGGCACAAAACCGCAGGATTGCTTCAGGCCCTAATCTGTTTCCAGCAGGGCACACTGAGCCTTTGTTTAATTCCTCTTCCTGGTCGGCAATGAGCGTTACATTTGCCCGTGCAGACACCTACAGCTATTCTCTCATTGGTTCTCCCTATTCCTGTTCATCTTGCACAGAAATTGCAAGCTGTGCCAAAGAGGAGGTTAAAGGCACTGACTCTCCAAGCGGGGAGAGTGTTAGTAAAGCATCTGGAATGGTGAACCCGAGGACCAGGATACGAAAACTGAGATGCATTTTAAATCGTTTCCCAATCACACGGTGGACCATACTGTGTGTTTCCCATGCATGTTTTACCTGGAGGAAGAATCACTTGAACCTGGAGAGTTGGGACCCATGGAATGGGTACCATGCAATATGACTTCAAAGGGTCTGCATTTTCTCACTGAAACTCACCAATGCTATCAGCCTGAAGTGTCCAGCCTTATGTCTCAACCAGCTCTGGGTGTAGTTGTGGTAAATCCCAGTTGCATCACATGCCCTGAGTGAATTATTTAAGAATTGCTCTCTAATTCACTGTCTTTGTGTTTTGTTTTTGAAATTTATTTTGATAATGGCATTTATCGGATTTTCACTGCTGCGTTTATGCTGCTGTACACACGCTTGATTCTCTTATGGAGACATATGAATCCATGGGTTTTAAGATTCTTCCTAGTCAGGTATATTCCTAGGGGTTGAATATGTGGTGTTGAGTCCATTTCGTTGAGCAAGGAGTAGGTCTTGTCTATTACATATTTGGCTTATGGAATGTTGTCTGTGCTAATTTCAGTCTCTGGTTTTATGCAGCACCCCAACGCACCTTTCCCCACAAGCAAGCACTAGTTGGTTTTCTAAATTTGAGACCCTGTTCTGTTTTGTAATTCAGTTCATGTGTAGTCAAGTTTACATTCCGTGTATTAGTGATATCTTATGATGTTTCTTTTTCTGTGTGACGTAGTTCACGTAGAATCACCGTACCTGCATCCACTCACTATGCCGCTACGGGCCTGATGACTCAGATTTCATTGCTGAGTGATATTGCATTGCACGTACGTGCCACAACTTCTTTATCCATTTTTTGCTTTCTGGGATATTTACCTGGCACTGTAGACGAGCTTCTTGTGAACACAGCCGTCCCAAACATTGGGGTGGCTGTCTGTTTTTGATTTTAATTTCCGTAATCTTTGGGACCATAAGTGGAAGTGCCATAGGCTGTGTTGCTTTGTTTCTTATGGGTTTCAGGAAACACCATACACTTCTCCAGGGTGGCTGTTGGCAGTTTACATCCTGCCAATCAGCATAACAAGGCTCCCTGTTCTCCATATCCTGTCCTACCTTTCTGGATTTTACACTTTTTTCAGATGGCCCTTTTGCCCCGGGGGCAGTTAGACTTCATTGTAGTGCAGATTTCCTTTACAGGCTTGCTTGGTTTGAGAAAAAGAGCGTATGCGTTTTTTCCTGAATATATTCAGGAAAAAATGCATACGCACTTTTTGGCCAAGTGCACCATTGTCGACGTTCTGCCTCTTTTCCTATGCTTTCTGGGCAATTCCAGTCTACCCCCTGCAATCGTTTTCCTGAAACTCTGCCCCGCTTTCAAGTCCCCTTCGCAGGCTTACTTCAATATATTTTTGGAGGATAGCTGTCATTTATAACTCTGCAGGTCTGTGAATTACAGTGCCCCTGAGCTCCTTTCTTCAACTCGCTTTCTTGTGAGCTGGGCACAAAACCGCAGGATTGCTAATCTGTTTCCGGCAGGGCACGCTGAGCCTTTGGTTAATTCCTCTTCCTGGTGGGAAATGAGCCTTACATTTGCCCGTGCAGACACCTATAGCTAGTCTCTCATTGGTTCTCCCTATTCCTGTTCATCTTGCGCAGAATTTGCAAGCTGTGCCAAACAGGAGGTTAAAGGCACTGACTCTCCAAGCGGGGAGAGTGTTAGTAAACCGTCTGGAATGGTGAACCCGAGGACCAGGATACGAAAACTGAGATGCATTTTAAATCGTTTCCTAATCACACGGTGGACCATACTTGGCGTTTCCCACGCATGTTTTAGCTAAAGAAAGAATCCCTTGAACCTGGAGAGTTGGGACCCTTGGAATGGGTACCATGCAGTATGACTTCAAAGGATCTGCATTTGTTCACCGAAACTCACCAATGCTATCAGCCTGAAGTGTCCAGCCTTATGTGTCAACCAGCTCTGGGTGTAGAGGTGGTCAATCCCGGTTGCATCACATGCCCTGAGTGAATTATTTAAGAATTCCTACCTATTTCACTGTCATTGTGTTTTGTTTTTGAAATTTATTTTAATAATGGGATTTATCGGATTTTCACTGCTTCGTTTTTGCCGCTGTACACGCGCTTGATTCTCTTACGTAGACATATAAGTCCATGGGTGTTAAGATTCTTACTAATCCGTTATATTCTTAGGCATTGAATATGGCGTGTTGAGTCCATTTCATTGAGCAAGGAGTAGGTCTTGACTATTACATATTTGGCTTATGGAATGGTATCTGTGCTAATTTCAATCTCTGGTTTTATGCAGCACCCCAACTCACGTTTCCCCTTAAGGAAGCATAAGTTGGTTTTCTTAATTTGAAACCCTCTTCTCTTTTGTAATTCAGTTCATGTGTAGCCATGTTAACATTCCATGTATTAGTGATATCTTATGTCTTTTTCTTTTTGAATTATGTGACTTCGAATGATCACACGTAACTCCTCTGGAGTTGTTATAACTGGCCGTATTTCATTGATTTCCAGGCTGAGTAATATTCCACTCTACATAAGCACCACATCTCTGTCCGTTTTTTCTCTGCAGATACATTTAAGTTATATCCTAGTCGAAGGTCTTTTAAACAGAGAGGTGGTAAACATTGGGGTGCCTGTGTCCTCTCGATTTTTGTTTTTCCCAAGATATACGTCCATGAGTGCAAGTGCCCTGTGCTCGGTAGCTCATTTTTTAGATGCTTTAGTAAACACAATAGACTTATCCAGAGTGACCGTTGGCAATATACATTTCCACTATAAGACTCACAGGGCTCCCTTTTCTCCTTGCCCTGTCCTGCATTTCTGGTGTTTACACTTTATGAGGACGGCTCTTCTGACTGATGCAAAGTGATATGTTTTGTAGTATTGATTTCCAGTGCCCACCTGTTTGGTTGGCTAAAAAAGTGTATGCCCTTTTCTTGAATATATACAGAAAATGACGCATACACCCTTTTTGGCCAACTGCAATGTTGGCAATGTTCAGCCCCTTTTCTTGTGCTTAATGGCGAGTCCTTTCTACCTCTTCCAATCCCTTTCCTGCCATTCTCCGTTGCTTACAAGTCCTTTTCTCTGACTTTCCTCAAGACATTTTTCAGTGATAGATATTTTCAATTCTGCAGTTTCGTGAATTTTAGTGCCCCTGAGTTCCATTTTCCAACTTGTGTTTATGGGAACTGGCCACAAAGCATCAGGATTCCTCAAGCCCTATTCTGTTTCCATGGGCAACCCTAGCCTTTGGTCAATTCGTCTTCCTGATTGGAAATTAGAGTGGCATGTGCCTGTCCGAACACCTAGGACTTGTCTCTCATTGTTCCTCCTCCTTCTGCTTCATCCTCTGGACAAATTCCAAACTGTATGCAACAGGATGTTGACAGTGCTGACATCTCCAAGTGGGGAGACTGTTAGTAAAGACGCTGGAGTGGTGAACCCTAGCACCAAGAGATGAGGAGATGAGATGCCTTTTCCAAACTTTTCCCGATCAGACGGTATACCATCCTCTGGGTGTGACAGGCATGTTTTAGGTGTAGGAAGGGTCCCATTCATGTGAGGAGAACACCAGGGGATTTTAAATATCAGTGTCTCTCCGCAACCCAAACTGGGGAATTTTTTAAGCTACGGCTACACATATGTTCATTAAGGGCCTTGGGAAGTAGGCAGAGTCCAAACTTTAGATGATTGAAGTCTTCAGGGTCAGAAGCACTCACCACTGTCTTCCCTTAGATTCCATTTTTACTGTCATTGATGGATGATGTCAATAAAAATATCTATTCTTTTTCAGATCATTTCCCCTTATAGGTTATTGCAAAATATTGAGTGTAGTTCCCTGTGCTATACAGTAGTTCCTTGCTGATGATTTCATACATAGCAGTGTGTATGTGTTAATCCCAAACTGTTAATTTATCCCTCCTCCTACCATTTCCCTTTGGTAATAATAAATTATAAGATTTTATGCTTCTCAGAAATGGGGGAGCTGAAAGAGAGGTATCATTTTCAATGCAAAAGCATTTAAAACAAGATTGAAGCTTTAACCAAGATTATTAGATGTACATCCTTGGAAAGAAATCACTTTGTTTCTCTAATATTGACCTGACAAAGAAGACAAACCTTTTCACTGAACTTGCTTATAAGAAAGTGATGGAAATATCAAATGGAAGTGTTAGAAACATCTTATTTTACCCGAGCCTTATACACTGTTCTATGTTAATTACAGTTTGGCTCACACATCTGTTCATTGAAGTTACAATGTTCTCAATTTCTGTTACTGATCCTCCAGAGTGGACGCCAACAAGTGTCCCCCTGCCCAGTGTCATTGGAGCCAATAGATCGAGACTGAGTTTGGTTCAAAAGCAAAGGAAACTTTATATTTTGATCAGAGAATGGAGAGGTGCTACCCTGTGGGCTGTGGGCTGGGCTGCTGTGTAGAGATCCTGTCAGAGTCACTGGGAGGGAGGGGGCTGAGCTCTCGAGGACCTGGTTGGCTGCAGCTCAGGCTCTATGTCACGGAGTCTGAACTGGGCCCCAGGAGCTGAAGTGTCATCGAGCCATTCTGCTCTAGGAAATCTGGTCTGAAGTGCCGGGTGTGGAACCTCTGTATGCGGGACACTAGGAGCACCTGAAATTAGACAAAGCACAAAGGATAAAAATGGTTAGACTTTATTTTATTGCCCAGATTCTATTTTTATCTCCCAGGCATTTTTAAGGGGCTTTGCCTGGGACAAACTTCTCTTCTGCCTTTTGTCCCTTTCCTCATTCTTGGAGTGCTGCGGGTGCAGACCCTTCTTCTGTAACTGCTGAGTGCTGAGTTAGGAGGCTTCATACCCGTGGGCGAGGGTCAGAACTTCTCCCCAGCAGCCTCCAGGTGACGTTGATTGTCCCCAGGCCTCCTGCCTCCCTGCTCGTCCACCTGAGCACCAGTATTGGAAGTGTTATAGATTCTAATGACCTTTAAGGGTCCAGAAAGGAGATGTGCAGTGGCGCTGTGAGGTCCAGTTTCACTCCGCCCCACATTTGTTCGGCCACCTTAGGCTGACCGTTTCTGCCAGCCTAGATGCTCTGACTGACCGTTTCTGCCAGCCTAGATGCTCTGACCAACAGTCTGCGCTTTCTTCCATTAGGCCCCTGAATTAACGTAAAAACAGCACCAGGTGTCAGGATCCTGCCCGCTCAGCTCCCAGACAGTCCAGGGTCAGTGGTGATGAAGGATCATGATGGTCACTGAGTCAAGAGCCTTTGGAAGTAAACAGGAGTCCAGCCGGTCTTATTGGCCACCATCATCAGGGTGTCTGTAGGCTTTTCTATGGTGACAGCATGATATACGGTTCCCCCGCCAAGATTATTAGCTCCCCTCTGGGTACAGTAAGTACTGCAAGCAGTAGTCTACTCTTTTGGGACACACTCTTGTTGTTTTATGAGAGAAACTCCAGGTCAAGTGATGGTCACACGGGTCGTCATGGTGCCCCGTTGCCCCCGGTTATCTCTCTGGAGGTTGGAGTTGGAGGGCCTCCTCAATCGAGGTCAGTGTGCCCACGGAGCAAACCCTGCAACTTCAGGGCATGGTTGGGGGTTAGGATCACCACGTGGGGTCCGTTTCCCTTAGAAGGGAGGTGGCCTTTTGGGCTGCTGATTTCCAGGTTTTCAGATACCACCAGTATCTTGGCCAGATGTGGCGGTGGGCCAAGCCCCTTGGTGACCATAGCTTATCCTACCTGGATGGCATTCTTGCATTGTTCCATTTCAAGTGGTCCCAGTTTTTGCACTAATACTCCAATGGCGATTCACCTTTCACCAGGAATGTAAAGGTCAAAGGGTTTAGCTAAATTAGGGAGTTCCAGGGCAAGGGTCTGAATTGACTGCTCTTTCCATTCTTGAAAGGCCACTTCTGGATTCTATTCAAAAGGATCATCATCTTTTCCTTTCAGTGTTTCATATAGAGGCCCAGCTAGTAGACTGTAGTTAGGGATCCAGAGGCAGGAAACCCTGGCTTCCCCAGGAACCCCTAAGCTGTCTTCTAGTTTCAGAAAGGGGTAAGGCTGTAAATTGTTTCTTCCCTTTCCTGGGATGGGCTTCTCCGACCTTCTGTGAGAATGAAGCCCAGGCAGGTCACCGTAGTCTGTGATACTTGAGCTTTTTCGTGGACAACTTCTATCCTTTATTGGCTTGGTAGTTCTGAGGCCTCCTTAGTAGGGCTGGCGATCAGAATGTCGTCTGAATATTGAAGGAGTGTTTCCTTTTCCAGAGGTAGAACTTTTAGGTCTTTAGCTGAGCTTTCCCCAAAGATGGTGTGGGAATTTTTGAACCCTTGGGGCAAGACAGCCTGGAAGTATTGTTTTAGTTGTATGTTGAGTCCTGTCACTCACAAGCCAAAATTTCTTGTGACTCTGGGACTAGTGGAATACAAAAGAAGGCATCAGTGAAGACTAATACAGAATACCAAGTCCTGGTGGTTGGTAGAATGACCAGCAGGGTGTAGGATTTAGGAACTACTGGAGGTATACCCTCAGTGGCTTCACTGACTGTCCTGACATCCTTTACCAGGACTCCAGCAGCCCATGGGGCTCTCGAGGTCAGGCCAATCCCAGGATATGGAGCTCACCTGGGCAGGTACCCTACCCCCACCCCAGCCCACGGGGCTCTCGTGTTCAGGCCCCTCCCAGGATATGGGATTCCCTGGGCAGGTCCTCTGCAGTCCATGGGGCTCCCGTGGTCAGGCCCCTCCCAGGATACAGAGCTACCCTTGCAGGTACCTTGGCAGGGCTGGGCACACAGGAACCGTGCACATAGCCCTCATTGCAGAGCACTCCAAGCTCACCTGTCGCTCAGATCTGACACAGAGCACCTCAGAGCAGGACTTGAACTAACAAACAGCAGCTCTGACAGGTCTGTGACCCTGGGCATCACTCTGTGCGGCCTCCTCCACCTGGTCTTCCAGAGACTTCCACTGCACCCGGGGCACCAGGCCTCTGTCTCCAACCACCACCCACCCCTCCTCTCCCTGACTCCTGGGTTCCTCTCATTAGGAGAGGGTTTTCTTGAAGTTGTCTCCCACTCATGGGCCAGATAATATAATTAGAAAACAAGCCAGAGCTGCAGCCCCTTGTCTATCCTGACTCTCAGGAGCCCACACCTGTTCCTTGGACCTGGCCAATTCAGCAAGTTCCATTTTCAGCAACTGTGAGCCCCTGAGGGGTGATTATTGGCTGGCTTGGGAAGCCTGACCGTGCCGGCCAGCCCTCCCCAGGTGTGCCTGGGTTGAGATCAATATAAACACCGCTCCAGGCAGCAAGAGCCCCTGCAGCTGTGCCTGACGCCATTTTCTCTGCCCTGTCAGCAGTCTCGGGGCTGGGCTGGTGGGAGGGAGTGAGAGGTCACGGCTTTGTGGGTGTCCCAGTGTGAGTGGGGCTCTGCTGGACTTTCTGCAGCAGTTGCCAAGATGCTACCTGCTAAAGAAGAGGATGTGTCACCCACACCTGCCGCTGGAATTTCTCCCTGGGCACAGGTGAGGAAGGAAGAAAGCAGTGGGGGCCGGGACAGCAGGGGTATCTCAGGCAGGGAAATGGAGAGCTTCCAGAAGAGCACCCAGGGCCAGGACCATCCTGACTGGCCTGCAGGCACCAAGTCGGCTGGCATGCTGTCCCTCATGTGGCTCCATGGCCCTTCCTCTAGGTTTTCAAGTCCTTGTACATATTCAGGTGTTTAGCCTTGGAAGGGTGGGAACATTTCAGCAGCAGCTGGCCTGGGGCTCGGCCCACGTTTACTCACAGATACCTCGGCACGGTCCCCCAGCTTTGCAGTGAGGACGCTTGTTGCGAGGAGCATGCTGGCTGAATGGGAGATGATTCCCCACCACTGACCAACTTCAGAATTGTTTGCAATTGGAGCAAGTGCCCTGAAACGGTTTTCCTCTGTGTAACTGGTGGGTTCTGTTCTTTTTTATCTTTTTTTCGTTTTTGGTTCAAGGTAGATTTTATTCCTCTTTTGTGTATTTACAGATATAAGCATGGAAATAATTTATTCATATAAATACATGTATGTGAAGGGAAGAATATTTTTTCTGTTTTACTTTTTTTAATTTTATTTTTTTATTTTGAATTTAATTTTATATTTTTATACAGTAGGTTGTTTTTGGTTATCTACTTTATACATATAAATGTATACATACCAATCCCAATATCTCAACTCCTCCCACCACCATCCCCAACAGCTTTCCCCCCTTGTTGTCCATACGTTTGTTGTATACATGTATTGCTCTATTTCTGCCTTGCAAAACGGTTCATCTGTACAATTTTTCTAGGTTCCACATATATGCATTAATATACAAGATTTGTTTTTCTCTTTCTGACTTACTTCACTCTGTATGACAGTCTCTAGATCCATCAACGTCTCTACAAATGTCCCAATTTCATTCCTTTTTATGGCTTAGTAATATTCCATTATATATATGTACCACATCTTTATGCATTCGTCTGTCTGTGGGCATTTAGGTTGCTTCCATTTCCTGGATAGTGTAAATAGTGATGCAATGAACATTGTGGTGAATGTCTCTTTTTGATTTATGGTTTTGTCTGGGTATATGCCCAGTAGAGGGATTGCTGTATCATATGGTAATTCTATTCTTAGTTTTATAAGAAACTCCATAATGTTCTCCACAGTGACTGTATCAATTTACGTTCCCAACAATAGTGGAAGAGGATTCCTTATCTCCACACCGTTTCCAGCATTTGTTGTTTGTAGATTTTCTGATGATGCCCATTCTAATAGGTGTGAGGTGATACACCATGGATGAGTCTATTTCGTTGAGCAAAGAGTAGGTCTTGTTTATTACGTATTTGGCTTATGGAATGGTATGTGTGCTAATTTCAATCTGTTTTTATACAGCAGCCCAACTCAACTTTCCCCTTAAGCAAGCATAAGGTTTTTATCTAAATGTGAGACTCTGTTCGGTTTTGTAATTCAGTTTATGTGTAGCCAAGTTTACACTCCCTCTATTAGTGATATCTTATGATAATTATCTTTCTTTGTGTGACATATTTCTCTTAGAATCATCATAATTAAATCCACTCAATTTGCTGCTACAGGCCTGATGACATTGATTTCACTGCTGAGTGATATTCCGTTGTACGTAAGTAGCACTTCTTTATCCATTTTTTTCTTTCTGGGATACTTAATTTGTACTGGACTCGAGGTTCTTGTAAACACAGCAGCCCTAAATTTTGTGTTGGCTGTGTCTTGTTGATTTTAATTTTCCTAAGCTATAGGGTCAAAAGTGGAAGTGCCCTAGGCTCTGTAGCTTTGTTTTTTAGATGTTTCAGGATACACCATGAACATCTCCAGAGTGTCTGTTGGCAATTTACATCCCGCCCATCAGCATAACACGGCTCCCTGTTCTCCATGGCCTGTCCTGTGTTTCTGGTTTTTACACTTTATTCAGATGGCCTTTTTGACGAATGGGAAATGTGACTTCATTGTAGTGTGGATTTCCATTGCTGGAGTGCTTGGTTGGCCAAAATGTTCATATGCGTTTTTTCCTGAATATATTCAGGAAAAATGTATACGCACTTTTTGTCCATGTGCATCACTGTCAAAGATCTGCCGCTTTTCATATGCTTTAAATGCAATTCCAATCTACCTCTTGAAATATGATTCCTGCAATTCTGCCTCGTTTTCAAGTCCTCTTTGCAGACTTACTTCGATATATTTTTGCCAATAGCTGTCATTTATCTCTGCAGGTTTGTGAATTACAGTGCCCCTGAGCTCCTTTCTTAACTCGCTTCCTTGTAAGCTGGCCACAAAACTGCAGGTTTGCTTCAGGCCATAATCAGGGTCCGGCACGGCACTCTGAGCCTTTGGTTAATTCCTCTTCCTGGTGGGAAATTAGAGTTAAATGTGCCCCTCCAGATACCTGCCTCACTCCCAGCCACATGGTGATGTATGTCCTCAGGTTTGAGGCCATATGTGATGGGTTCCTCATCTTTTGATGATGTGGCCACACTGGTGTGTGGACACTCCTGCCTGGTTCCCATCCCCTTGGTGATGTGGGCCCTCTGGTGAGACTCTGATCCTGGTTGGGTTCCTCACACATCCGTGAGGTGAGCCCTCTTCTCTGAGGTCACTCCTGCCTGGCTGGCACAACCCGCCTTGTTGACTTCGGCACCCTGGTGGCAGTTGGAGCCTGCTGGGAGCCTCCTTCCCACGGTGATGAGGCCCTCTGGCGTCAGACCCTAATGGCGGGGTTCCCACATTTTCTGATACATGCTAAGTGGTACGAGGGCACTCCTGCCAGGTTCCCATCCTCATGAGCGTGTGGGCCTTCTGTTCTGAGGTCCTAACAGCTGGGTTGCTCACACTTTTATGATGTGGGCCCTCTGCTGTGAGGTCAATCCTGCCTGGCTGGCGCACGTCGCCTTGGCGACGTGGACCCTCTGGTGGCAGTTGGAGCGTGCTGGGGTCTCCTCCCCTCAGTGATGAGGGCCTTCTGGTGTCAGGCCCTAAGTGCTGGGCTCCACACATTTTCTGATGTGTGCCCAGTGGTGCGAGTCACTCCTGCCAGGTTCCCATCCCAATGGGCATGTGGGACTTCTGTTCTGTGGTCCCAACTGCTGGGTTGCTCACAGTTTCATGATGTGGGCCCTTTGCTGTGTGTTCACTCTGGCCTGTATCCCATAGTGTCAGTGCTCTGGGCCTCCAGCTTGGAGTTTCCAACTTCTCGATTCCTCACCTTTTTTATTCTATGGGCCCTCGGTTGTGCGTCTCCTCCTGCATGCCTCACTCCCAGCCCCTTCGTGATGTGTGTCCCCTTGTTTGAGGCCACATGTGCTGTGTTCCTCACCTTTCTATAATGTGGCCACACTGGTGTGAGGACACTCTTGCCTGGTTCCCATTCCCTTGGTGATGTTGGCCCCACTGCTGTTAGGACAGTCTTGCCTGGTTCCCATCACCTTGGTGATGTTGGCCCTCTGGTGAGAGTCTGATCCTGGTTAGGTTCCTCACCCTTCTGTGAGGTGGGCCCTCTGCTCTGAGGTCACTCCTGCCTGGCTGGCACACCCCGCCTTGGCAACGTCGGCCATATGGTGGCAGTTGGAGCCTGCTGGGAGCCTCCTCCCCTTGGTGATGAGGGCCCTCTGGCCTCAGGCCCTAACTGCTGGGTTCCCACATTTTCTGATTCGTGCTAAGTGGTGCAAGGACACTCCTGCCAGGTTCCCATCCCCATGGGGATGTGAGCCTTCTGCTCTGAGGTCCCAACGGCTGTGTTGCTCACAGTTTCATGATGAGGGCCCTCTGGTGTGAGTTCACTCCTGCCTAGATCCCATAGCCTCGCTGCTCCTGGCTGCCTGCCGGAGGTTCCAACTGTGGGATTCCTCACCTTTTTTATTCTATGGTCCCTCTGTTTTGAGGATCCTCTGGCCTGCCTCACTCCCAGCCCCTTGGTGATGTGTGTCCTCAGGTTTGAGGCCACGTGTGCTGGGTCCCTCAAATTATGGTGATGTAGCCCCACTGGTGTGAGGACACTCCTGCCTGGTTCCCATTCCCTTGGTGATGTTGGCCCTCTGGTGACAGTCTGATCCTTGTTGGGTTCCTCACACTTCTGTGAGGTGGGTTTTCTGCTCTGAGGTCACTCCTGCCTGGTTGGCACACCCCGCCTTGGTGACATCGGCCTTATGGTGGCAGTTGGAGCCTGCTGGGAGCCTCCTCCCCTCGGTGATGAGGGTCCTCTGGCCTCAGGTCCTAACTGCTGGGTTCCCACATTTTCTGATTTGTGGAAGTGGGCCGAGGACACTCCTGTCAGGTTCCCATCCCCATAGGGATGTGGGCCTTCTGCTCTGAGGTCCCATCCGCTGGGTTGCTCACAGTTTCATGATGTGGGACCTCTGCTGTGAGTTTGCTGTGGCCTGGATCCCATAGACTCTGTGCTCTGGGCGGCCTACTGGCCGGTTCCAACTGCTGGATTCCTCACAACTTTTATTCTGTGGGCTCTGTTTTGTGAGGATACTCCTGCTTGCCTCACTCCTAGCCCCTTGGAGATGTGGGTCCCCTGTTTTAGGCCACATGTTCTGGGTTCCTCACCTTTCTATAATGTGGCCACACTGGTGTGAGGACCCTCCTGCCTGGTTCCGATCCCCTTGGTGATGTGGGCCCTCTGGTGAGAGTCTTATCCTGGCTGGTTTCCTCACCCTTCTGTGAGGTAGGCCCTCTGCGGTGAGGTCACTCCTGCCTGGCTGGCACACATCACCTTGGTGACGTGGGCCCTCAGTTGGGAGTTGGTGTCTGCTGCGAGTCTCCGTCCCTCGGTAATGAGGGCCCTCTTGCGTCAGACCCTAACTCCTGGGCTCCCAAAATTTGCAGATGTGCGACCTGTGGTGCGAGTACACTCCTGTCAGGTTCCCAACCCCATGGGAATTTGGGCCTTCTGCTCTGAGGTCCCAACGGCTGGGGTTCTCACAGTTTCATGATGAGGGCCCTCTGATGTGCGTTCATTCCGGCCTAGATCCCATAGGCTTGCTGCTCCTGGGCGCCTGCTGGGAGGTTCCAACTGCGGGATTCCTCACCTTTTTTATTCTATGGGCCCTCTGTTTTGAGGCTCCTCCTGCCTGCCTCAATCCCAGCCCCGTTGTGATGTGTGTCCTCTGGTGTGAGGCCACGTGTGCTGGGTCCCTCACCTTTCGATGATGTGGCCCCAATGGTGTGAGGACACTCGTGCCTGTTTCCCAGCCCCTTGGTGATGTGGCCCCTCTGGTGAGAGTCTGATCCTGGCTGGGTTCCTTACTGTTCTGTGAGGTGGGCCCTGTGCTCTGAGGTAACTCCTGCCTGGCTTGCTCCCATTGCCTTGGTGACGTCGGCCCTCTGGTGGCAGTTGGATCCTTTTGGAGACTCCTGTCCTCGGTGATGAGGTCCCTCTGGCGTCAGGCTCTAACTGCTGGGCTCCCCAGGTTTTCTGATGTGAGCCCAGTGATGCCAGGACACTCGTGAAATGTTCCCATCCCCATGGCGATATGGGCCTTCTGCTCTGAGGTTCCAACGACTGGGTTGCTCACAGTTTCCTGATGTTAGCTCTCTGGTGTTAGTTCACTCATTCCTAGATCCCATAGCCTCTGTACTCTGGGCCGCCTGCTGGGAAGTTCCAACTGCTGGGTTCCTCACCTTTTTTATTCTTTGGGCCCTGTGTTGGGAGGCTCCTCCTGCCTGTGTCACTCCCAGCCCCTTGGTGATGTAGGTCCTCTGGTTTGTGGCCACATGTGCCAGTTTCCTCATCTTTTAGTGATGTGGCCCCACTGGTGTGAGGACACTCGTGCCTGGTTCCCGTCCCCTTGGTGATATGGGCCCTCTGGTGAGAGTCTGATCCTGGTTGGGTTCCTCACACTTCTTTGAGGTGGGCCGTCTGCTGTGAGGTCACTCCTGCCTGGCTGGCACACCCCGCCTTGGCGACGTGGGCCCTCTTGTGGTAGTTGGAACATGCTGGGAGCCTCCTCCCCTCAGTGATGAGGGCCCTCTGGCGTCAGGCCCTAACTGCTGGGTACCCACATTTTCTGATATGTGCTAAGTGGTGCGAGGACACTCCTGCCATGCTCCCAACACCTTGGGGATGTGGACCTTCTGCTCTGAGGTCCAAATGGCTGGGTTGCTCGCAGTTTCATGATGTGGACCCTCTGCTGTGAGTTTACTGTGGCCTGAATTGCATAGACTTGGTGCTCTTGGCCGCCTGCTGGGAGGTTCCCATTGCTGGATTCCTCAGCTTTTTTATTCTATGGGCCCTGTGTTGTGAGGCTACTCCTGCCTGCCTCATTCCGAGCCCCTTGGAGATGTGGGTCTTCTGGTTTAGGCCACATGTGCTGGGTTCCTCACCTTTCTATGATGTGGCCACACTGGTGTGAAGACTCTCCTGCCTGGTTCTGATCACCTTGGTGATGTGGGCCCTCTGGTGAGAGTCTTATCCTGGCTGTGTTCCTCACCCTTCTGTGAGGTAGGCCCTCTGCGGTGAGGTCACTCCTACCTGGCTGTCACACGTCACCTTGGTGACGTGGGACCTCAGTTGGGTGTTGGTGCCTGATTGGAGTCTCCTCCCCTTGGTAATGAGAACCCTCTGGCGTCAGGCCCTAACTCCTGGGTTCCCTAAATTCTCTGATGTGTGCCCTGTGGTGCGAGTACACTTCTGACAGGTTCCCAACCCCATGGGAATGTGGGCCTTCTGCTCTGAGATCCCAACGCCTAGGTTGCTCACAGTTTCATGATGACGGCCCTCTGGTGTGAGATCACTCCGGCCTGGATCCCATAGTCTCGCTGCTCCTGGCCGCCTGCTGGGAGGTTCCAACTGCGGGATTCTTCACCTCTTTAATTCTATGGTCCCTCTGTTTTGAGGCTCCTCCTGCCTGCCTCAATCCCAGCTCCCTTGTGATGTGTGTCCTCTGGTTTGAGGCCACGTGTGCTGGGTCCCTCACTTTTTGGTGATGTGGCCCCACTAGTGTGAGGACACTCCTGCCTGGTTCCCATTCCCTTGGTGATGTGGGCCCTCTGGTGAGAATCTGATCCTCTTTGGTTCTTCACACTTCTGTGAGGTTGACCCTCTGCTCTGAGGTCACTCCTGCCTGGTTGTCGCACTCCGCATTGGCGACGTCGCCCCTCTGGTAGCAGTCGGAGCTGGCTGGGAGCCACCGCCCCTCGGTGATGAGGGTCCTCTGGCATCAGGCACTAATTGCTGGGCTCCCCACATTTTTTCATGTGTGCCCACTCTTGCGATGACACTCCTGCTTGTTTCCCTTCCCCATGGGGATGTGGGCCTTCTGCTCTGAGGTCACAACGGCTGGGTTGCTTACAGAATCACAATGAGGGCCCTCTGTTGTGAGTTCATGCCGGCCTGGATCTCATAGCCTCAGTGCTCTGGGCCGCCTGCTAGGAAGATCCAACTGCTGGTTTCCACACCTTTTGTATACAATGGGACATGTGTTGTGAGGTTAATCCTGCCTGCCTCACTCCGAAACCCATGGTGATGTGGGTCCTCTGGTTTGAGGCCACATGTGCTGGGTACCTCAACTTTTGATGATGTGGCCCCACGGGTGTGAGGACACTCCTGCCTGGTTCCCATCACCTTGGTGATGTGGGCCCTCTGGGGAGAGTCTGATCCTGGCTGGGTTCCCTACCATTCTGTGAGGTGGGCCCTCTGATGTCAGGTCACTCCTGCCTGGCTAGCTCACATCGCCTTGGCGACGTGGGCCCTCTGTTGGCCACTGGAGCATGCTGGGAGCCTCCTACTCCCGTGAATGATGGCCCTGGAAAAAATGCATATGCCCTTTTTGGCCAAGTGCTTCATTGACGAGGTTCTGCCACTTCTCTTATGCTTTCAGAGCAATTCACGTCTACCTCCTGAAATCGGATTCCAGCAATTCTGCCCCACTTTCAAGTCCTCTTCGCAGCCTTATTTCAATATATTTTTGTACGATTTCTGTCATTTATAAGTCTGCAGGTATGTGAATGACAGTGCCCCTGAGCTCCTTTCCTCAACTCGCTTTCTTGTGAGCTGGCCACAAAACCGCAGGATTGCTTCAGGCCCTAATCTTGTTCCAGCACGGCATGCTGAGCCTTTGGTTAATTCCTTTTCCTGTTGGGAAATGAGTGTTAAAATTGCCCGTGCATACTGGGCATATACCCTGAGAAAACCAAAATTCAAAAAGAGTCATGTACCAAAATGTTCATTGCAGCTCTATTTACAATAGCCCGGAGATGGAAAGAACCTAAGCGCCCATCATCGGACGAATGGATAAAGAAGATGTGGCACATATACACAATGGAATATTACTCAGCCTTAAAAAGAAATGAAACTGAGTTATTTGTAATGAGATGGATAGACCTAGAGTCTGTCATACAGAGTGAAGTAAGTCAGAAAGAAAAAGACAAATAGCGTATGCTAACACATATATATGGAATTTAAAGGAAAAAAATGTCATGAAGAACCTAGGGATAAGACAGGAATAGAGGCGCAGACCTACTGGAGAACGGAATTGAGGATATGGGGAGGGGGAATGGTGAGTTTTGACAGGGCGAGAGAGAGTCATGGACATATACACACTAACAAATGTAGTAAGGTAGATAGCAAGGGGGAAGCAGCCGCAAGGCACAGGGATATTAGCTCGGGGCGTTGGGACAGCCTGGAGGGGTGGAAGGGGGAGAGAGGGAGGGAGGGAGACACAAGAGGGAAGACACAGGGAGCATATGTATATGTATAGCTGATTCACTTTGTTATAAAGCAAAAACTAACACACCATTGTAAAGCAATTATACCCCAATAAAGATGTTAAAAAAAATATTTGCCCGTGCACACACCTACAGATAGCCTCCCATTGGTTCTCCGTATTCCTGTTCATCTTGCGCAGAAATTGCAAACAGTGCCAAACAGGAGGTTAAAGGCACTGACTCTCCAAATGGGGAGAGTGTAAGAAAAGGGTCTGGAATGGTGAACCTGAGTACCAGGGGACGAAAACAGACATGCATGTAAAAAGGTTTCCCAGTCACACGGTGCAGCATACTCTGGGTTTCCCATGCAAATTTTAGCAGAAGGAAGAATCCCTTGAACCTGGAGAGTTGGGAACCATGGAATGGGTACCAGGCAGTATGACATCAAAGGGTCTGCATTTGCTCACTGAACCTCACCAATGCTATCAGCCCAAAGGATCCAGCCTTATCTCTCACCCAGCTCTGGGTGTAGATGTGGTAAACCAGGTTGCATTACATGCCCTGTGTGAGTTATTTAAGAATTGCTCTCTATTTCACTGTCATTGTGTTTTGTTTTTGAAATTTTTTTTTGACACAGGGATTTATCGGATTTTCACTGCTGCGTTAATGCCGCTGTACACACTCTTGATTCTCTTACGGAGACATAAATATCCACGGGTTTTAAGATTCTTCCTAGTCAGGTATATTCCTAGGCGTTGAATATGTGGCGTTGAGTCCATTTCGTTGAGCAAGGAGTAGGTCTTGTCTATTACATATTTGGCTTATGGAACGGTATCTGTGCTAATTTCAGTCTCTGGTTTTATGCAGCACTCCAACGCACCTTTCTCCATAAGAAAGCACAAGTTGGTTTTCTAAATTTGAGACTGTTCTGTTTTGTAATTCAGTTCATGTGTAGTCAAGTTTACATACTGTGTATTAGTGATATTTTATGATGTTTCTTTTTATGTGTGACTTATTTCACGTAGAATCACCATACCTGAATCCACTCACTATGCCGCTACGTGCCTGATGACACAGATTTCATTGCCGAGTGATATTCCATTATACGTACGTACCACAACTTCTTTATCTATTGTTTGCTCTCTGAGATATTTACCTGGTACTGTAAACGAGGTTCTTGTGAACAGAGAGTCCCAAACTTTGAGGTGGATGGGTGTTTTTGATTTTAATTTCCCTAAGCTGTAGGACCATAAGTGGAAGTGCCATAGGCGGTGTTGCTTTGTTTCTTAAGTGTTTCAGGAAACACATAACACTTCTCCAGAACGGCTGTGGGCAATTTACATCATATGCATCAGCATAATAAGGATCCCTGTTTTCCATTGCCTGTCCTCCGTTTCTGGATTTTACAATTTTTTTAAATGGCCCTTTTGCCCTGGGGGGGACTGAGACTTCATTGTAGTGCAGGTTTATTTACAAGCTTGCTTGGTAGGCCAAAAGTGCGTATGCGTTTTTTCCTGAATATATTTAGGGAAAAAAGCATCCGCACTTTTTGGACAAGCGCATCATTATCGACGTTCTGCCTCTTTTCCTATTCTTTAAGTGCAATTCCAGTTTAACACTTCAATCGTTTTCCTGAATTTCTGCCCCGATTTCAAGTCCCCTTTGCAGGCTTACTTCAATATATTTTTGGAGGATAGCTGTCATTTATAACTATGCAGGTCTGTGAATTACAGTGCCCCTGAGCTCCTTTCTTCAACTCGCGTTCTTGTGAGCTGGGCACAAAACCGCAGGATTGCTTCAGGCACTAATCTCTTTCCAGCAGGGCACGCTGAGCCTTTGGTTAATTCCTCTTCCTGGTGGGAAATGAGCATTACATTTGCCCGTGCAGACAACTACAGCTAGTCTCTCATTGGTTCTCCCTATTCCTGTTCATCTTGCACAGAAATTGCAAGCTGTGCCCAACAGGAGGTAAAAGGCACTGACTCTCCAAGCGGGGAGAGTGTTAGTAAAGCATCTGGAATGGTGAACCCGAGAACCAGGATACGAAAACTGAGATGCATTTTAAATCGTTTCCCAATCACACGGTGGACGATACTCTGGGTTTCCCATGCATGTTTTAGCTGGAGGAAGAATCCCTTGAACCTGGAGAGTTGGGACCCATGGAATGGGTACCATGCAGTATGACTTCAAAGGGTCTGCATTTGCTCACCGAAACTCACCAGTGCTATCAGCCTGAAGTGTCCAGCCTTATGTCTCAACCAGCTGTGGGTGTAGATGTGGTCAATCCCGGTTGAATCACATGCCCTGAGTGAATTGTTTAAGAATTGCTCTCTATTTCGCTGTCTTTGTGTTTTGTTTTCGAAATTTATTTTGATAATGGGATTTATCGGATTTTCACTGCTGCGTTTATGCTGCTGTACACACGCTTGATTCTCTTACGGAGACATATAAATCCATGGGTTTTAAGATTCTTCCTAGTCAGGTATATTCCTAGGCGTTGAATATGTGGTGTTGAGTCCATTTCGTTGAGCAAGGAGTAGGTCTTGTCTATTACATATATGGCTTATGGAAAGTTATCTGTGCTAATTTCAGTCTCTGGTTTTATGCAACATCCCAACGCACATTTCCCCATAAGCAAGCACTAGTTGGTTTTCAAAATTTGAGACCCTGTTCTGTTTTGTAATTCAGTTCATGTGTAGTTAAATTTACATTCCGTGTATTAGTGATATCTTATGATGTTTCTTTTTCTGTGTGATGTAGTTCACTTAGAATCACCGTACCAGCATCCACTCACTATGCCGCTACAGGCCTGAGGACACAGATTTCATTGCTGAGTGATATTGCATTGCACGTACGTGCCACAACTTCTTTATCCATTTTTTGCTTTCTGGGATATTTACCTGGTACTGTAGACGAGCTTCTTGTGAACACAGCCGTCCCAAATATTGGGGTGGCTCTCTGTTTTTGATTTTAATTTCCGTAAGCTATAGGACCATAAGTGGAAGTGCCATAGGCTGTGTTGCTTTGTTTCTTACGTGTTTCAGGAAACACCATACACTTCTCCAGGGTGGCTGCTGGCAATTTACATCCTGCCAATCAGCATAACAAGGCTCCCTGTTCTCCATATCCTGTCCTACCTTTCTGGATTTTACACTTTTTTCAGATGGCCCTTTTGCCCGGGGGGCAGTGAGACTTCATTGTAGTGCAGATTTCTTTACAGGCTTGCTTGGTTGGCCAAAAAGGGCGTATGCGTTTTTTCCTGAATATATTCAGGAAAAAACGCATACGCCCTTTTTGGCCAAGTGCATCATTGTCGACGTTGTGCCTCGTTTCCTATGCTTTCAGGGCAATTCCTGTCTACCCCCTGCAATCGTTTTCCTGAAATTCTGCCCCGCTTTCAAGTCCCCTTCGCAGGATAACTTCAATATATTTTTGGAGGATAGCTGTCATTTATAACTCTGCAGGTTTGTGAATTACAGTGCCCCTGAGCTCCTTTCTTCAACTCGCTTTCTTGTGAGCTGGTCACAAAACCGCAGGATTGCTTAAGGCCCTAATCTGTTTCCGGCAGGGCACACTGAGCCTTTGTTTAATTCCTCTTCCTGGTGGGCAATGAGCGTTACATTTGCCCGTGGAAACACCTACAGCTAGTCTCTCATTGGTTCTCCCTATTCCTGTTCATCTTGCACAGAAATTGCAAGCTGTGCCAAAGAGGAGGTTAAGGCACTGACTCTCCAAGCAGGGAGAGTAATAGTAAAGCATCTGGAATGGTGAACCCGAGGACCAGGATACGAAAACAGAGATGCATTTTAAATCATTTCCCAATCACACGGTGGACGATACTCTGGGGTTCCCATGCATGTTTTAGCTGGAGGAAGAATGCCTTAAACCTGGAGAGTTGGGACCCATGGAATGGGTACCATGCAGTATGACTTCAAAGGGTCTGCATTTGCTCACCGAAACTCACCAGTGCTATCAGCCTGAAGTGTCCAGCCTTATGTCTCAACCAGCTCTGGGTGTAGATGTGGTAAATCCCGGTTGCATCACATGCCCTGAGTGAATTATTTAAGAATTGCTCTCTATTTCATTGTCTTTGTGTTTTGTTTTCGAAATTTATTTTGATAATGGGATTTATCGGATTTTCACTGCTGCATTTCCGCCGCTGTACACACGCTTGATTCTCTTACGGAGACATATATATCCATGGGTTTTAAGATTCTTCCTAGTCAGGTATATTCGTAGGCGTTGAATATGTGGTGTTGAGTCCATTTCGTTGAGCAAGGAGTAGGTCTTGTCTATTACATATTTGGCTTATGGAATGTTATCTGTGCTAATTTCAGTCTCTGGTTTTATGCAGCACCCCAACGCACCTTTCCCCATAAGCAAGCACTAGTTGGTTTTCTAAATTTGAGACCCTGTTCTGTTTTGTAATTCAGTTCATGTGTAGTCAAGTTTACATTCCGTGTATTAGTGATATCTTATGATGTTTCTTTTTCTGTGTGACGTAGTTCACGTAGAATCACCGTACCTGCATCCACTCACTATGCCGCTACGGGCCTGATGACACAGATTTCATTGCTGAGTGATATTGCATTGCACGTACGTGCCACAACTTCTGTATCCATTTTTTGCTTTCTGGGATATTTACCTGATACTGTAGACGAGCTTCTTGAGAACACAGCTGTCCCAAATATTGGGGTGGCTGTCTGTTTTTGATTTTAATTTCCGTAAGCTATAGGACCATAAGTGGAAGTGCCATAGGCTGTGTTGCTTTGTTTCTTACGTGTTTCAGGAAACACCATACACTTCTCCAGGGTGGCTGCTGGCAATTTACATCCTGCCAATCAGCATAACAAAGCTCCCTGTTCTCCATATCCTGTCCTACCTTTCTGGATTTTACACTTTTTTCAGATGGCCCTTTTGCCCGGGGGGCAGTGAGACTTCATTGTAGTGCAGATTTCCTTTACAGGCTTGCTTGGTTGGCCAAAAAGGGCGTATGCGTTTTTTCCTGAATATATTCAGGAAAAAACGCATACGCTCTTTTTGGCCTGGTGCATCATTGCCGACGTTCTTCCTCTTTTCCTATGCTTTCAGGGCAATTCCAGTCTACCCCCTGCAATCGTCTTCCTGAAATTCTGCCCCGCTTTCAAGTCCCCTTCGCAGGCTTACTTCAATATATTTTTGGAGGATAGCTGTCATTTATAACTCTGCAGGTTTGTGAATTACAGTGCCCCTGAGCTCCTTTCTTCAACTCGCTTTCTTGTGAGCTGGGCACAAAACCGCAGGATTGCTTCAGGCCCTAATCTGTTTCCAGCAGGGCACGCTGAACCTTTGGTTAATTCCTCTTCCTGGTGGGAAATGAGCGTTACATTTGCCCGTGCAGACACCTACAGCTAGTCTCTCATTGGTTCTCCCTATTCCTGTTCATCTTGCAGAGAAATTGCAAGCTGTGCCAAACAGGAGGTTAAAGGCACTGACTCTCCAAGCGGGGAGTGTGTTAGTAAAGCATCTGGAATGGTGAACCCGAGGACCAGGATACGAAAACTGAGATGCATTTTAAATCGTTTCCCAATCACACGGTGGACCATACTGTGTGTTTCCCATGCATGTTTTAGCTGGAGGACGAATCCCTTGAACCTGGAGAGTTGGGACCCATGGAATGGGTACCATGCAGTATGACTTCAAAGGGTCTGCATTTTCTCACTGAAACTCACCAATGCTATCAGCCTGAAGTGTCCAGCCTTATGTCTCAACCAGCTCTGGGTGTAGTTGGGGTAAATCCCGGTTGCATCACATGCCCTGAGTGAATTATTTAAGAATTGCTCTCTATTTCACTGTCTTTGTGTTTTGTTTTTGAAATTTATTTTGATAATGGGATTTATCGGATTTTCACTGCTGCGTTTATGCTGCTGTACACATGCTTGATTCTCTTACGGAGACATATAAATCCATGGGTTTTAAGATTTTTCCTAGTCAGGTATATTCCTAGGCGTTGAATATGTGGTGTTGAGTCCATTTCGTTGAGCAAGGAGTAGGTCTTGTCTATTACATATTTGGCTTATGGAATGTTATCTGTGCTAATTTCAGTCTCTGGTTTTATGCAGCACCCCAACGCACCTTTCCCCATAAGCAAGCACTAGTTGGTTTTCTAAATTTGAGACCCTGTTCTGTTTTGTAATTCAGTTCATGTGTAGTCAAGTTTACATTCCGTGTATTAGTGATATCTTATGATGTTTCTTTTTCTGTGTGACGTAGTTCACGTAGAATCACCGTACCTGCATCCACTCACTATGCCGCTACGGGCCTGATGACACAGATTTCATTGCTGAGTGATATTGCATTGCACGTACGTGCCACAACTTCTTTATCCATTTTTTGCTTTCTGGGATATTTACCTGGTACTGTAGACGAGCTTCTTGTGAACACAGCCGTCCCAAACATTGGGGTGGCTGTCTGTTTTTGATTTTAATTTCCGTAATCTTTGGGACCATAAGTGGAAGTGCCATAGGCTGTGTTGCTTTGTTTCTTATGGGTTTCAGGAAACACCATACACTTCTACAGGGTGGCTGTTGGCAGTTTACATCCTGCCAATCAGCATAACAAGGCTCCCTGTTCTCCATATCCTGTCTTACCTTTCTGGATTTTACACTTTTTTCAGATGGCCCTTTTGCCCAGGGGGCAGTTAGACTTCATTGTAGTGCAGATTTCCTTTACAGGCTTGCTTGGTTTGCGAAAAAGGGCGTATGCGTTTTTTCCTGAATATATTCAGGAAAAAATGCATACGCACTTTTTGGCCAAGTGCACCATTGTCGACGTTCTGCCTCTTTTCCTATGCTTTCTGGGCAATTCCAGTCTACCCCCTGCAATCGTTTTCCTGAAATTCTGCCCCGCTTTCAAGTCCCCTTCGCAGGCTTACTTCAATATATTTTTGGAGGATAGCTGTCATTTATACCTCTGCAGGTTTGTGAATTACAGTGCCCCTGAGCTCCTTTCTTCAACTCGCTTTCTTGTGAGCTGGGCACAAAACCGCAGGATTGCTTCAGGCCCTAATCTGTTTTCGGCAGGGCACGCTGAGCCTTTGGTTAATTCCTCTTCCTGGTGGGAAATGAGCCTTACATTTGCCCGTGCAGACACCTATAGCTAGTCTCTCATTGGTTCTCCCTATTCCTGTTCATCTTGCGCAGAAATTGCAAGCTGTGCCAAACAGGAGGTTAAAGGCACTGACTCTCCAAGCGGGGAGAGTGTTAGTAAACCGTCTGGAATGGTGAACCCGAGGACCAGGATACGAAAACTGAGATGCATTTTAAATCGTTTCCTAATCACACGGTGGACCATACTCGGCGTTTCCCACGCATGTTTTAGCTGAAGAAAGAATCCCTTGAACCTGGAGAGTTGGGACCCTTGGAATGGGTACCATGCAGTATGACTTCAAAGGATCTGCATTTGTTCACCGAAACTCACCAATGCTATCAGCCTGAAGTGTCCAGCCTTATGTGTCAACCAGCTCTGGGTGTAGATGTGGTAAATCCAGGTTGCATCACATGCCCTGAGTGAATTATTTAAGAATTGCTACCTATTTCACTGTCATTGTGTTTTGTTTTTGAAATTTATTTTAATAATGGGATTTATCGGATTTTCACTGCTTCGTTTATGCCGCTGTACACGCGCTTGATTCTCTTACGGAGACATATAAGTCCATGGGTTTTAAGATTCTTACTAATCCGTTATATTCTTAGGCATTGAATATGGCGTGTTGAGTCCATTTCGTTGAGCAAGGAGTAGGTCTTGACTATTACATATTTGGCTTATGGAATGGTATCTGTGCTAATTTCAATCTCTGGTTTTATGCAGCACCCCAACTCACCTTTCCCCTTAAGGAAGCATAAGTTGGTTTTCTTAATTTGAAACCCTCTTTTCTTTTGTAATTCAGTTCATGTGTAGCCTTGTTAACATTCCATGTATTAGTGATATCTTATGTCTTTTTCTTTTTGAATTATGTGACTTCGAATGATCACACGTAACTCCTCTGGAGTTGTTATAACTGGCCGTATTTCATTGATTTCCAGGCTGAGTAATATTCCACTCTACATAAGCACCACATCTCTGTCCGTTTTTTCTCTGCAGATACATTTAAGTTATATCCTAGTCGAAGGTCTTTTAAACAGAGAGGTGGTAAACATTGGGGTGCCTGTGTCCTCTCGATTTTTGTTTTTCCCAAGATATACGTCCATGAGTGCAAGTGCCCTGTGCTCGGTAGCTCATTTTTTAGATGCTTTAGTAAACACAATAGACTTATCCAGAGTGACCGTTGGCAATATACATTTCCACTATAAGACTCACAGGGCTCCCTTTTCTCCTTGCCCTGTCCTGCATTTCTGGTGTTTACACTTTATGAGGACGGCTCTTCTGACTGATGCAAAGTGATATGTTTTGTAGTATTGATTTCCAGTGCCCACCTGTTTGGTTGGCTAAAAAAGTGTATGCCCTTTTCTTGAATATATACAGAAAAAGACGCATACACCCTTTTTGGCCAACTGCAATGTTGGCAATGTTCAGCCCCTTTTCTTGTGCTTAATGGCGAGTCCTTTCTACCTCTTCCAATCCCTTTCCTGCCATTCTCCGTTGCTTACAAGTCCTTTTCTCTGACTTTCCTCAAGACATTTTTCAGTGATAGATATTTTCAATTCTGCAGTTTCGTGAATTTTAGTGCCCCTGAGTTCCATTTTCCAACTTGTGTTTATGGGAACTGGCCACAAAGCATCAGGATTCCTCAAGCCCTATTCTGTTTCCATGGGCAACCCTAGCCTTTGGTCAATTCGTCTTCCTGATTGGAAATTAGAGTGGCATGTGCCTGTCCGAACACCTAGGACTTGTCTCTCATTGTTCCTCCTCCTTCTGCTTCATCCTCTGGACAAATTCCAAACTGTATGCAACAGGATGTTGACAGTGCTGACATCTCCAAGTGGGGAGACTGTTAGTAAAGACGCTGGAGTGGTGAACCCTAGCACCAAGAGATGAGGAGATGAGATGCCTTTTCCAAACTTTTCCCGATCAGACGGTATACCATCCTCTGGGTGTGACAGGCATGTTTTAGGTGTAGGAAGGGTCCCATTCATGTGAGGAGAACACCAGGGGATTTTAAATATCAGTGTCTCTCCGCAACCCAAACTGGGGAATTTTTTAAGCTACGGCTACACATATGTTCATTAAGGGCCTTGGGAAGTAGGCAGAGTCCAAACTTTAGATGATTGAAGTCTTCAGGGTCAGAAGCACTCACCACTGTCTTCCCTTAGATTCCATTTTTACTGTCATTGATGGATGATGTCAATAAAAATATCTATTCTTTTTCAGATCATTTCCCCTTATAGGTTATTGCAAAATATTGAGTGTAGTTCCCTGTGCTATACAGTAGTTCCTTGCTGATGATTTCATACATAGCAGTGTGTATGTGTTAATCCCAAACTGTTAATTTATCCCTCCTCCTACCATTTCCCTTTGGTAATAATAAATTATAAGATTTTATGCTTCTCAGAAATGGGGGAGCTGAAAGAGAGGTATCATTTTCAATGCAAAAGCATTTAAAACAAGATTGAAGCTTTAACCAAGATTATTAGATGTACATCCTTGGAAAGAAATCACTTTGTTTCTCTAATATTGACCTGACAAAGAAGACAAACCTTTTCACTGAACTTGCTTATAAGAAAGTGATGGAAATATCAAATGGAAGTGTTAGAAACATCTTATTTTACCCGAGCCTTATACACTGTTCTATGTTAATTACAGTTTGGCTCACACATCTGTTCATTGAAGTTACAATGTTCTCAATTTCTGTTACTGATCCTCCAGAGTGGACGCCAACAAGTGTCCCCCTGCCCAGTGTCATTGGAGCCAATAGATCGAGACTGAGTTTGGTTCAAAAGCAAAGGAAACTTTATATTTTGATCAGAGAATGGAGAAGTGCTACCCTGTGGGCTGTGGGCTGGGCTGCTGTGTAGAGATCCTGTCAGAGTCACTGGGAGGGAGGGGGCTGAGCTCTCGAGGACCTGGTTGGCTGCAGCTCAGGCTCTATGTCACGGAGTCTGAACTGGGCCCCAGGAGCTGAAGTGTCATCGAGCCATTCTGCTCTAGGAAATCTGGTCTGAAGTGCCGGGTGTGGAACCTCTGTATGCGGGACACTAGGAGCACCTGAAATTAGACAAAGCACAAAGGATAAAAGTGGTTAGACTTTATTTTATTGCCCAGATTCTATTTTTATCTCCCAGGCATTTTTAAGGGGCTTTGCCTGGGACAAACTTCTCTTCTGCCTTTTGTCCCTTTCCTCATTCTTGGAGTGCTGCGGGTGCAGACCCTTCTTCTGTAACTGCTGAGTGCTGAGTTAGGAGGCTTCATACCCGTGGGCGAGGGTCAGAACTTCTCCCCAGCAGCCTCCAGGTGACGTTGATTGTCCTCAGGCCTCCTGCCTCCCTGCTCGTCCACCTGAGCACCAGTATTGGAAGTGTTATAGATTCTAATGACCTTTAAGGGTCCAGAAAGGAGATGTGCAGTGGCGCTGTGAGGTCCAGTTTCACTCCGCCCCACATTTGTTCGGCCACCTTAGGCTGACCGTTTCTGCCAGCCTAGATGCTCTGACCAACAGTCTGCGCTTTCTTCCATTAGGCCCCTGAATTAACGTAAAAACAGCACCAGGTGTCAGGATCCTGCCCGCTCAGCTCCCAGACAGTCCAGGGTCAGTGGTGATGAAGGATCATGATGGTCACTGAGTCAAGAGCCTTTGGAAGTAAACAGGAGTCCAGCCGGTCTTATTGGCCACCATCATCAGGGTGTCTGTAGGCTTTTCTATGGTGACAGCATGATATACGGTTCCCCCGCCAAGATTATTAGCTCCCCTCTGGGTACAGTAAGTACTGCAAGCAGTAGTCTACTCTTTTGGGACACACTCTTGTTGTTTTATGAGAGAAACTCCAGGTCAAGTGATGGTCACACGGGTCGTCATGGTGCCCCGTTGCCCCCGGTTATCTCTCTGGAGGTTGGAGTTGGAGGGCCTCCTCAATCGAGGTCAGTGTGCCCACGGAGCAAACCCTGCAACTTCAGGGCATGGTTGGGGGTTAGGATCACCACGTGGGGTCCGTTTCCCTTAGAAGGGAGGTGGCCTTTTGGGCTGCTGATTTCCAGGTTTTCAGATACCACCAGTATCTTGGCCAGATGTGGCGGTGGGCCAAGCCCCTTGGTGACCATAGCTTATCCTACCTGGATGGCATTCTTGCATTGTTCCATTTCAAGTGGTCCCAGTTTTTGCACTAATACTCCAATGGCGATTCACCTTTCACCAGGAATGTAAAGGTCAAAGGGTTTAGCTAAATTAGGGAGTTCCAGGGCAAGGGTCTGAATTGACTGCTCTTTCCATTCTTGAAAGGCCACTTCTGGATTCTATTCAAAAGGATCATCATCTTTTCCTTTCAGTGTTTCATATAGAGGCCCAGCTAGTAGACTGTAGTTAGGGATCCAGAGGCAGGAAACCCTGGCTTCCCCAGGAACCCCTAAGCTGTCTTCTAGTTTCAGAAAGGGGTAAGGCTGTAAATTGTTTCTTCCCTTTCCTGGGATGGGCTTCTCCGACCTTCTGTGAGAATGAAGCCCAGGCAGGTCACCGTAGTCTGTGATACTTGAGCTTTTTCGTGGACAACTTCTATCCTTTATTGGCTTGGTAGTTCTGAGGCCTCCTTAGTAGGGCTGGCGATCAGAATGTCGTCTGAATATTGAAGGAGTGTTTCCTTTTCCAGAGGTAGAACTTTTAGGTCTTTAGCTGAGCTTTCCCCAAAGATGGTGTGGGAATTTTTGAACCCTTGGGGCAAGACAGCCTGGAAGTATTGTTTTAGTTGTATGTTGAGTCCTGTCACTCACAAGCCAAAATTTCTTGTGACTCTGGGACTAGTGGAATACAAAAGAAGGCATCAGTGAAGACTAATACAGAATACCAAGTCCTGGTGGTTGGTAGAATGACCAGCAGGGTGTAGGATTTAGGAACTACTGGAGGTATATCCTCAGTGGCTTCACTGACTGTCCTGACATCCTTTACCAGGACTCCAGCAGCCCATGGGGCTCTCGAGGTCAGGCCAATCCCAGGATATGGAGCTCACCTGGGCAGGTACCCTACCCCCACCCCAGCCCACGGGGCTCTCGTGTTCAGGCCCCTCCCAGGATATGGGATTCCCTGGGCAGGTCCTCTGCAGTCCATGGGGCTCCCGTGGTCAGGCCCCTCCCAGGATACAGAGCTACCCTTGCAGGTACCTTGGCAGGGCTGGGCACACAGGAACCGTGCACATAGCCCTCATTGCAGAGCACTCCAAGCTCACCTGTCGCTCAGATCTGACACAGAGCACCTCAGAGCAGGACTTGAACTAACAAACAGCAGCTCTGACAGGTCTGTGACCCTGGGCATCACTCTGTGCGGCCTCCTCCACCTGGTCTTCCAGAGACTTCCACTGCACCCGGGGCACCAGGCCTCTGTCTCCAACCACCACCCACCCCTCCTCTCCCTGACTCCTGGGTTCCTCTCATTAGGAGAGGGTTTTCTTGAAGTTGTCTCCCACTCATGGGCCAGATAATATAATTAGAAAACAAGCCAGAGCTGCAGCCCCTTGTCTATCCTGACTCTCAGGAGCCCACACCTGTTCCTTGGACCTGGCCAATTCAGCAAGTTCCATTTTCAGCAACTGTGAGCCCCTGAGGGGTGATTATTGGCTGGCTTGGGAAGCCTGACCGTGCCGGCCAGCCCTCCCCAGGTGTGCCTGGGTTGAGATCAATATAAACACCGCTCCAGGCAGCAAGAGCCCCTGCAGCTGTGCCTGACGCCATTTTCTCTGCCCTGTCAGCAGTCTCGGGGCTGGGCTGGTGGGAGGGAGTGAGAGGTCACGGCTTTGTGGGTGTCCCAGTGTGAGTGGGGCTCTGCTGGACTTTCTGCAGCAGTTGCCAAGATGCTACCTGCTAAAGAAGAGGATGTGTCACCCACACCTGCCGCTGGAATTTCTCCCTGGGCACAGGTGAGGAAGGAAGAAAGCAGTGGGGGCCGGGACAGCAGGGGTATCTCAGGCAGGGAAATGGAGAGCTTCCAGAAGAGCACCCAGGGCCAGGACCATCCTGACTGGCCTGCAGGCACCAAGTCGGCTGGCATGCTGTCCCTCATGTGGCTCCATGGCCCTTCCTCTAGGTTTTCAAGTCCTTGTACATATTCAGGTGTTTAGCCTTGGAAGGGTGGGAACATTTCAGCAGCAGCTGGCCTGGGGCTCGGCCCACGTTTACTCACAGATACCTCGGCACGGTCCCCCAGCTTTGCAGTGAGGACGCTTGTTGCGAGGAGCATGCTGGCTGAATGGGAGATGATTCCCCACCACTGACCAACTTCAGAATTGTTTGCAATTGGAGCAAGTGCCCTGAAACGGTTTTCCTCTGTGTAACTGGTGGGTTCTGTTCTTTTTTATCTTTTTTTCGTTTTTGGTTCAAGGTAGATTTTATTCCTCTTTTGTGTATTTACAGATATAAGCATGGAAATAATTTATTCATATAAATACATGTATGTGAAGGGAAGAATATTTTTCTGTTTTACTTTTTTTAATTTTATTTTTTTATTTTGAATTTAATTTTATATTTTTATACAGTAGGTTGTTTTTGGTTATCTACTTTATACATATAAATGTATACATACCAATCCCAATATCTCAACTCCTCCCACCACCATCCCCAACAGCTTTCCCCCCTTGTTGTCCATACGTTTGTTGTATACATGTATTGCTCTATTTCTGCCTTGCAAAACGGTTCATCTGTACAATTTTTCTAGGTTCCACATATATGCATTAATATACAAGATTTGTTTTTCTCTTTCTGACTTACTTCACTCTGTATGACAGTCTCTAGATCCATCAACGTCTCTACAAATGTCCCAATTTCATTCCTTTTTATGGCTTAGTAATATTCCATTTTATATATGTACCACATCTTTATGCATTCGTCTGTCTGTGGGCATTTAGGTTGCTTCCATTTCCTGGATAGTGTAAATAGTGATGCAATGAACATTGTGGTGAATGTCTCTTTTTGATTTATGGTTTTGTCTGGGTATATGCCCAGTAGAGGGATTGCTGTATCATATGGTAATTCTATTCTTAGTTTTATAAGAAACTCCATAATGTTCTCCACAGTGACTGTATCAATTTACGTTCCCAACAATAGTGGAAGAGGATTCCTTATCTCCACACCGTTTCCAGCATTTGTTGTTTGTAGATTTTCTGATGATGCCCATTCTAATAGGTGTGAGGTGATACACCATGGATGAGTCTATTTCGTTGAGCAAAGAGTAGGTCTTGTTTATTACGTATTTGGCTTATGGAATGGTATGTGTGCTAATTTCAATCTGTTTTTATACAGCAGCCCAACTCAACTTTCCCCTTAAGCAAGCATAAGGTTTTTATCTAAATGTGAGACTCTGTTCGGTTTTGTAATTCAGTTTATGTGTAGCCAAGTTTACACTCCCTCTATTAGTGATATCTTATGATAATTATCTTTCTTTGTGTGACATATTTCTCTTAGAATCATCATAATTAAATCCACTCAATTTGCTGCTACAGGCCTGATGACATTGATTTCACTGCTGAGTGATATTCCGTTGTACGTAAGTAGCACTTCTTTATCCATTTTTTTCTTTCTGGGATACTTAATTTGTACTGGACTCGAGGTTCTTGTAAACACAGCAGCCCTAAATTTTGTGTTGGCTGTGTCTTGTTGATTTTAATTTTCCTAAGCTATAGGGTCAAAAGTGGAAGTGCCCTAGGCTCTGTAGCTTTGTTTTTTAGATGTTTCAGGATACACCATGAACATCTCCAGAGTGTCTGTTGGCAATTTACATCCCGCCCATCAGCATAACACGGCTCCCTGTTTTCCATGGCCTGTCCTGTGTTTCTGGTTTTTACACTTTATTCAGATGGCCTTTTTGACGAATGAGAAATGTGACTTCATTGTAGTGTGGATTTCCATTGCTGGAGTGCTTGGTTGGCCAAAATGTTCATATGCGTTTTTTCCTGAATATATTCAGGAAAAATGTATACGCACTTTTTGTCCATGTGCATCACTGTCAAAGATCTGCCGCTTTTCATATGCTTTAAATGCAATTCCAATCTACCTCTTGAAATATGATTCCTGCAATTCTGCCTCGTTTTCAAGTCCTCTTTGCAGACTTACTTCGATATATTTTTGCCAATAGCTGTCATTTATCTCTGCAGGTTTGTGAATTACAGTGCCCCTGAGCTCCTTTTTTAACTCGCTTCCTTGTAAGCTGGCCACAAAACTGCAGGTTTGCTTCAGGCCATAATCAGGGTCCGGCACGGCACTCTGAGCCTTTGGTTAATTCCTCTTCCTGGTGGGAAATTAGAGTTAAATGTGCCCCTCCAGATACCTGCCTCACTCCCAGCCACATGGTGATGTATGTCCTCAGGTTTGAGGCCATATGTGATGGGTTCCTCATCTTTTGATGATGTGGCCACACTGGTGTGTGGACACTCCTGCCTGGTTCCCATCCCCTTGGTGATGTGGGCCCTCTGGTGAGACTCTGATCCTGGTTGGGTTCCTCACACATCCGTGAGGTGAGCCCTCTTCTCTGAGGTCACTCCTGCCTGGCTGGCACAACCCACCTTGTTGACTTCGGCACCCTGGTGGCAGTTGGAGCCTGCTGGGAGCCTCCTTCCCACGGTGAGGAGGCCCTCCGGCGTCAGACCCTAATGGCGGGGTTCCCACATTTTCTAATATGTGCTAAGTGGTACGAGGGCACTCCTGCCAGGTTCCCATCCTCATGAGCGTGTGGGCCTTCTGTTCTGAGGTCCTAACGGCTGGGTTGCTCACACTTTCATGATGTGGGCCCTCTGCTGTGAGGTCAATCCTGCCTGGCTGGCGCACGTCGCCTTGGCGACGTGGACCCTCTGGTGGCAGTTGGAGCGTGCTGGGGCCTCCTCCCCTCAGTGATGAGGGCCTTCTGGTGTCAGGCCCTAAGTGCTGGGCTCCACACATTTTCTGATGTGTGCCCAGTGGTGCGAGTCACTCCTGCCAGGTTCCCATCCCCATGGGCATGTGGGACTTCTGTTCTGTGGTCCCAACTGCTGGGTTGCTCACAGTTTCATGATGTGGGCCCTTTGCTGTGTGTTCACTCTGGCCTGTATCCCATAGTGTCAGTGCTCTGGGCCTCCAGCTTGGAGTTTCCAACTTCTCGATTCCTCACCTTTTTTATTCTATGGGCCCTCGGTTGTGCGTCTCCTCCTGCATGCCTCACTCCCAGCCCCTTCGTGATGTGTGTCCCCTTGTTTGAGGCCACATGTGCTGTGTTCCTCACCTTTCTATAATGTGGCCACACTGGTGTGAGGACACTCTTGCCTGGTTCCCATTCCCTTGGTGATGTTGGCCCCACTGCTGTTAGGACAGTCTTGCCTGGTTCCCATCACCTTGGTGATGTTGGCCCTCTGGTGAGAGTCTGATCCTGGTTAGGTTCCTCACCCTTCTGTGAGGTGGGCCCTCTGCTCTGAGGTCACTCCTGCCTGGCTGGCACACCCCGCCTTGGCAACGTCGGCCATATGGTGGCAGTTGGAGCCTGCTGGGAGCCTCCTCCCCTCGGTGATGAGGGCCCTCTGGCCTCAGGCCCTAACTGCTGGGTTCCCACATTTTCTGATTCGTGCTAAGTGGTGCAAGGACACTCCTGCCAGGTTCCCATCCCCATGGGGATGTGAGCCTTCTGCTCTGAGGTCCCAACGGCTGTGTTGCTCACAGTTTCATGATGAGGGCCCTCTGGTGTGAGTTCACTCCTGCCTAGATCCCATAGCCTCGCTGCTCCTGGCTGCCTGCCGGAGGTTCCAACTGTGGGATTCCTCACCTTTTTTATTCTATGGTCCCTCTGTTTTGAGGATCCTCTGGCCTGCCTCACTCCCAGCCCCTTGGTGATGTGTGTCCTCAGGTTTGAGGCCACGTGTGCTGGGTCCCTCAAATTATGGTGATGTAGCCCCACTGGTGTGAGGACACTCCTGCCTGGTTCCCATTCCCTTGGTGATGTTGGCCCTCTGGTGACAGTCTGATCCTTGTTGGGTTCCTCACACTTCTGTGAGGTGGGCTTTCTGCTCTGAGGTCACTCCTGCCTGGTTGGCACACCCCGCCTTGGTGACATCGGCCTTATGGTGGCAGTTGGAGCCTGCTGGGAGCCTCCTCCCCTCGGTGATGAGGGTCCTCTGGCCTCAGGTCCTAACTGCTGGGTTCCCACATTTTCTGATTCGTGGAAGTGGGCCGAGGACACTCCTGTCAGGTTCCCATCCCCATAGGGATGTGGGCCTTCTGCTCTGAGGTCCCATCCGCTGGGTTGCTCACAGTTTCATGATGTGGGACCTCTGCTGTGAGTTTGCTGTGGCCTGGATCCCATAGACTCTGTGCTCTGGGCGGCCTACTGGCCGGTTCCAACTGCTGGATTCCTCACAACTTTTATTCTGTGGGCTCTGTTTTGTGAGGATACTCCTGCTTGCCTCACTCCTAGCCCCTTGGAGATGTGGGTCCCCTGTTTTAGGCCACATGTTCTGGGTTCCTCACCTTTCTATAATGTGGCCACACTGGTGTGAGGACCCTCCTGCCTGGTTCCGATCCCCTTGGTGATGTGGGCCCTCTGGTGAGAGTCTTATCCTGGCTGGTTTCCTCACCCTTCTGTGAGGTAGGCCCTCTGCGGTGAGGTCACTCCTGCCTGGCTGGCACACATCACCTTGGTGACGTGGGCCCTCAGTTGGGAGTTGGTGTCTGCTGCGAGTCTCCATCCCTCGGTAATGAGGGCCCTCTTGCGTCAGACCCTAACTCCTGGGCTCCCAAAATTTGCAGATGTGCGACCTGTGGTGCGAGTACACTCCTGTCAGGTTCCCAACCCCATGGGAATTTGGGCCTTCTGCTCTGAGGTCCCAACGGCTGGGGTGCTCACAGTTTCATGATGAGGGCCCTCTGATGTGCGTTCATTCCGGCCTAGATCCCATAGGCTTGCTGCTCCTGGGCGCCTGCTGGGAGGTTCCAACTGCGGGATTCCTCACCTTTTTTATTCTATGGGCCCTCTGTTTTGAGGCTCCTCCTGCCTGCCTCAATCCCAGCCCCGTTGTGATGTGTGTCCTCTGGTGTGAGGCCACGTGTGCTGGGTCCCTCACCTTTCGATGATGTGGCCCCAATGGTGTGAGGACACTCGTGCCTGTTTCCCAGCCCCTTGGTGATGTGGCCCCTCTGGTGAGAGTCTGATCCTGGCTGGGTTCCTTACCGTTCTGTGAGGTGGGCCCTGTGCTCTGAGGTAACTCCTGCCTGGCTTGCTCCCATTGCCTTGGTGACGTCGGCCCTCTGGTGGCAGTTGGATCCTTTTGGAGACTCCTGTCCTCGGTGATGAGGTCCCTCTGGCGTCAGGCTCTAACTGCTGGGCTCCCCAGGTTTTCTGATGTGAGCCCAGTGATGCCAGGACACTCGTGAAATGTTCCCATCCCCATGGCGATATGGGCCTTCTGCTCTGAGGTTCCAACGACTGGGTTGCTCACAGTTTCCTGATGTTAGCTCTCTGGTGTTAGTTCACTCATTCCTAGATCCCATAGCCTCTGTACTCTGGGCCGCCTGCTGGGAAGTTCCAACTGCTGGGTTCCTCACCTTTTTTATTCTTTGGGCCCTGTGTTGGGAGGCTCCTCCTGCCTGTGTCACTCCCAGCCCCTTGGTGATGTAGGTCCTCTGGTTTGTGGCCACATGTGCCAGTTTCCTCATCTTTTAGTGATGTGGCCCCACTGGTGTGAGGACACTCGTGCCTGGTTCCCGTCCCCTTGGTGATATGGGCCCTCTGGTGAGAGTCTGATCCTGGTTGGGTTCCTCACACTTCTTTGAGGTGGGCCGTCTGCTGTGAGGTCACTCCTGCCTGGCTGGCACACCCCGCCTTGGCGACGTGGGCCCTCTTGTGGTAGTTGGAACATGCTGGGAGCCTCCTCCCCTCAGTGATGAGGGCCCTCTGGCGTCAGGCCCTAACTGCTGGGTACCCACATTTTCTGATATGTGTTAAGTGGTGCGAGGACACTCCTGCCATGCTCCCAACACCTTGGGGATGTGGACCTTCTGCTCTGAGGTCCAAATGGCTGGGTTGCTCGCAGTTTCATGATGTGGACTCTCTGCTGTGAGTTTACTGTGGCCTGAATTGCATAGACTTGGTGCTCTTGGCCGCCTGCTGGGAGGTTCCCATTGCTGGATTCCTCAGCTTTTTTATTCTATGGGCCCTGTGTTGTGAGGCTACTCCTGCCTGCCTCATTCCGAGCCCCTTGGAGATGTGGGTCTTCTGGTTTAGGCCACATGTGCTGGGTTCCTCACCTTTCTATGATGTGGCCACACTGGTGTGAAGACTCTCCTGCCTGGTTCTGATCACCTTGGTGATGTGGGCCCTCTGGTGAGAGTCTTATCCTGGCTGTGTTCCTCACCCTTCTGTGAGGTAGGCCCTCTGCGGTGAGGTCACTCCTACCTGGCTGTCACACGTCACCTTGGCGACGTGGGACCTCAGTTGGGTGTTGGTGCCTGATTGGAGTCGCCTCCCCTTGGTAATGAGAACCCTCTGGCGTCAGGCCCTAACTCCTGGGTTCCCTAAATTCTCTGATGTGTGCCCTGTGGTGCGAGTACACTTCTGACAGGTTCCCAACCCCATGGGAATGTGGGCCTTCTGCTCTGAGATCCCAACGCCTAGGTTGCTCACAGTTTCATGATGACGGCCCTCTGGTGTGAGATCACTCCGGCCTGGATCCCATAGTCTCGCTGCTCCTGGCCGCCTGCTGGGAGGTTCCAACTGCGGGATTCTTCACCTCTTTAATTCTATGGTCCCTCTGTTTTGAGGCTCCTCCTGCCTGCCTCAATCCCAGCTCCCTTGTGATGTGTGTCCTCTGGTTTGAGGCCACGTGTGCTGGGTCCCTCACTTTTTGGTGATGTGGCCCCACTAGTGTGAGGACACTCCTGCCTGGTTCCCATTCCCTTGGTGATGTGGGCCCTCTGGTGAGAATCTGATCCTCTTTGGTTCTTCACACTTCTGTGAGGTTGACCCTCTGCTCTGAGGTCACTCCTGCCTGGTTGTCGCACTCCGCATTGGCGACGTCGCCCCTCTGGTAGCAGTCGGAGCTGGCTGGGAGCCACCGCCCCTCGGTGATGAGGGCCCTCTGGCATCAGGCACTAATTGCTGGGCTCCCCCCTTTTTTTCATGTGTGCCCACTCTTGCGATGACACTCCTGCTTGTTTCCCATCCCCATGGGGATGTGGGCCTTCTGCTCTGAGGTCACAATGGCTGGGTTGCTTACAGAATCACAATGAGGGCCCTCTGTTGTGAGTTCATGCCGGCCTGGATCTCATAGCCTCAGTGCTCTGGGCCGCCTGCTAGGAAGATCCAACTGCTGGTTTCCACACCTTTTGTATACAATGGGACATGTGTTGTGAGGTTAATCCTGCCTGCCTCACTCCGAAACCCATGGTGATGTGGGTCCTCTGGTTTGAGGCCACATGTGCTGGGTACCTCAACTTTTGATGATGTGGCCCCACGGGTGTGAGGACACTCCTGCCTGGTTCCCATCACCTTGGTGATGTGGGCCCTCTGGGGAGAGTCTGATCCTGGCTGGGTTCCCTACCATTCTGTGAGGTGGGCCCTCTGATGTCAGGTCACTCCTGCCTGGCTAGCTCACATCGCCTTGGCGACGTGGGCCCTCTGTTGGCCACTGGAGCATGCTGGGAGCTCCAGCGAAAACTGAGATGCATTTTAAATCATTTCCCAATCACACGGTGGACGATACTCTGGGTTTCCCATGCATGTTTTAGCTGGAGGACGAATCCCTTGAACCTGGAGTGTTGGGACCCATGGAATGGGTACCATGCAGTATGACTTCAAAGGGTCTGCATTTGCTCACCGAAACTCACCAATGCTATCAGCCTGAAGTGTCCAGCCTTATGTCTCAACCAGCTCTGGGTGTAGATGTGGTCAATCCCGGTTGCATCACATGCCCTGAGTGAATTATTTAAGAATTGCTCTCTATTTCACTGTCTTTGTGTTTTGTTTTCGAAATTTATTTTGATAATGGGATTTATCGGATTTTCACTGCTGCGTTTCGGCCATTGTACACACGCTTGATTCTCTTACGGAGACATATATATCCATGGGTTTTAAGATTATTCCTAGTCAGGTATATTCCTAGGCGTTGAATATGTGGTGTTGGGTCCATTTCGTTGAGCAAGGAGTAGGTCTTGTCTATTACATATTTGGCTTATGGAAAGTTATCTGTGCTAATTTCAGTCTCTGGTTTTATGCAGCACCCCAAGGCACCTTTCCCCATAAGCCAGCACTAGTTGGTTTTCTAAATTTGAGACCCTGTTCTTTTTTGTAATTCAGTTCATGTGTAGTCAAGTTTTCATTCCGTGTATTAGTGATATCTTATGATGTTTCTTTTTCTGTGTGACGTAGTTCTCGTAGAATCACCGTACCTGCATCCACTCACTATGCCGCTACGGGCCTGATGACACAGATTTCATTGCTGAGTGATACTGCATTGTACGTACGTGCCACAAATTCTTTATCCATTTTTTGCTTTCTGGGATATTTACCTGATACTGTAGACGAGCTTCTTGTGAACACAGCCGTCCCAAATATTGGGGTGGCTGTCTGTTTTTGATTTTAATTTCCGTAAGCTATAGGACCATAAGTGGAAGTGCCATAGGCTGTGTTGCTTTGTTTCTTACGTGTTTCAGGAAACAACATACACTTCTCCAGGGTGGCTGCTGGCAATTTACATCCTGCCAATCAGCATAACAAGGCTCCCTGTTCTCCATATCCTGTCCTACCTTTCTGGATTTTACACTTTTTTCAGATGGCCCTTTTGCCCGGGGGGGGCAGTGAGATTTCATTGTAGTGAGGATTTCCTTTACAGGCTTGCTTGGTTGGCCAAAAAGGGCGTATGCGTTTTTTCCTGAATATATTCAGGAAAAAACGCATACGCCCTTTTTGGCCAAGTGCATCATTGTCGACGTTGTGCCTCTTTTCCTATGCTTTCAGGGCAATTCCAGTCTACCCCCTGCAATCGTTTTCCTGAAATTCTGCCCCGCTTTCAAGTCCCCTTCGCAGGCTTACTTCAATATATTTTTGGAGGAGAGCTGTCATTTATAACTCTGCAGGTTTGTGAAGTACAGTGCCCCTGAGCTCCTTTCTTCAACTCGCTTTCTTGTGAGCTGGGCACAATACCGCAGGGTTGCTTCAGGCCCTAATCTGTTTTCAGCAGGGCACGCTCAGCCTTTTTTTAATTCCTCTTCCGGGTCGGCAATGAGCGTTACATTTGCCCGTGCAGACACCTACAGCTAGTCTCTCATTGGTTCTCCCTATTCCTGTTCATCTTGCACAGAAATTGCAAGCTGTGCCAAACAGGAGGTTAAAGGCACTGACTCTCCAAGCGGGGAGAGTGTTAGTAAAGCATCTGGAATGGTGAACCCGAGGACCAGGATACGAAAACTGAGATGCATTTTAAATCGTTTTCCAATCACACGGTAGACGATACTCTGTGTTTCCCATGCATGTTTTAGCTGGAGGAAGAATGCCTTGAACCTGGAGAGTTGGGACCCATGGAATGGGTACCATGCAGTATGACTTCAAAGGGTCTGCATTTGCTCACCGAAACTCACCAATGCTATCAGCCTGAAGTGTCCAGCCTTATGTCTCAACCAGCTCTGGGTGTAGATGTGGTCAATCCCGGTTGCATCACATGCCCTGAGTGAATTATTTAAGAATTGCTCTCTATTTCACTGTCTTTGTGTTTTGTTTTCGAAATTTATTTTGATAATGGGATTTATCGGATTTTCACTGCTGCGTTTCCGCCGCTGTACACACGCTTGATTCTCTTATGGAGACATATATATCCATGGGTTTTAATATTCTTCCTAGTCAGGTATATTCCTAGGCGTTGAATATGTGGTGTTGGGTCCATTTCGTTGAGCAAGGAGTAGGTCTTGTCTATTACATATTTGGCTTATGGAATGTTATCTGTGCTAATTTCAGTCTCTGCTTTTATGCAGCACCCCAACGCACCTTTCCCCATAAGCAAGCACTAGTTGGTTTTCTAAATTTGAGACCCTGTTCTGTTTTGTAATTCAGTTCATGTGTAGTCAAGTTTACATTCCGTGTATTAGTGATATCTTATGATGTTTCTTTTTCTGTGTGACGTAGTTCACGTAGAATCACCGTACCTGCATCCACTCACTATGCCGCTACGGGCCTGATGACACAGATTTCATTGCTGAGTGATATTGCATTGTACGTACGTGCCACAACTTCTTTATCCATTTTTTGCTTTCTGGGATATTTACCTGATAATGTAGACGAGCTTCTTGTGAACACAGCCGTCCCAAATATTGGGGTGGCTGTCTGTTTTTGATTTTAATTTCCGTAAGCTATAGGACCATAAGTGGAAGTGCCATAGGCTGTGTTGCTTTGTTTCTTACGTGTTTCAGGAAACACCATACACTTCTCCAGGGTGGCTGCTGGCAATTTACATCCTGCCAATCAGCATAACAAGGCTCCCTGTTCTCCATATCCTGTCCTACCTTTCTGGATTTTACACTTTGTTCAGATGGCCCTTTTGCCCGGGGGGGCAGTGAGATTTCATTGTAGTGCAGATTTCCTTTACAGGCTTGCTTGGTTGGCCAAAAAGGGCGTATGCGTTTTTTCCTGAATATATTCAGGAAAAAACGCATACGCCCTTTTTGGCCAAGTGCATTATTGTCGACGTTGTGCCTCTTTTCCTATGCTTTCAGGGCAATTCCAGGCTACCCCTGCAATCGTTTTCCTGAAATTCAGCCCCGCTTTCAAGTCCCCTTCGAAGGCTTACTTCAATATATTTTTGGAGGATAGCTGTCATTTATAACTCTGCAGGTTTGTGAAGTACAGTGCCCCTGAGCTCCTTTCTTCAACTCGCTTTCTTGTGAGCTGGGCACAAAACCGCAGGATTGCTTCAGGCCCGAATCTGTTTCCAGCAGGGCACATTGAGCCTTTGTTTAATTCCTCTTCCTGGTGGGCAATGAGCGTTACATTTGCCCGTGCAGACACCTACAGCTAGTCTCTCATTGGTTCTCCCTATTCCTGTTCATCTTGCACAGAAATTGCAAGCTGTGTGAAACAGGAGGTTAAAGGCACTGACTCTCCAAGCGGGGAGAGTGTTAGTAAAGCATCTGGAATGGTGAACCCGAGGACCAGGAAACAAAAACTGAGATGCATTTTAAATCATTTCCCAATCACACGGTGGACGATACTCTGGGTTTCCCATGCATGTTTTAGCTGGAGGAAGAATGCCTTGAATCTGGAGAGTTGGGACCCATGGAATGGGTACCATGCAGTATGACTTCAAAGGGTCTGCATTTGCTCACCGAAACTCACCAATGCTATCAGCCTGAAGTGTCCAGCCTTATGTCTCAACCAGCTCTGGGTGTAGATGTGGTCAATCCCGGTTGCATCACATGCCCTGAGTGAATTATTTAAGAATTGCTCGCTATTTCACTGTCTTTGTGTTTTGTTTTCGAAATTTATTTTGATAATGGGATTTATCGGATTTTCACTGCTGTGTTTCGGCCGCTGTACACACGCTTGATTCTCTTACGGAGACATATATATCCATGGGTTTTAAGATTCTTCCTAGTCAGGTATATTCCTAGGCGTTGAATATGTGGTGTTGGGTTCATTTCGTTGAGCAAGGAGTAGGTCTTGTCTATTACATATTTGGCTTATGGAAAGTTATCTGTGCTAATTTCAGTCTCTGGTTTTATGCAGCACCCCAAGGCACCTTTCCCCATAAGCAAGCATTAGTTGGTTTTCTAAATTTGAGACCCTGTTCTGTTTTGTAATTCAGTTCATATGTAGTCAAGTTTACATTCCGTGTATTAGTGATATCTTATGATGTTTCTTTTTCTGTGTGACGTAGTTCACGTAGAATCACCGTACCTGCATCCACTTACTATGCCGCTAGGGGCCTGATGACACAGATTTCATTGCTGAGTGATATTGCATTGTACGTACGTGCCACAACTTCTTTATCCATTTTTTGCTTTCTGGGATATTTACCTGATACTGTAGACGAGCTTCTTGTGAACACAGCCGTCCCAAATATTGGGGTGGCTGTCTGTTTTTGATTTTAATTTCCGTAAGCTATAGGACCATAAGTGGAAGTGCCATAGGCTGTGTTGCTTTGTTTCTTACTTGTTTCAGGAAACACCATACACTTCTCCAGGGTGGCTGCTGGCAATTTACATCCTGCCAATCAGCATAACAAGGCTCCCTGTTCTCCATATCCTGTCCTACCTTTCTGGATTTTACACTTTGTTCAGATGGCCCTTTTGCCCGGGGGGGCAGTGAGATTTCATTGTAGTGCAGATTTCCTTTACAGGCTTGCTTGGTTGGCCAAAAAGGGCGTATGCGTTTTTTCCTGAATATATTCAGTAAAAAACGCATACGCCCTTTTTGGCCAAGTGCATCATTGTCGACGTTCTGCCTCTTTTCCTATGCTTTCAGGGCAATTCCAGTCTACCCCCTGCAATCGTTTTCCTGAAATTCTGCCCCGCTTTCAAGTCCCCTTCGCAGGCTTACTTCAATATATTTTTGGAGGATAGCTGTCATTTATAACTCTGCAGGTTTGTGAATTACAGTGCCCTTGAGCTCCTTTCTTCAACTCGGTTTCTTGTGAGCTGGGCACAAAACCGCAGGATTGCTTCAGGCCCTAATCTGTTTTCAGCAGGGCACACGGAGCCTTTGTTTAATTCCTCTTTCTGGTGGGCAATGAGCGTTACATTTGCCCGTGCAGACACCTACAGCTAGTCTCTCATTGGTTCTCCCTATTCCTGTTCATCTTGCACAGAAATGGCAAGATGTGCCAAACAGGAGGTTAAAGGCACTGACTCTCCAAGCGGGGAGAGTGTTAGTAAAGCATCTGGAATGGTGAACCCGAGGACCAGGAAACAAAAACTGAGATGCATTTTAAATCATTTCCCAATCACACGGTGGACGATACTCTGGGTTTCCCATGCATGTTTTAGCTGGAGGAAGAATGCCTTGAATCTGGAGAGTTGGGACCCATGGAATGGGTATCATGCAGTATGACTTCAAAGGGTCTGCATTTGCTCACCGAAACTCACCAGTGCTATCAGCCAGAAGTGTCCAGCCTTATGTCTCAACCAGCTCTGGGTGTAGATGTGGTCAATCCCGGTTGCATCACATGCCCTGAGTGAATTATTTAAGAATTGCTCTCTATTTCACTGTCTTTGTGTTTTGTTTTCGAAATTTATTTTGATAATGGGATTTATCGGATTTTCACTGCTGCGTTTCGGCCGCTGTACACACGCTTGATTCTCTTACGGAGACATATATATCCATGGGTTTTAAGATTCTTCCTAGTCAGGTATATTCCTAGGCGTTGAATATGTGGTGTTGGGTCCATTTCGTTGAGCAAGGAGTAGGTCTTGTCTATTACATATTTGGCTTATGGAAAGTTATCTGTGCTAATTTCAGTCTCTGGTTTTATGCAGCACCCCAAGGCACCTTTCCCCATAAGCCAGCACTAGTTGGTTTTCTAAATTTGAGACCCTGTTCTTTTTTGTAATTCAATTCATGTGTAGTCAAGTTTACATTCCGTGTATTAGTGATATCTTATGATGTTTCTTTTTCTGTGTGACGTAGTTCACGTAGAATCACCGTACCTGCATCCACTCACTATGCCGCTACGGGCCTGATGACACAGATTTCATTGCTGAGTGATATTGCATTGTACGTACGTGCCACAACTTCTTTATCCATTTTTTGCTTTCTGGGATATTTACCTGATAATGTAGACGAGCTTCTTGTGAACACAGCCGTCCCAAATATTGGGGTGGCTGTCTGTTTTTGATTTTAATTTCCGTAAGCTATAGGACCATAAGTGGAAGTGCCATAGGCTGTGTTGCTTTGTTTCTTACGTGTTTCAGGAAACACCATACACTTCTCCAGGGTGGCTGCTGGCAATTTACATCCTGCCAATCAGCATAACAAGGCTCCCTGTTCTCCATATCCTGTCCTACCTTTCTGGATTTTACACTTTTTTTAGATGGCCCTTTTGCCCGGGGGGGCAGTGAGATTTCATTGTAGTGCAGATTTCCTTTACAGGCTTGCTTGGTTGGCCAAAAAGGGCGTATGCGTTTTTTCCTGAATATATTCAGGAAAAACGCATACGCCTTTTTGGCCAAGTGCATTATTGTCGACGTTGTGCCTCTTTTCCTATGCTTTCAGGGCAATTCCAGGCTACCCCTGCAATCGTTTTCCTGAAATTCAGCCCCGCTTTCAAGTCCCCTTCGAAGCTTACTTCAATATATTTTTGGAGGATAGCTGTCATTTATAACTCTGCAGGTTTGTGAAGTACAGTGCCCCTGAGCTCCTTTCTTCAACTCGCTTTCTTGTGAGCTGGGCACAAAACCGCAGGATTGCTTCAGGCCCTAATCTGTTTCCAGCAGGGCACATTGAGCCTTTGTTTAATTCCTCTTCCTGGTGGGCAATGAGCGTTACATTTGCCCGTGCAGACACCTACAGCTAGTCTCTCATTGGTTCTCCCTATTCCTGTTCATCTTGCACAGAAATTGCAAGCTGTGTGAACAGGAGGTTAAAGGCACTGATCTCCAAGCGGGGAGAGTGTTAGTAAAGCATCTGGAATGGTGAACCCGAGGACCAGGAAACAAAAACTGAGATGCATTTTAAATCATTTCCCAATCACACGGTGGACGATACTCTGGGTTTCCCATGCATGTTTTAGCTGGAGGAAGAATGCCTTGAATCTGGAGAGTTGGGACCCATGGAATGGGTACCATGCAGTATGACTTCAAAGGGTCTGCATTTGCTCACCGAAACTCACCAATGCTATCAGCCTGAAGTGTCCAGCCTTATGTCTCAACCAGCTCTGGGTGTAGATGTGGTCAATCCCGGTTGCATCACATGCCCTGAGTGAATTATTTAAGAATTGCTCGCTATTTCACTGTCTTTGTGTTTTGTTTTCGAAATTTATTTTGATAATGGGATTTATCGGATTTTCACTGCTGTGTTTCGGCCGCTGTACACACGCTTGATTCTCTTACGGAGACATATATATCCATGGGTTTTAAGATTCTTCCTAGTCAGGTATATTCCTAGGCGTTGAATATGTGGTGTTGGGTTCATTTCGTTGAGCAAGGAGTAGGTCTTGTCTATTACATATTTGGCTTATGGAAAGTTATCTGTGCTAATTTCAGTCTCTGGTTTTATGCAGCACCCCAAGGCACCTTTCCCCATAAGCAAGCATTAGTTGGTTTTCTAAATTTGAGACCCTGTTCTGTTTTGTAATTCAGTTCATATGTAGTCAAGTTTACATTCCGTGTATTAGTGATATCTTATGATGTTTCTTTTTCTGTGTGACGTAGTTCACGTAGAATCACCGTACCTGCATCCACTTACTATGCCGCTAGGGGCCTGATGACACAGATTTCATTGCTGAGTGATATTGCATTGTACGTACGTGCCACAACTTCTTTATCCATTTTTTGCTTTCTGGGATATTTACCTGATACTGTAGACGAGCTTCTTGTGAACACAGCCGTCCCAAATATTGGGGTGGCTGTCTGTTTTTGATTTTAATTTCCGTAAGCTATAGGACCATAAGTGGAAGTGCCATAGGCTGTGTTGCTTTGTTTCTTACGTGTTTCAGGAAACACCATACACTTCTCCAGGGTGGCTGCTGGCAATTTACATCCTGCCAATCAGCATAACAAGGCTCCCTGTTCTCCATATCCTGTCCTACCTTTCTGGATTTTACACTTTGTTCAGATGGCCCTTTTGCCCGGGGGGGCAGTGAGATTTCATTGTAGTGCAGATTTCCTTTACAGGCTTGCTTGGTTGGCCAAAAAGGGCGTATGCGTTTTTTCCTAAATATATTCAGTAAAAAACGCATACGCCCTTTTTGGCCAAGTGCATCATTGTCGACGTTCTGCCTCTTTTCCTATGCTTTCAGGGCAATTCCAGTCTACCCCCTGCAATCGTTTTCCTGAAATTCTGCCCCGCTTTCAAGTCCCCTTCCCAGGCTTACTTCAATATATTTTTGGAGGATAGCTGTCATTTATAACTCTGCAGGTTTGTGAATTACAGTGCCCCTGAGCTCCTTTCTTCAACTCGCTTTCTTGTGAGCTGGGCACAAAACCGCAGGATTGCTTCAGGCCCTAATCTGTTTTCAGCAGGGCACACGGAGCCTTTGTTTAATTCCTCTTCCTGGTGGGCAATGAGCGTTACATTTGCCCGTGCAGACACCTACAGCTAGTCTCTCATTGGTTCTCCCTATTCCTGTTCATCTTGCACAGAAATGGCAAGATGTGCCAAACAGGAGGTTAAAGGCACTGACTCTCCAAGCGGGGAGAGTGTTAGTAAAGCATCTGGAATGGTGAACCCGAGGACCAGGAAACAAAAACTGAGATGCATTTTAAATCATTTCCCAATCACACGGTGGACGATACTCTGGGTTTCCCATGCATGTTTTAGCTGGAGGAAGAATGCCTTGAATCTGGAGAGTTGGGACCCATGGAATGGGTATCATGCAGTATGACTTCAAAGGGTCTGCATTTGCTCACCGAAACTCACCAGTGCTATCAGCCAGAAGTGTCCAGCCTTATGTCTCAACCAGCTCTGGGTGTAGATGTGGTCAATCCCGGTTGCATCACATGCCCTGAGTGAATTATTTAAGAATTGCTCTCTATTTCACTGTCTTTGTGTTTTGTTTTCGAAATTTATTTTGATAATGGGATTTATCGGATTTTCACTGCTGCGTTTCGGCCGCTGTACACACGCTTGATTCTCTTACGGAGACATATATATCCATGGGTTTTAAGATTCTTCCTATTCAGGTATATTCCTAGGCGTTGAATATGTGGTGTTGGGTCCATTTCGTTGAGCAAGGAGTAGGTCTTGTCTATTACATATTTGGCTTATGGAAAGTTATCTGTGCTAATTTCAGTCTCTGGTTTTATGCAGCACCCCAAGGCACCTTTCCCCATAAGCCAGCACTAGTTGGTTTTCTAAATTTGAGACCCTGTTCTTTTTTGTAATTCAATTCATGTGTAGTCAAGTTTACATTCCGTGTATTAGTGATATCTTATGATGTTTCTTTTTCTGTGTGACGTAGTTCACGTAGAATCACCGTACCTGCATCCACTCACTATGCCGCTACGGGCCTGATGACACAGATTTCATTGCTGAGTGATATTGCATTGTACGTACGTGCCACAACTTCTTTATCCATTTTTTGCTTTCTGGGATATTTACCTGATAATGTAGACGAGCTTCTTGTGAACACAGCCGTCCCAAATATTGGGGTGGCTGTCTGTTTTTGATTTTAATTTCCGTAAGCTATAGGACCATAAGTGGAAGTGCCATAGGCTGTGTTGCTTTGTTTCTTACGTGTTTCAGGAAACACCATACACTTCTCCAGGGTGGCTGCTGGCAATTTACATCCTGCCAATCAGCATAACAAGGCTCCCTGTTCTCCATATCCTGTCCTACCTTTCTGGATTTTACACTTTTTTAGATGGCCCTTTTGCCCGGGGGGGCAGTGAGATTTCATTGTAGTGCAGATTTCCTTTACAGGCTTGCTCGGTTGGCCAAAAAGGGCGTATGCGTTTTTTCCTGAATATATTCCTGAATATATTCAGGAAAAAACGCTTACGCCCTTTTTGGCCAAGTGCATCATTGTCGACGTTGTGCCTCTTTTCCTATGTTTTCAGGGCAATTTCAGTCTACCCCCTGCAATCGTTTTCCTGAAATTCTGCCCTGCTTTCAAGTCCCCTTCGCAGGCTTACTTCAATATACTTTTGGAAGATAGCTGTCATTTATAACTCTGCAGGTTTGTGAATTACAGTGCCCCTGAGCTCCTTTCTTCAACTCGCTTTCTTGTGAGCTGGGCACAAAACCGCAGGATTGCTTCAGGCCCTAATCTGTTTCCAGCAGGGCACACTGAGCCTTTGTTTAATTGTTCTTCCTGGTGGGCAATGAGCGTTACATTTGCCCGTGCAGACACCTATAGCTAGTCTCTCATTGGTTCTCCCTATTCCTGTTCTTCTTGCACAGAAATTGCAAGCTGTGCCAAAGAGGAGGTTAAAGGCACTGACTCTCCAAGCGGTGAGAGTGTTAGTAAAGCATCTGGAATGGTGAACCCGAGGACCAGGATACGCAAGCTGAGATGAATTTTAAATCGTTTCCCAATCACACGGTGGACGATACTCTGGGTTTCCCATGCATGTTTTAGCTGGAGGAAGAATCCCTTGAACCTGAAGAGTTGGGACCCATGGAATAGGTACCATGCAGTATGACTTCAAAGGGTCTGCATTTGCTCACCGAAACTCACCAATGCTATCAGCCTGAAGAGTCCAGCCTTATGTCTCAACCAGCTCTGGGTGTAGATGTGGTCAATCCCGGTTGCATCACATGCCCTGAGTGAATTATTTAAGAATTGCTCTCTATTTCACTGTCTTTGTGTTTTGTTTTCGAAATTTATATTGATAATGGGATTTATCGGATTTTCACTGCAGCGTTTCGGCCACTGTACACACGCTTGATTCTCTTACGGAGACATATATATCCATGGGTTTTAAGATTATTCCTAGTCAGGTATATTCGTAGGCGTTGAATATGTGGTGTTGGGTCCATTTCGTTGAGCAAGGAGTAGGTCTTGTCTATTACATATTTGGCTTATGGAAAGTTATCTGTGCTAATTTCAGTCTCTGGTTTTATGCAGCACCCCAACGCACCTTTCCCCATAAGCAAGCACTAGTTGGTTTTCTAAATTTGAGACCCTGTTCTGTTTTGTAATTCAGTTCATGTGTAGTCAAGTTTTCATTCCGTGTATTAGTGATATCTTATGATGTTTCTCTTTCTGTGTGACGTAGTTCACGTAGAATCACCGTATCTGCATCCACTGACTATGCCGCTACGGGCCTGATGACACAGATTTCATTGCTGAGTGATATTGCATTGTACGTACGTGCCACAATTTCTTTATCCATTTTTTGCTTTCTGGGATATTTACCTGATACTGTAGACGAGCTTCTTGTGAACACAGCCGTCCCAAATATTGGGGTGGCTGTCTGTTTTTGATTTTAATTTCCGTAAGCTATAGGACCATAAGTGCAATTGCCATAGGCTGTGTTGCTTTGTTTCTTATGTGTTTCAGGAAACACCATACACTTCTCCAGGGTGGCTGCTGGCAATTTACATCCTGCCAATCAGCATAACAAGGCTCCCTGTTCTCCATATCCTGTCCTACCTTTCTGGATTTTACACTTTTTTCAGATGGCCCTTTTGCCCGTGGGGCAGTGAGACTTTATTGTAGTGCAGATTTCCTTTACAGGCTTGCTTGGTTGGCCAAAAAGTGCGTACGCGTTTTTTCCTGAATATATTCAGGAAAAAACGCATACGCCCTTTTTGGCCAAGTGCATCATTGTCGACGTTGTGCCTCTTTTCCTATGCTTTCAGGGCAATTCCAGTCTACCCCCTGCAATCGTTTTCCTGAAATTCTACCCAGATTTCAAGTCCCCTTCGCAGGCTTACTTCAATATATTTTTGGAGGATAGCTGTCATTTATAACTCTGCAGGTTTGTGAATTACAGTGCCCCTGAGCTCCTTTCTTCAACTCGCTTTCTTGTGAGCTGGGCACAAAACCGCAGGATTGCTTCAGGCCATAATCTGTTTCCGGCAGGGCACACTGAGCCTTTGGTTAATTCCTCTTCCTGGTGGGAAATGAGCGTTACATTTGCCCATTCAGACACCTACAGCTAGTCTCTCATTGTTTCTCCCTATTCCTGTTCATCTTGCACAGAAATTGCAAGCTGTGCCAAAGAGGAGGTTAAAGGCACTGACTCTCCAAGCGGGGAGAGTGTTAGTAAAGCATCTGTAATGGTGAACCCGAGGACCAGGAATCGAAAACCGAGATGCATTTTAAATCGTGTCCCAATCACACGGTGGACAATACTCTGTGTTTCCCATGCATGTTTTAGCTGGAGGAAGAATCCCTTGAACCTGGAGAGTTGGGACCCATGGAATGGGTACCATGCAGTATGACTTCAAAGGGTCTGCATTTGCTCACCAAAACTCACCAATGCTATCAGCCTGAACTGTCCAGCCTTATGTCTCAACCAGCTCTGGGTGTAAATGTGTTAAATCCCGGTTGCATCACATGCCCTGAGTGAATTATTTAAGAATTGCTCTCTATTTCACTGTCTTTGTGTTTTGTTTTTGAAATTTATTTTGATAATGGGATTTATCAGATTTTCACTGCTGCGTTTATGCCGCTGTACACACACTTGATTCTCTTACGGAGACATATAAATCCATGGGTTTTAAGACTCTTCCTAGTCAGGTATATTCCTAGGCGTTGAATATGTGGTGTTGAGTCCATTTCGTTGAGCAAGGTGTAGGTCTTGTCTATTACATATTTGGCTTATGGAATGTTATCTGTGCTAATTTCAGTCTCTGGTTTTATGCAGCACCCCAAGGCACCTTTCCCCATAAGCAAGCACTAGTTGGTTTTCTAAATTTGAGACCCTGTTCTGTTTTGTAGTTCAGTTCATGTGTAGTCAAGTTTACATTCCGTGTATTAGTGATATCTTATGATGTTTCTTTTTCTGTGTGACGTAGTTTACCTAGAATCACCGTACCTGCATCCACTCACTATGCCGCTACGGGCCTGATGACACAGATTTCATTGCTGAGTGATATTGCATTGCACGTACGTGCCACAAATTATTTATCCATTTTTTGCTTTCTGGGATATTTACCTGGTACTGTAGACGGGCTTCTTGGGAACACAGCCGTCCCAAACTTTGGGGTGGCTCTCTGTTTTTGATTTTAATTTCCGTAATCTATAGGACCATAAGTGGAAGTGCCATAGGCTGTGTTGCTTTGTTTCTTACGTGTTTCAAGAAACACCATACACTTCTCCAGGGTGGCTGCTGGCAATTTACATCCTGCCAATCAGCATAACAAGGCTCCCTGTTCTCCATATCCTGTCCTACCTTTCTGGATTTTACACTTTTTTCAGATGGCCCTTTTGCCCAGGGGGCAGTTAGACTTCATTGTAGTGCAGATTTCCTTTACAGGCTTGCTTGGTTTGCGATAAAGGGCGTATGCGTTTTTTCCTGAATATATTCAGGAAAAAATGCATACGCACTTTTTGGCCAAGTGCACCATTGTCGACGTTCTGCCTCTTTTCCTATGCTTTCTGGGCAATTCCAGTCTACCCCCTGCAATCGTTTTCCTGAAATTCTGTCCCGCTTTCAAGTCCGCTTCGCAGGCTTACTTCAATATATTTTTGGAGGATAGCTGTCATTTATAACTCTGCAGGTTTGTGAATTACAGTGCCCCTGAGCTCCTTTCTTCAACTCGCTTTCTTGTGAGCTGGGCACAAAACCGCAGGATTGCTTCAGGCCATAATCTGTTTCCGGCAGGGCACACTGAGCCTTTGGTTAATTCCTCTTCCTGGTGGGAAATGAGCGTTACATTTGCCCCTTCGGACACCTACAGCTAGTCTCTCATTGTTTCTCCCTATTCCTGTTCATCTTGCACAGAAATTGCAAGCTGTGCCAAAGAGGAGGTTAAAGGCACTGACTCTCCAAGCGGGGAGAGTGTTAGTAAAGCATCTGTAATGGTGAACCCGAGGACCAGGAATCGAAAACCGAGATGCATTTTAAATCGTGTCCCAATCACACGGTGGACGATACTCTGTGTTTCCCATGCATGTTTTAGCTGGAGGAAGAATCCCTTGAACCTGGAGAGTTGGGACCCATGGAATGGGTAACATGCAGTATGACTTCATAGGGTCTGCATTTGCTCACCGAAACTCACCAATGCTATCAGCCTGAAGTGTCCAGCCTTATGTCTCAACCAGCTCTGGGTGTAGATGTGTTAAATCCCGGTTGCATCACATGCCCTGAGTGAATTATTTAAGAATTGCTCTCTATTTCACTGTCTTTGTGTTTTGTTTTTGAAATTTATTTTGATAATGGGATTTATCGGATTTTCACTGCTGCGTTTATGCCGCTGTACACACGCTTGATTCTCTAACGGAGACATATAAATCCATGGGTTTTAAGATTCTTCCTAGTCAGGTATATTCCTAGGCGTTGAATATGTGGTGTTGAGTCCATTTCGTTGAGCAAGGTGTAGGTTTTGTCTATTACATATTTGGCTTATGGAAAGTTATCTGTGCTAATTTCAGTCTCTGGTTTTATGCAGCACCCCAAGGCACCTTTCCCCATAAGCAAGCACTAGTTGGTTTTCTAAATTTGAGACCCTGTTCTGTTTTGAAATTCAGTTCATGTGTAGTCAAGTTTACATTCCGTGTATTAGTGATATCTTATGATGTTTCTTTTTCTGTGTGAGGTAGTTCACGTAGAATCACCGTACCTGCATACACTCACTATGCCGCTACGGACCTGATGACACAGATTTCATTGCTGAGTGATATTGCATTGCACGTACGTGCCACAAATTATTTATCCATTTTTTGCTTTCTGGGATATTTACCTGGTACTGTAGACGAGCTTCTTGGGAACACAGCCGTCCCAAACATTGGGGTGGCTGTCTGTTTTTGATTTTAATTTCCGTAATCTTTGGGACCATAAGTGGAAGTGCCATAGGCTGTGTTGCTTTGTTTCTTATGGGTTTCAGGAAACACCATACACTTCTCCAGGGTGGCTGTTGGCAATTTACATCGTGCCAATCAGCATAACAAGGCTCCCTGTTCTCCATATCCTGTCCTACCTTTCTGGATTTTACACTTTTTTCAGATGGCCCTTTTGCCCAGGGGGCAGTTAGACTTCATTGTAGTGCAGATTTCCTTTACAGTCTTGCTTGGTTTGCGAAAAAGGGCGTATGCGTTTTTTCCTGAATATATTCAGGAAAAAATGCATACGCACTTTTTGGCCAAGTGCACCATTGTCGACGTTGTGCCTCTTTTCCTATGCTTTCTGGGCAATTCCAGTCTACCCCCTGCAATCGTTTTCCTGAAATTCTGTCCCGCTTTCAAGTCCCCTTCGCAGGCTTACTTCAATATATTTTTGGAGGATAGCTGTCATTTATAACTCTGCAGGTTTGTGAATTACAGTGCCCCTGAGCTCCTTTCTTCAACTCGCTTTCTTGTGAGCTGGGCACAAAACCGCAGGATTGCCTCAGGCCCTAATCTGTTTCCGGCAGGGCACGCTGAGCCTTTGGTTAATTCCTCTTCCTGGTGGGAAATGAGCCTTACATTTGTCCGTGCAGACACCTATAGCTAGTCTCTCATTGGTTCTCCCTATTCCTGTTCATCTTGCACAGAAATTGCAAGCTGTGCCAAACAGGAGGTTAAAGGCACTGACTCTCCAAGCGGGGAGAGTGTTAGTAAACCGTCTGGAATGGTGAACCCGGGGACCAGGATACAAAAACTGAGATGCATTTTAAATCGTTTCCTAATCACACGGTGGACCATACTCGCCGTTTCCCACGCATGTTTTAGCTGAAGAAAGAATCCCTTGAACCTGGAGAGTTGGGACCCTTGGATTGGGTACCATGCAGTATGACTTCAAAGGATCTGCATTTGTTCACCGAAACTCACCAATGCTATCAGCCTGAAGTGTCCAGCCTTATGTCTCATCCAGCTCTGGGTGTAGATGTGGTAAATCCAGGTTGCATCACATGCCCTGAGTGAATTATTTAAGAATTGCTTCCTATTTCACTGTCATTGTGTTTTGTTTTTGAAATTTATTTTAATAATGGGATTTATCGGATTTTCACTGCTTCGTTTATGCCGCTGTACACGCGCTTGATTCTGTTACGGAGACATATAAGTCCATGGGTTTTAAGATTCTTACTAATCCGGTATATTCTTAGGCATTGAATATGGCGTGTCGAGTCCATTTCGTTGAGCAAGGAGTAGGTCTTGACTATTACATATTTGGCTTATGGAATGGTATCTGTGCTAATTTCAATCTCTGGTTTTATGCAGCACCCCAACTCACCTTTCCCCTTAAGGAAGCATAAGTTGGTTTTCTTAATTTGAAACCCTCTTCTCTTTTGTAATTCAGTTCATGTGTAGCCATGTTAACATTCCATGTATTAGTGATATCTTATGTCTTTTTCTTTTTGAATTATGTGACTTCGAATGATCACACGTAACTCCTCTGGAGTTGTTATAACTGGCCGTATTTCATTGATTTCCAGGCTGAGTAATATTCCACTCTACATAAGCACCACATCTCTGTCCGTTTTTTCTCTGCAGATACTTTAAGTTATATCCTAGTCGAGGATCTTTTAAACAGAGAGGTGGTAAACATTGGGGTGCCTGTGTCCTCTCGATTTTTGTTTTTCCCAAGATATACGTCCATGAGTGCAAGTGCCCTGTGCTCGGTAGCTCATTTTTTAGATGCTTTAGTAAACACAATAGACTTATCCAGAGTGACCGTTGGCAATATACATTTCCACTATAAGACTCACAGGGCTCCCTTTTCTCCTTGCCCTGTCCTGCATTTCTGGTGTTTACACTTTATGAGGACGGCTCTTCTGACTGATGCAAAGTGATATGTTTTGTAGTATTGATTTCCAGTGCCCACCTGTTTGGTTGGCTAAAAAAGTGTATGCCCTTTTCTTGAATATATACAGAAAAAGACGCATACACCCTTTTTGGCCAACTGCAATGTTGGCAATGTTCAGCCCCTTTTCTTGTGCTTAATGGCGAGTCCTTTCTACCTCTTCCAATCCCTTTCCTGCCATTCTCCGTTGCTTACAAGTCCTTTTCTCTGACTTTCCTCAAGACATTTTTCAGTGATAGATATTTTCAATTCTGCAGTTTCGTGAATTTTAGTGCCCCTGAGTTCCATTTTCCAACTTGTGTTTATGGGAACTGGCCACAAAGCATCAGGATTCCTCAAGCCCTATTCTGTTTCCATGGGCAACCCTAGCCTTTGGTCAATTCGTCTTCCTGATTGGAAATTAGAGTGGCATGTGCCTGTCCGAACACCTAGGACTTGTCTCTCATTGTTCCTCCTCCTTCTGCTTCATCCTCTGGACAAATTCCAAACTGTATGCAACAGGATGTTGACAGTGCTGACATCTCCAAGTGGGGAGACTGTTAGTAAAGACGCTGGAGTGGTGAACCCTAGCACCAAGAGATGAGGAGATGAGATGCCTTTTCCAAACTTTTCCCGATCAGACGGTATACCATCCTCTGGGTGTGACAGGCATGTTTTAGGTGTAGGAAGGGTCCCATTCATGTGAGGAGAACACCAGGGGATTTTAAATATCAGTGTCTCTCCGCAACCCAAACTGGGGAATTTTTTAAGCTACGGCTACACATATGTTCATTAAGGGCCTTGGGAAGTAGGCAGAGTCCAAACTTTAGATGATTGAAGTCTTCAGGGTCAGAAGCACTCACCACTGTCTTCCCTTAGATTCCATTTTTACTGTCATTGATGGATGATGTCAATAAAAATATCTATTCTTTTTCAGATCATTTCCCCTTATAGGTTATTGCAAAATATTGAGTGTAGTTCCCTGTGCTATACAGTAGTTCCTTGCTGATGATTTCATACATAGCAGTGTGTATGTGTTAATCCCAAACTGTTAATTTATCCCTCCTCCTACCATTTCCTTTTGGTAATAATAAATTATAAGATTTTATGCTTCTCAGAAATGGGGGAGCTGAAAGAGAGGTCATTTTCAATGCAAAAGCATTTAAAACAAGATTGAAGCTTTAACCAAGATTATTAGATGTACATCCTTGGAAAGAAATCACTTTGTTTCTCTAATATTGACCTGACAAAGAAGACAAACCTTTTCACTGAACTTGCTTATAAGAAAGTGATGGAAATATCAAATGGAAGTGTTAGAAACATCTTATTTTACCCGAGCCTTATACACTGTTCTATGTTAATTACAGTTTGGCTCACACATCTGTTCATTGAAGTTACAATGTTCTCAATTTCTGTTACTGATCCTCCAGAGTGGACGCCAACAAGTGTCCCCTTGCCCAGTGTCATTGGAGCCAATAGATCGAGACTGAGTTTGGTTCAAAAGCAAAGGAAACTTTATATTTTGATCAGAGAATGGAGAGGTGCTACCCTGTGGGCTGTGGGCTGGGCTGCTGTGTAGAGATCCTGTCAGAGTCACTGGGAGGGAGGGGGCTGAGCTCTCGAGGACCTGGTTGGCTGCAGCTCAGGCTCTATGTCACGGAGTCTGAACTGGGCCCCAGGAGCTGAAGTGTCGTCGAGCCATTCTGCTCTAGGAAATCTGGTCTGAAGTGCCGGGTGTGGAACCTCTGTATGCGGGACACTAGGAGCACCTGAAATTAGACAAAGCACAAAGGATAAAAATGGTTAGACTTTATTTTATTGCCCAGATTCTATTTTTATCTCCCAGGCATTTTTAAGGGGCTTTGCCTGGGACAAACTTCTCTTCTGCCTTTTGTCCCTTTCCTCATTCTTGGAGTGCTGCGGGTGCAGACCCTTCTTCTGTAACTGCTGAGTGCTGAGTTAGGAGGCTTCATACCCGTGGGCGAGGGTCAGAACTTCTCCCCAGCAGCCTCCAGGTGACGTTGATTGTCCCCAGGCCTCCTGCCTCCCTGCTCGTCCACCTGAGCACCAGTATTGGAAGTGTTATAGATTCTAATGACCTTTAAGGGTCCAGAAAGGAGATGTGCAGTGGCGCTGTGAGGTCCAGTTTCACTCCGCCCCACATTTGTTCGGCCACCTTAGGCTGACCGTTTCTGCCAGCCTAGATGCTCTGACTGACCGTTTCTGCCAGCCTAGATGCTCTGACCAACAGTCTGCGCTTTCTTCCATTAGGCCCCTGAATTAACGTAAAAACAGCACCAGGTGTCAGGATCCTGCCCGCTCAGCTCCCAGACAGTCCAGGGTCAGTGGTGATGAAGGATCATGATGGTCACTGAGTCAAGAGCCTTTGGAAGTAAACAGGAGTCCAGCCGGTCTTATTGGCCACCATCATCAGGGTTTCTGTAGGCTTTTCTATGGTGACAGCATGATATACGGTTCCCCCGCCAAGATTATTAGCTCCCCTCTGGGTACAGTAAGTACTGCAAGCAGTAGTCTACTCTTTTGGGACACACTCTTGTTGTTTTATGAGAGAAACTCCAGGTCAAGTGATGGTCACACGGGTCGTCATGGTGCCCCGTTGCCCCCGGTTATCTCTCTGGAGGTTGGAGTTGGAGGGCCTCCTCAATCGAGGTCAGTGTGCCCACGGAGCAAACCCTGCAACTTCAGGGCATGGTTGGGGGTTAGGATCACCACGTGGGGTCCGTTTCCCTTAGAAGGGAGGTGGCCTTTTGGGCTGCTGATTTCCAGGTTTTCAGATACCACCAGTATCTTGGCCAGATGTGGCGGTGGGCCAAGCCCCTTGGTGACCATAGCTTATCCTACCTGGATGGCATTCTTGCATTGTTCCATTTCAAGTGGTCCCAGTTTTTGCACTAATACTCCAATGGCGATTCACCTTTCACCAGGAATGTAAAGGTCAAAGGGTTTAGCTAAATTAGGGAGTTCCAGGGCAAGGGTCTGAATTGACTGCTCTTTCCATTCTTGAAAGGCCACTTCTGGATTCTGTTCAAAAGGATCATCATCTTTTCCTTTCAGTGTTTCATATAGAGGCCCAGCTAGTAGACTGTAGTTAGGGATCCAGAGGCAGGAAACCCTGGCTTCCCCAGGAACCCCTAAGCTGTCTTCTAGTTTCAGAAAGGGGTAAGGCTGTAAATTGTTTCTTCCCTTTCCTGGGATGGGCTTCTCCGACCTTCTGTGAGAATGAAGCCCAGGCAGGTCACCGTAGTCTGTGATACTTGAGCTTTTTCGTGGACAACTTCTATCCTTTATTGGCTTGGTAGTTCTGAGGCCTCCTTAGTAGGGCTGGCGATCAGAATGTCGTCTGAATATTGAAGGAGTGTTTCCTTTTCCAGAGGTAGAACTTTTAGGTCTTTAGCTGAGCTTTCCCCAAAGATGGTGTGGGAATTTTTGAACCCTTGGGGCAAGACAGCCTGGAAGTATTGTTTTAGTTGTATGTTGAGTCCTGTCACTCACAAGCCAAAATTTCTTGTGACTCTGGGACTAATGGAATACAAAAGAAGGCATCAGTGAAGACTAATACAGAATACCAAGTCCTGGTGGTTGGTAGAATGACCAGCAGGGTGTAGGATTTAGGAACTACTGGAGGTATATCCTCAGTGGCTTCACTGACTGTCCTGACATCCTTTACCAGGACTCCAGCAGCCCATGGGGCTCTCGAGGTCAGGCCAATCCCAGGATATGGAGCTCACCTGGGCAGGTACCCTACCCCCACCCCAGCCCACGGGGCTCTCGTGTTCAGGCCCCTCCCAGGATATGGGATTCCCTGGGCAGGTCCTCTGCAGTCCATGGGGCTCCCGTGGTCAGGCCCCTCCCAGGATACAGAGCTACCCTTGCAGGTACCTTGGCAGGGCTGGGCACACAGGAACCGTGCACATAGCCCTCATTGCAGAGCACTCCCAGCTCACCTGTCGCTCAGATCTGACACAGAGCACCTCAGAGCAGGACTTGAACTAACAAACAGCAGCTCTGACAGGTCTGTGACCCTGGGCATCACTCTGTGCGGCCTCCTCCACCTGGTCTTCCAGAGACTTCCACTGCACCCGGGGCACCAGGCCTCTGTCTCCAACCACCACCCACCCCTCCTCTCCCTGACTCCTGGGTTCCTCTCATTAGGAGAGGGTTTTCTTGAAGTTGTCTCCCACTCATGGGCCAGATAATATAATTAGAAAACAAGCCAGAGCTGCAGCCCCTTGTCTATCCTGACTCTCAGGAGCCCACACCTGTTCCTTGGACCTGGCCAATTCAGCAAGTTCCATTTTCAGCAACTGTGAGCCCCTGAGGGGTGATTATTGGCTGGCTTGGGAAGCCTGACCGTGCCGGCCAGCCCTCCCCAGGTGTGCCTGGGTTGAGATCAATATAAACACCGCTCCAGGCAGCAAGAGCCCCTGCAGCTGTGCCTGACGCCATTTTCTCTGCCCTGTCAGCAGTCTCGGGGCTGGGCTGGTGGGAGGGAGTGAGAGGCCACGGCTTTGTGGGTGTCCCAGTGTGAGTGGGGCTCTGCTGGACTTTCTGCAGCAGTTGCCAAGATGCTACCTGCTAAAGAAGAGGATGTGTCACCCACACCTGCCGCTGGAATTTCTCCCTGGGCACAGGTGAGGAAGGAAGAAAGCAGTGGGGGCCGGGACAGCAGGGGTATCTCAGGCAGGGAAATGGAGAGCTTCCAGAAGAGCACCCAGGGCCAGGACCATCCTGGCTGGCCTGCAGGCACCAAGTCGGCTGGCATGCTGTCCCTCATGTGGCTCCATGGCCCTTCCTCTAGGTTTTCAAGTCCTTGTACATATTCAGGTGTTTAGCCTTGGAAGGGTGGGAACATTTCAGCAGCAGCTGGCCTGGGGCTCGGCCCACGTTTACTCACAGATACCTCGGCACGGTCCACCAGCTTTGCAGTGAGGACGCTTGTTGCGAGGAGCATGCTGGCTGAATGGGAGATGATTCCCCACCACTGACCAACTTCAGAATTGTTTGCAATTGGAGCAAGTGCCCTGAAACGGTTTTCCTCTGTGTAACTGGTGGGTTCTGTTCTTTTTTATCTTTTTTTCGTTTTTGGTTCAAGGTAGATTTTATTCCTCTTTTGTGTATTTACAGATATAAGCATGGAAATAATTTATTCATATAAATACATGTATGTGAAGGGAAGAATATTTTTCTGTTTTACTTTTTTTAATTTTATTTTTTTATTTTGAATTTAATTTTATATTTTTATACAGCAGGTTGTTTTTGGTTATCTACTTTATACATATAAATGTATACATACCAATCCCAATATCTCAACTCCTCCCACCACCATCCCCAACAGCTTTCCCCCCTTGTTGTCCATACGTTTGTTGTATACATGTATTGCTCTATTTCTGCCTTGCAAAACGGTTCATCTGTACAATTTTTCTAGGTTCCACATATATGCATTAATATACAAGATTTGTTTTTCTCTTTCTGACTTACTTCACTCTGTATGACAGTCTCTAGATCCATCAACGTCTCTACAAATGTCCCAATTTCATTCCTTTTTATGGCTTAGTAATATTCCATTTTATATATGTACCACATCTTTATGCATTCGTCTGTCTGTGGGCATTTAGGTTGCTTCCATTTCCTGGATAGTGTAAATAGTGATGCAATGAACATTGTGGTGAATGTCTCTTTTTGATTTATGGTTTTGTCTGGGTATATGCCCAGTAGAGGGATTGCTGTATCATATGGTAATTCTATTCTTAGTTTTATAAGAAACTCCATAATGTTCTCCACAGTGACTGTATCAATTTACGTTCCCAACAATAGTGGAAGAGGATTCCTTATCTCCACACCGTTTCCAGCATTTGTTGTTTGTAGATTTTCTGATGATGCCCATTCTAATAGGTGTGAGGTGATACACCATGGATGAGTCTATTTCGTTGAGCAAAGAGTAGGCCTTGTTTATTACGTATTTGGCTTATGGAATGGTATGTGTGCTAATTTCAATCTGTTTTTATACAGCAGCCCAACTCAACTTTCCCCTTAAGCAAGCATAAGGTTTTTATCTAAATGTGAGACTCTGTTCGGTTTTGTAATTCAGTTTATGTGTAGCCAAGTTTACACTCCCTCTATTAGTGATATCTTATGATAATTATCTTTCTTTGTGTGATATATTTCTCTTAGAATCATCATAATTAAATCCACTCAATTTGCTGCTACAGGCCTGATGACATTGATTTCACTGCTGAGTGATATTCCGTTGTACGTAAGTAGCACAACTTCTTTATCCATTTTTTTCTTTCTGGGATATTTAATTTGTACTGGACTCGAGGTTCTTGTAAACACAGCAGCCCTAAATTTTGTGTTGGCTGTGTCTTGTTGATTTTAATTTTCCTAAGCTATAGGGCCAAAAGTGGAAGTGCCCTAGGCTCTGTAGCTTTGTTTTTTAGATGTTTCAGGATACACCATGAACATCTCCAGAGTGTCTGTTGGCAATTTACATCCCGCCCATCAGCATAACACGGCTCCCTGTTCTCCATGGCCTGTCCTGTGTTTCTGGTTTTTACACTTTATTCAGATGGCCTTTTTGACGAATGGGAAATGTGACTTCATTGTAGTGTGGATTTCCATTGCTGGAGTGCTTGGTTGGCCAAAATGTTCATATGCGTTTTTTCCTGAATATATTCAGGAAAAATGTATACGCACTTTTTGTCCATGTGCATCACTGTCAAAGATCTGCCGCTTTTCATATGCTTTAAATGCAATTCCAATCTACCTCTTGAAATATGATTCCTGCAATTCTGCCTCGTTTTCAAGTCCTCTTTGCAGACTTACTTCGATATATTTTTGCCAATAGCTGTCATTTATCTCTGCAGGTTTGTGAATTACAGTGCCCCTGAGCTCCTTTCTTAACTCGCTTCCTTGTAAGCTGGCCACAAAACTGCAGGTTTGCTTCAGGCCATAATCAGGGTCCAGCACGGCACTCTGAGCCTTTGGTTAATTCCTCTTCCTGGTGGGAAATTAGAGTTAAATGTGCCCCTCCAGATACCTGCCTCACTCCCAGCCACATGGTGATGTATGTCCTCAGGTTTGAGGCCATATGTGATGGGTTCCTCATCTTTTGATGATGTGGCCCCACTGGTGTGTGGACACTCCTGCCTGGTTCCCATCCCCTTGGTGATGTGGGCCCTCTGGTGAGACTCTGATCCTGGTTGGGTTCCTCACACATCCGTGAGGTGAGCCCTCTTCTCTGAGGTCACTCCTGCCTGGCTGGCACAACCCGCCTTGTTGACTTCGGCACCCTGGTGGCAGTTGGAGCCTGCTGGGAGCCTCCTTCCCGCGGTGATGAGGCCCTCTGGCGTCAGACCCTAATGGCGGGGTTCCCACATTTTCTGATACGTGCTAAGTGGTACGAGGGCACTCCTGCCAGGTTCCCATCCTCATGAGCGTGTGGGCCTTCTGTTCTGAGGTCCTAACGGCTGGGTTGCTCACACTTTCATGATGTGGGCCCTCTGCTGTGAGGTCAATCCTGCCTGGCTGGCGCACGTCGCCTTGGCGACGTGGACCCTCTGGTGGCAGTTGGAGTGTGCTGGGGCCTCCTCCCCTCAGTGATGAGGGCCTTCTGGTGTCAGGCCCTAAGTGCTGGGCTCCACACATTTTCTGATGTGTGCCCAGTGGTGCGAGTCACTCCTGCCAGGTTCCCATCCCCATGGGCATGTGGGACTTCTGTTCTGTGGTCCCAACTGCTGGGTTGCTCACAGTTTCATGATGTGGGCCCTTTGCTGTGTGTTCACTCTGGCCTGTATCCCATAGTGTCAGTGCTCTGGGCCTCCAGCTTGGAGTTTCCAACTTCTCGATTCCTCACCTTTTTTATTCTATGGGCCCTCGGTTGTGCGTCTCCTCCTGCATGCCTCACTCCCAGCCCCTTCGTGATGTGTGTCCCCTTGTTTGAGGCCACATGTGCTGTGTTCCTCACCTTTCTATAATGTGGCCACACTGGTGTGAGGACACTCTTGCCTGGTTCCCATTCCCTTGGTGATGTTGGCCCCACTGCTGTTAGGACAGTCTTGCCTGGTTCCCATCACCTTGGTGATGTTGGCCCTCTGGTGAGAGTCTGATCCTGGTTAGGTTCCTCACCCTTCTGTGAGGTGGGCCCTCTGCTCTGAGGTCACTCCTGCCTGGCTGGCACACCCCGCCTTGGCAACGTCGGCCATATGGTGGCAGTTGGAGCCTGCTGGGAGCCTCCTCCCCTCAGTGATGAGGGCCCTCTGGCCTCAGGCCCTAACTGCTGGGTTCCCACATTTTCTGATTCGTGCTAAGTGGTGCAAGGACACTCCTGCCAGGTTCCCATCCCCATGGGGATGTGAGCCTTCTGCTCTGAGGTCCCAACGGCTGTGTTGCTCACAGTTTCATGATGAGGGCCCTCTGGTGTGAGTTCACTCCTGCCTAGATCCCATAGCCTCGCTGCTCCTGGCTGCCTGCCGGAGGTTCCAACTGTGGGATTCCTCACCTTTTTTATTCTATGGTCTCTCTGTTTTGAGGATCCTCTGGCCTGCCTCACTCCCAGCCCCTTGGTGATGTGTGTCCTCAGGTTTGAGGCCACGTGTGCTGGGTCCCTCAAATTATGGTGATGTAGCCCCACTGGTGTGAGGACACTCCTGCCTGGTTCCCATTCCCTTGGTGATGTTGGCCCTCTGGTGACAGTCTGATCCTTGTTGGGTTCCTCACACTTCTGTGAGGTGGGCTTTCTGCTCTGAGGTCACTCCTGCCTGGTTGGCACACCCCGCCTTGGTGACATCGGCCTTATGGTGGCAGTTAGAGCCTGCTGGGAGCCTCCTCCCCTCGGTGATGAGGGTCCTCTGGCCTCAGGTCCTAACTGCTGGGTTCCCACATTTTCTGATTCGTGGAAGTGGGCCGAGGACACTCCTGTCAGGTTCCCATCCCCATAGGGATGTGGGCCTTCTGCTCTGAGGTCCCATCCGCTGGGTTGCTCACAGTTTCATGATGTGGGACCTCTGCTGTGAGTTTGCTGTGGCCTGGATCCCATAGACTCTGTGCTCTGGGCGGCCTACTGGCCGGTTCCAACTGCTGGATTCCTCACAACTTTTATTCTGTGGGCTCTGTTTTGTGAGGATACTCCTGCTTGCCTCACTCCTAGCCCCTTGGAGATGTGGGTCCCCTGTTTTAGGCCACATGTTCTGGGTTCCTCACCTTTCTATAATGTGGCCACACTGGTGTGAGGACCCTCCTGCCTGGTTCCGATCCCCTTGGTGATGTGGGCCCTCTGGTGAGAGTCTTATCCTGGCTGGTTTCCTCACCCTTCTGTGAGGTAGGCCCTCTGCGGTGAGGTCACTCCTGCCTGGCTGGCACACATCACCTTGGTGACGTGGGCCCTCAGTTGGGAGTTGGTGTCTGCTGCGAGTCTCCGTCCCTCGGTAATGAGGGCCCTCTTGCGTCAGACCCTAACTCCTGGGCTCCCAAAATTTGCAGATGTGCGACCTGTGGTGCGAGTACACTCCTGTCAGGTTCCCAACCCCATGGGAATTTGGGCCTTCTGCTCTGAGGTCCCAACGGCTGGGGTGCTCACAGTTTCATGATGAGGGCCCTCTGATGTGCGTTCATTCCGGCCTAGATCCCATAGGCTTGCTGCTCCTGGGCGCCTGCTGGGAGGTTCCAACTGCGGGATTCCTCACCTTTTTTATTCTATGGGCCCTCTGTTTTGAGGCTCCTCCTGCCTGCCTCAATCCCAGCCCCGTTGTGATGTGTGTCCTCTGGTGTGAGGCCACGTGTGCTGGGTCCCTCACCTTTCGATGATGTGGCCCCAATGGTGTGAGGACACTCGTGCCTGTTTCCCAGCCCCTTGGTGATGTGGCCCCTCTGGTGAGAGTCTGATCCTGGCTGGGTTCCTTACCGTTCTGTGAGGTGGGCCCTGTGCTCTGAGGTAACTCCTGCCTGGCTTGCTCCCATTGCCTTGGTGACGTCGGCCCTCTGGTGGCAGTTGGATCCTTTTGGAGACTCCTGTCCTCGGTGATGAGGTCCCTCTGGCGTCAGGCTCTAACTGCTGGGCTCCCCAGGTTTTCTGATGTGAGCCCAGTGATGCCAGGACACTCGTGAAATGTTCCCATCCCCATGGCGATATGGGCCTTCTGCTCTGAGGTTCCAACGACTGGGTTGCTCACAGTTTCCTGATGTTAGCTCTCTGGTGTTAGTTCACTCATTCCTAGATCCCATAGCCTCTGTACTCTGGGCCGCCTGCTGGGAAGTTCCAACTGCTGGGTTCCTCACCTTTTTTATTCTTTGGGCCCTGTGTTGGGAGGCTCCTCCTGCCTGTGTCACTCCCAGCCCCTTGGTGATGTAGGTCCTCTGGTTTGTGGCCACATGTGCCAGTTTCCTCATCTTTTAGTGATGTGGCCCCACTGGTGTGAGGACACTCGTGCCTGGTTCCCGTCCCCTTGGTGATATGGGCCCTCTGGTGAGAGTCTGATCCTGGTTGGGTTCCTCACACTTCTTTGAGGTGGGCCGTCTGCTGTGAGGTCACTCCTGCCTGGCTGGCACACCCCGCCTTGGCGACGTGGGCCTTCTTGTGGTAGTTGGAACATGCTGGGAGCCTCCTCCCCTCAGTGATGAGGGCCCTCTGGCGTCAGGCCCTAACTGCTGGGTACCCACATTTTCTGATATGTGCTAAGTGGTGCAAGGACACTCCTGCCATGCTCCCAACACCTTGGGGATGTGGACCTTCTGCTCTGAGGTCCAAATGGCTGGGTTGCTCACAGTTTCATGATGTGGACCCTCTGCTGTGAGTTTACTGCGGCCTGAATCGCATAGACTTGGTGCTCTTGGCCGCCTGCTGGGAGGTTCCCATTGCTGGATTCCTCAGCTTTTTTATTCTATGGGCCCTGTGTTGTGAGGCTACTCCTGCCTGCCTCATTCCGAGCCCCTTGGAGATGTGGGTCTTCTGGTTTAGGCCACATGTGCTGGGTTCCTCACCTTTCTATGATGTGGCCACACTGGTGTGAAGACTCTCCTGCCTGGTTCTGATCACCTTGGTGATGTGGGCCCTCTGGTGAGAGTCTTATCCTGGCTGTGTTCCTCACCCTTCTGTGAGGTAGGCCCTCTGCGGTGAGGTCACTCCTACCTGGCTGTCACACGTCACCTTGGCGACGTGGGACCTCAGTTGGGTGTTGGTGCCTGATTGGAGTCTCCTCCCCTTGGTAATGAGGGCCCTCTGGCGTCAGGCCCTAACTCCTGGGTTCCCTAAATTCTCTGATGTGTGCCCTGTGGTGCGAGTACACTTCTGACAGGTTCCCAACCCCATGGGAATGTGGGCCTTCAGCTCTGAGATCCCAACGCCTAGGTTGCTCACAGTTTCATGATGACGGCCCTCTGGTGTGAGATCACTCCGGCCTGGATCCCATAGTCTCGCTGCTCCTGGCCGCCTGCTGGGAGGTTCCAACTGCGGGATTCTTCACCTCTTTAATTCTATGGTCCCTCTGTTTTGAGGCTCCTCCTGCCTGCCTCAATCCCAGCTCCCTTGTGATGTGTGTCCTCTGGTTTGTGGCCACGTGTGCTGGGTCCCTCATTTTTCGGTGATGTGGCCCCACTAGTGTGAGGACACTCCTGCCTGGTTCCCATTCCCTTGGTGATGTGGGCCCTCTGGTGAGAATCTGATCCTCTTTAGTTCTTCACACTTCTGTGAGGTTGACCCTCTGCTCTGAGGTCACTCCTGCCTGGTTGTCGCACTCCGCATTGGCGACGTCGCCCCTCTGTTAGCAGTCGGAGCTGGCTGGGAGCCACCGCCCCTCGGTGATGAGGGCCCTCTGGCATCAGGCACTAATTGCTGGGCTCCCCACATTTTTTCATGTGTGCCCACTCTTGCGATGACACTCCTGCTTGTTTCCCTTCCCCATGGGGATGTGGGCCTTCTGCTCTGAGGTCACAACGGCTGGGTTGCTTACAGAATCACAATGAGGGCCCTCTGTTGTGAGTTCATGCCGGCCTGGATCTCATAGCCTCAGTGCTCTGGGCCGCCTGCTAGGAAGATCCAACTGCTGGTTTCCACACCTTTTGTATACAATGGGACATGTGTTGTGAGGTTAATCCTGCCTGCCTCACTCCGAAACCCATGGTGATGTGGGTCCTCTGGTTTGAGGCCACATGTGCTGGGTACCTCAACTTTTGATGATGTGGCCCCACGGGTGTGAGGACACTCCTGCCTGGTTCCCATCACCTTGGTGATGTGGGCCCTCTGGGGAGAGTCTGATCCTGGCTGGGTTCCCTACCATTCTGTGAGGTGGGCCCTCTGATGTCAGGTCACTCCTGCCTGGCTAGCTCACATCGCCTTGGCGACGTGGGCCCTCTGTTGGCCACTGGAGCATGCTGGGAGCCTCCTACTCCCGTGAATGATGGCCCTGGAAAAAATGCATATGCCCTTTTTGGCCAAGTGCTTCATTGACGAGGTTCTGCCACTTCTCTTATGCTTTCAGAGCAATTCACGTCTACCTCCTGAAATCGGATTCCAGCAATTCTGCCCCACTTTCAAGTCCTCTTCGCAGCCTTATTTCAATATATTTTTGTACGATTTCTGTCATTTATAAGTCTGCAGGTATGTGAATGACAGTGCCCCTGAGCTCCTTTCCTCAACTCGCTTTCTTGTGAGCTGGCCACAAAACCGCAGGATTGCTTCAGGCCCTAATCTTGTTCCAGCACGGCATGCTGAGCCTTTGGTTAATTCCTTTTCCTGTTGGGAAATGAGTGTTAAAATTGCCCGTGCATACTGGGCATATACCCTGAGAAAACCAAAATTCAAAAAGGGTCATGTACCAAAATGTTCATTGCAGCTCTATTTACAATAGCCCGGAGATGGAAAGAACCTAAGCGCCCATCATCGGACGAATGGATAAAGAAGATGTGGCACATATACACAATGGAATATTACTCAGCCTTAAAAAGAAATGAAACTGAGTTATTTGTAATGAGATGGATAGACCTAGAGTCTGTCATACAGAGTGAAGTAAGTCAGAAAGAAAATGACAAATAGTGTATGCTAACACATATATATGGAATTTAAAGGAAAAAAATGTCATGAAGAACCTAGGGATAAGACAGGAATAGAGGCGCAGACCTACTGGAGAACGGAATTGAGGATATGGGGAGGGGGAATGGTGAGTTTTGACAGGGCGAGAGAGAGTCATGGACATATACACACTAACAAATGTAGTAAGGTAGATAGCAAGGGGGAAGCAGCCGCAAGGCACAGGGATATTAGCTTGGGGCATTGGGACAGCCTGGAGGGGTGGAAGGGGGAGAGAGGGAGGGAGGGAGACACAAGAGGGAAGACACAGGGAGCATATGTACATGTATAGCTGATTCACTTTGTTATAAAGCAAAAACTAACACACCATTGTAAAGCAATTATACCCCAATAAAGATGTTAAAAAAAAATATTTGCCCGTGCACACACCTACAGATAGTCTCCCATTGGTTCTCCTTATTCCTGTTCATCTTGCGCAGAAATTGCAAACAGTGCCAAACAGGAGGTTAAAGGCACTGACTCTCCAAATGGGGAGAGTGTAAGAAAAGGGTCTGAAATGGTGAACCTGAGTACCAGGGGACGAAAACAGACATGCATGTAAAAAGGTTTCCCAGTCACAGGGTGGAGCATACTCTGGGTTTCCCATGCAAATTTTAGCAGAAGGAAGAATCCCTTGAACCTGGAGAGTTGGGAACCATGGAATGGGTACCAGGCAGTATGACATCAAAGGGTCTGCATTTGCTCACTGAACCTCACCAATGCTATCAGCCCAAAGGGTCAAGCCTTACCTCTCACCCAGCTCTGGGTGTAGATGTGGTAAACCAGGTTGCATCACATGCCCTGTGTGAGTTATTTAAGAATTGCTCTCTATTTCACTGTCATTGTGTTTTGTTTTTGAAATTTTTTTTGACACTGGGATTTATCGGATTTTCACTGCTGCGTTAATGCCGCTGTACACACTCTTGATTCTCTTACGGAGACATAAATATCCACGGGTTTTAAGATTCTTCCTAGTCAGGTATATTCCTAGGCATTGAATATGTGGTGTTGAGTCCATTTCGTTGAGCAAGGAGTAGGTCTTGTCTATTACATATTTGGCCTATGGAACGGTATCTGTGCTAATTTCAGTCTCTGGTTTTATGCAGCACTCCAACGCACCTTTCTCCATAAGAAAGCACAAGTTGGTTTTCTAAATTTGAGACTGTTCTGTTTTGTAATTCAGTTCATGTGTAGTCAAGTTTACATACTGTGTATTAGTGATATTTTATGATGTTTCTTTTTATGTGTGACTTATTTCACGTAGAATCACCATACCTGTATCCACTCACTATGCCACTACGGGCCTGATGACACAGATTTCATTGCTGAGTGATATTCCATTGTACGTACGTACCACAACTTCTTTATCCATTGTTTGCTCTCTGAGATATTTACCTGGTACTGTAAACGAGGTTCTTGTGAACAGAGAGGTCCCAAACTTTGAGGTGGCTGGGTGTTTTTGATTTTAATTTCCCTAAGCTGTAGGACCATAAGTGGAAGTGCCATAGGCTGTGTTGCTTTGTTTCTTATGTGTTTCAGGAAACACATAACACTTCTCCAGAATGGCTGTCGGCAATTTACATCATATGCATCAGCATAATAAGGATCCCTGTTTTCCATTGCCTGTCCTCCGTTTCTGGATTTTACAATTTTTTTAAATGGCCCTTTTGCCCTGGGGGGCACTGAGATTTCATTGTAGTGCAGGTATATTTACAAGCTTCTTGGTTGGCCAAAAAGTGCGTATGTGTTTTTTCCTGAAGATATTTAGGGAAAAAAGCATCCGCACTTTTTGGACAAGTGCATCATTATCGACGTTCTGCCTCTTTTCCTATTCTTTAAGTGCAATTCCAGTTTAACCCTTCAATCGTTTTCCTGAATTTCTGCCCCGCTTTCAAGTCCCCTTTGCAGGCTTACTTCAATATACTTTTGGAGGATAGATGTCATTTATAACTCTGCAGTTTTGTGAATTACAGTGCCCCTGAGCTCCTTTCTTCAACTCGCTTTCTTGTGAGCTGGGCACAAAACAGCAGGATTGCTTCAGGCCCTAATCTGTTTCCGGCAGGGCACGCTGAGCCTTTGGTTAATTCCTCTTCCTGGCGGGAAATGAGCGTTACATTTGCCCGTGCAAACACCTATAGCTAGTCTCTCATTGGTTCTCCCTATTCCTGTTCATCTTGCACAGAAATTGCAAGCTGTGCCAAAGAGGAGGTTAAAGGCACTGACTCTCCAAGCGGGGATAGTGTTAGTAAAGCATCTGGAATGGTGAACCCGAGGACCAGGATACGAAAACTGAGATGCATTTTAAATCATTTCCCAATCACACGGTGGACCATACTCTGGGTTTCCCATGCATGTTTTAGCTGGAGGAAGAATCCCTTGAACCTGGAGAGTTGGGACCCATGGAATGGGTACCATGCAGTATGACTTCAAAGGGTCTGCATTTGCTCACCGAAACTCACCAATGCTATCAACCTGAAGTGTCCAGCCTTATGTCTCAACCAGCTCTGGGTGTAGATGTGGTCAATCCCGGTTGCATCACATGCCCTGAGTGAATTATTTAAGAATTGCTCTCTATTTCACTGTCTTTGTGTTTTGTTTTCGAAATTTATTTTGATAATGGGATTTATGGGATTTTCTCTGCTGCGTTTCGGCCGCTGTACACACGCTTGTTTCTCTTATGGAGACATATATATCCATGGGTTTTAAGATTCTTCCTAGTCAGGTATATTCCTAGGCGTTGAATATGTGGTGTTGAGTCCATTTCGTTGAGCAAGGACTAGGTCTTGTCTATTACATATTTGGCTTATGGAATGTTATCTGTGCTAATTTCAGTCTCTGGTTTTATGCAGCACCCCATGGCAACTTTCCCCATAAGCAAGCACTAGTTGGTTTTCTAAATTTGAGTCCCTGTTCTGTTTTGTAATTCAGTTCATGTGTAGTGAAGTTTACATTCCGAGTATTAGTGATATCTTATGATGTTTCTTTTTCTGTGTGACGTAGTTCACGTAGAATCACCGTAACTGCATCCACTCAGTATGCCGCTACGGGCCTGATGACACAGATTTCATTGCTGAGTGATACTGCATTGCACGTACGTGCCACAACATCTTTATCCATTTTTTGCTTTCTGGGATATTTACCTGGTACTGTAGACGAGCTTCTTGGGAACACAGCCGTCCCAAACTTTGGGGAGGCTCTCTGTTTTTGATTTTAATTTCCCTAAGGAATAGGACCATAAGTGCAATTGCCATAGGCTGTGTTGCTTTATTTCTTATGTGTTTCAGGATACACCATACAATTCTCCAGGGTGGCTGTTGGCAATTTACATCCTGCCAATCAGCATAACAAGGCTCCCTGTTCTCCATATCCTGTCCTACCTTTCTGGATTTTACACTTTTTTCAGATGGCCCTCTTGCCCGGGGGGCAGTGAGACTTCATTGTAGTGCAGATTTCCTATACAGGCTTGCTTGGTTGGCCAAAAAGGGCGTATGCGTTTTTTCCTGAATATATTCAGGAAAAAACGCATACGCCCTTTTTGGCCAAGTGCATCATTGTCGACGTTCTGCCTCTATTCCTATGCTTTCAGGGCAATTCCAGTCTACCCCCTGCAATCGTTTTCCTGAAATTCTGCCCCGCTTTCGAGTCCCCTTCACAGGCTTACTTCAATATATTTTTGGAGGATAGCTGTCATTTATAACTCTGCAGGTTTGTGAATTACAGTGCCCCTGAGCTCCTTTCTTCAACTCGCTTTCTTGTGAGCTGGGCACAAAACCGCAGGATTGCTTCAGGCCCTAACCTGTTTTGAGCAGGGCACGCTGAGCCTTTGTTTAATTCCTCTTCCTGGTGGGCAATGAGCGTTACATTTGCCCGTGCAGACACCTACAGCTAGTCTCTTATTGGTTCTCCCTATTCCTGTTCATCTTGCACAGAAATTGCAAGCTGTGCCAAACAGGAGGTTAAAGGCACTGACTCTCCAAGCGGGGAGAGTGTTAGTAAAGCATCTGGAATGGTGAACCCGAGGACCAGGATACGAAAACTGAGATGCATTTAAATCGTTTCCCAATCACACGGTGGACGATACTCTGGGTTTCCCATGCATGTTTTAGCTGGAGGAAGAATCCCTTGAACCTGGAGAGTTGGGACCCATGGAATGGGTACCATGCAGTATGACTTCAAAGGGTCTGCATTTGCTCACCGAAACGCACCAATGCTATCAGCCTGAAGTGTCCAGCCTTATGTCTCAACCAGCTCTGGGTGTAGATGTGGTCAATCCCGGTTGCATCACATGCCCTGAGTGAATTATTTAAGAATTGCTTTCTATTTCACTGTCTTTGTGTTTTGTTTTCGAAATTTATTTTGATAATGGAATTTATCGGATTTTCACTGCTGCGTTTCGGCCGCTGTACACACGCTTGATTCTCTTACGGAGACATATATATCCATGGGTTTTAAGATTCTTCCTAGTCAGGTATATTCCTAGGCGTTGAATATGTGGTGTTGGGTCCATTTCGTTGAGCAAGGAGTAGGTCTTGTCTATTACATATTTGGCTTGTTGAAAGTTAGCTGTGCTAATTTCAGCCTCTGGTTTTATGCAGCACCCCAAGCCACCTTTCCCCATAAGCAAGCACAGGTTGGTTTTCTAAATTTGAGACCCTGTTCTGTTTTGTAATTCAGTTCATGTGTAGTCAAGTTTACATTCCGTGTATTAGTGATAACTTATGACGTTTCTTTTTCTGTGTGACGTAGTTCACGTAGAATCACCGTACCTGCATCCACTCACTATGCCGCTACAGACCTGATGACACAGATTTCATTGCTGAGTGATATTGCATTGTACGTACGTGCCACAACTTCTTTATCCATTTTTTGCTTTCTGGGATATTTACCTGATACTGTAGACGAGCTTCTTGTGAACACAGCCGTCCCAAATATTGGGGTGGCTGTCTGTTTTTGATTTTAATTTCCGTAAGCTATAAGACCATAAGTGAAAGTGCCATAGGCTGTGTTGCTTTGTTTCTTACGTGTTTCAGGAAACACCATACACTTCTCCAGATTGGCTGCTGGCAATTTACATCCTGCCAATCAGCATAACAAGGCTCCCTGTTCTCCATATCCTGTCCTACCATTCTGGATTTTACAGTTTTTTCAGATGGCCCTTTTGCCCGGGGGGGCAGTGAGATTTCATTGTAGTGCAGATTTCCTTTACAGGCTTGCTTGGTTGGCCAAAAAGGGCGTATGCGTTTTTTCCTGAATATATTCAGGAAGAAACGCATACGCCCTTTTTGGCCAAGTGCATCATTGTCGACGTTCTGCCTCTTTTCCTATGCTTTCAGGGCAATTCCAGTCAACCCCCTGCAATCGTTTTCCTGAAATTCAGCCCCGCTTTCAAGTCCCCTTCGCAGGCTTACTTCAATATATTTTTGGAGGATAGCTGTCATTTATAACTCTGCAGGTTTGTGAAGTACAGTGACCCTGAGCTCCTTTCTTCAACACGCTTTCTTGTGAGCTGGGCACAAAACCTCAGGATTGCTTCAGGCCCTAATCTGTTTCCAGCAGGGCACACAGAGCCTTTGTTTAATTCCTCTTCCTGGTGGGCAATGAGCGTTACATTTGCCCGTGCAGACACCTACAGCTAGTCTCTCATTGGTTCTCCCTATTCCTGTTCATCTTGCACAGAAATGGCAAGCTGTGCCAAACAGGAGGTTAAAGGCACTGACTCTCCAAGGGGGGAGAGTGTTAGTAAAGCATCTGGAATGTTGAACCCGAGGACCAGGATACGAAAACTGAGATGCATTTTAAATCGTTTCCCAATCACACGGTGGACGATACTCTGGGTTTCCCATGCATGTTTTAGCTGGAGGAAGAATGCCTTGAACCTGGAGAGTTGGGACCCATGGAATGGGTACCATGCAGTATGACTTCAAAGGGTCTGCATTTGCTCACCGAAACTCACCAGTGCTATCAGCCTGAAGTGTCCAGCCTTATGTCTCAACCAGCTCTGGGTGTAGATGTGGTCAATAACGGTTGCATCACATGCCCTGAGTGAATTATTTAAGAATTGCTCTCTATTTCACTGTCTTTGTGTTTTGTTTTCGAAATTTATTTTGATAATGGGATTTATCGGATTTTCACTGCTGTATTTCCGCCGCTGTACACACGCTTGATTCTCTTACGGAGACATATATATCCATGGGTTTTAAGATTCTTCCTAGTCAGGTATATTCCTAGGCGTTGAATATGTGGTGTTGAGTCCATTTCGTTGAGCAAGGAGTAGGTCTTGTCTATTACATATTTGGCTTATGGAATGTTATCTGTGCTAATTTCAGTCTCTGGTTTTATGCAGCACCCCAAGGCACCTTTCCCCATAAGCAAGCACTAGTTGGTTTTCTAAATTTGAGACCCTGTTCTGTTTTGTAATTCAGTTCATGTGTAGTCAAGTTTACATTCCGTGTATTAGTGATATCTTATGATGTTTCTTTTTCTGTGTGACGTAGTTCACGTAGAATCACCGTACGTGCATCCACTCACTATGCCACTACGGGCCTGATGACACAGATTTCATTGCTGAGTTATATTGCATTGCACGTACGTGCCACAACTTCTTTATCCATTTTTTGCTTTCTGGGATATTTACCTGATACTGTAGACGAGCTTCTTGTGAACACAGCCGTCCCAAATATTGGGGTGGCTGTCTGTTTTTGATTTTAATTTCCGTAAGCTATAGGACCATAAGTGGAAGTGCCATAGGCTGTGTTGCTTTGTTTCTTACGTGTTTCAGGAAACACCATACACTTCTCCAGGGTGGCTGCTGGCAATTTACATCCTGCCAATCAGCATAACAAGGCTCCCTGTTCTCCATAACCTGTCCTACCTTTCTGGATTTTACACTTTGTTCAGATGGCCCTTTTGCCCGGGGGGGCAGTGAGATTTCATTGTAGTGCAGATTTCCTTTACAGGCTTGCTTGGTTGGCCAAAAAGGGCGTATGCGTTTTTTCCTGAATATATTCAGGAAAAAACGCATACGCCCTTTTTGGCCAAGTGCATCATTGTCGACGTTGTGCCTCTTTTCCTATGCTTTCAGGGCAATTCCAGTCTACCCCCTGCAATCGTTTTCCTGAAATTCAGCCCCGCTTTCAAGTCCCCTTCGCAGGCTTACTTCAGTATATTTTTGGAGGATAGCTGTCATTTATAACTCTGCAGGTTTGTGAAGTACAGTGCCCCTGAGCTCCTTTCTTCAACTCGCTTTCTTGTGAGCTGGGCACAAAACCGCAGGATTGCTTCAGGCCCTAATCTGTTTCCAGCAGGGCACACTGAGCCTTTGTTTAATTCCTCTTCCTGGTGGGCAATGAGCGTTACATTTACCCGTGCAGACACCCACAGCTAGTCTCTCATTGGTTCTCCCTATTCCTGTTCATCTTGCACAGAAATTGCAAGCTGTGCCAAAGAGGAGGTTAAAGGCACTGACTCTCCAAGCGGGGAGAGTGTTAGTAAAGCATCTGGAATTGTGAACCCGAGGACCAGGATACGAAAACTGAGATGCATTTTAAATCGTTTCCCAATCACACGGTGGACGATACTCTGTGTTTCCCATGCATGTTTTAGCTGGAGGAAGAATGCCTTGAACCTGGAGAGTTGGGACCCATGGAATGGGTACCATGCAGTATGACTTCAAAGGGTCTGCATTTGCTCACCGAAACTCACCAGTGCTATCAGCCTGAAGTGTCCAGCCTTATGTCTCAACCAGCTCTGGGTGTAGATGTGGTCAATCCCGGTTGCATCACATGCCCTGAGTGAATTATTTAAGAATTGCTCTCTATTTCACTGTCTTTGTGTTTTGTTTTCGAAATTTATTTTGATAATGGGATTTATCGGATTTTCACTGCTGCATTTCTGCCGCTGTACACACGCTTGATTCTCTTACGGAGACATATATATCCATGGGTTTTAAGATTCTTCCTAGTCAGGTATATTCCTAGGCGTTGAATATGTGGTGTTGGGTCCATTTCGTTGAGCAAGGAGTAGGTCTTGTGTATTACATATTTGGCTTATGGAAAGTTATCTGTGCTAATTTCAGTCTCTGGTTTTATGCAGCACCCCAAGGCACCTTTCCCCATAAGCAAGCACTAGTTGGTTTTCTAAATTTGAGACCCTGTTCTTTTTTGTAATTCAGTTCATGTGTAGTCAAGTTTACATTCCGTGTATTAGTGATATCTTATGATGTTTCTTTTTCTGTGTGACGTAGTTCACGTAGAATCACCGAACCTGCATCCACTCACTATGCCGCTACGGGCCTGATGACACAGATTTCATTGCTGAGTGATATTGCATTGTACGTACATGCCACAACTTCTTTATCCATTTTTTGCTTTCTGGGATATTTACCTGATACTGTAGACGAGCTTCTTGTGAACACAGCCGTCCCAAATATTGGGGTGGCTGTCTGTTTTTGATTTTAATTTCCGTAAGCTATAGGACCATAAGTGGAAGTGCCATAGGCTGTGTTGCTTTGTTTCTTACGTGTTTCAGGAAACACCATACACTTCTCCAGGGTGGCTGCTGGCAATTTACATCCTGCCAATCAGCATAACAAGGCTCCCTGTTTTCCATATCCTGTCCTACCTTTCTGGATTTTACACTTTTTTCAGATGGCCCTTTTGCCCCGGGGGGCAGTGAGATTTCATTGTAGTGCAGATTTCCTTTACAGGCTTGCTTGGTTGGCCAAAAAGGGCGTATGCGTTTTTTCATTCAGGAAAAAACGCATACGCCCTTTTTGGCCAAGTGCATCATTGTCGACGTTGTGCCTCTTTTCCTATGCTTTCAGGGCAATTCCAGTCTACCCCCTGCAATCGTTTTCCTGAAATTCAGCCCCGCTTTCAATTCCCCTTCGCAGGCTTACTTCAATATATTTTTGGAGGATAGCTGTCATTTATAACTCTGCAGGTTTGTGAAGTACAGTGCCCCTGAGCTCCTTTCTTCAACTCGCTTTCTTGTGAGCTGGGCACAAAACCGCAGGATTGCTGCAGGCCCTAATCTGTTTCCAGCAGGGCACACTGAGCCTTTGTTTAATTCCTCTTCCTGGTGGGCAATGAGCGTTACATTTGCCCGTGCAGACACCTACAGCTAGTCTCTCATTGGTTCTCCCTATTCCTGTTCATCTTGCACAGAAATGGCAAGCTGTGCCAAACAGGAGGTTAAAGGCACTGACTCTCCAAGCGGGGAGAGTGTTAGTAAAGCATCTGGAATGGATGGTGAACCCGAGGACCAGGATACGAAAACTGAGATGCATTTTAAATCGTTTCCCAATCACACGGTGGACCATACTGTGGGTTCCCCATGCATGTTTTAGCTGGAGGAAGAATCCCTTGAACCTGGAGAGTTGGGACCCATGGAATGGGTACCATGCAGTATGACTTCAAAGGGTCTGCATTTGCTCACCGAAACTCACCAATGCTATCAGACTGAAGTGTCCAGCCTTATGTCTCAACCAGCTCTGGGTGTAGATGTGGTCAATCCCGGTTGCATCACATGCCCTGAGTGAATTATTTAAGAATTGCTCTCTATTTCACTGTCTTTGTGTTTTGTTTTCGAAATTTATTTTGATAATCGGATTTATCGGATTTTCACTGCTGCGTTTCGGCCGCTGTACACACGCTTGATTCTCTTACGGAGACATATATATCCATGGGTTTTAAGATTCTTCCTAGTCAGGTATATTCCTAGGCGTTGAATATGTGGTGTTGGGTCCATATCGTTGAGCAAGGAGTAGGTCTTGTCTATTACATATTTGGCTTATGGAAAGTTATCTGTGCTAATTTCAGTCTCTGGTTTTATGCAGCACCCCAACGCACCTTTCCCCATAAGCAAGCACTAGTTGGTTTTCTAAATTTGAGACCCTGTTCTGTTTTGTAATTCAGTTCATGTGTAGTCAAGTTTACATTCCGTGTATTAGTGATATCTTATGATGTTTCTTTTTCTGTGTGACGTAGTTCACCTAGAATCACCGTACCTGCATCCACTCACTATGCCGCTACGGGCCTGATGACACAGATTTCATTGCTGAGTGATATTGCATTGCACGTACGTGCCACAACTTCTTTATCCATTTTTTGCATTCTGGGATATTTACCTGGTCCTGTAGACGAGCTTCTTTGGAACACAGCCGTCCCAAACTTTGGGGTGGCTCTCTGTTTTTGATTTTAATTTCCCTAAGGAATAGGACCATAAGTGCAATTGCCATAGGCTGTGTTGCTTTATTTCTTACGTGTTTCAGGAAACACCATACACTTCTCCAGGGTGGCTGTTGGCAATTTACATCCTGCCAATCAGCAAAACAAGGCACCCTGTTCTCCATATCCTGTCCTACCTTTCTGGATTTTACACTTTTTTCAGATGGCCCTCTTGCCCGGGGGGCATTGAGACTTCATTGTAGTGCAGATTTCCTTTACAGAGTTGCTTGGTTGGCCAAAAAGGGCGTATGCGTTTTTTCCTGAATATATTCAGGAAAAAACGCATACGCCCTTTTTGGCCAAGTGCATCATTGTCGACGTTGTGCCTCTTTTCCTATGCTTTCAGGGCAATTCCAGTCTACCCCCTGCAATCGTTTTCCTGAAATTCTGACCCGCTTTCAAGTCCCCTTCGCAGGCTTACTTCAATATACTTTTGGAAGATAGCTGTCATTTATAACTCTGCAGGTTTGTGAATTACAGTGCCCCTGAGCTCCTTTCTTCAACTCGCTTTCTTGTGAGCTGGGCACAAAACCGCAGGATTGCTTCAGGCCCTAATCTGTTTCCAGCAGGGCACACTGAGCCTTTGTTTAATTCCTCTTCCTGGTGGGCAATGAGCGTTACATTTGCCCGTGCAGACACCTACAGCTAGTCTCTCATTGGTTCTCCCTATTCCTGTTCATCTTGCACAGAAATTGCAAGCTGTGCCAAACAGGAGGTTAAAGGCACTGACTCTCCAAGCGGGGAGAGTGTTAGTAAAGCATCTGGAATGGTGAACCCGAGGACCAGGATACGAAAACTGAGATGCATTTAAATCGTTTCCCAATCACACGGTGGACGATACTCTGGGTTTCCCATGCATGTTTTAGCTGGAGGAAGAATCCCTTGAACCTGGAGAGTTGGGACCCATGGAATGGGTACCATGCAGTATGACTTCAAAGGGTCTGCATTTGCTCACCGAAACGCACCAATGCTATCAGCCTGAAGTGTCCAGCCTTATGTCTCAACCAGCTCTGGGTGTAGATGTGGTCAATCCCGGTTGCATCACATGCCCTGAGTGAATTATTTAAGAATTGCTTTCTATTTCACTGTCTTTGTGTTTTGTTTTCGAAATTTATTTTGATAATGGAATTTATCGGATTTTCACTGCTGCGTTTCGGCCGCTGTACACACGCTTGATTCTCTTACGGAGACATATATATCCATGGGTTTTAAGATTCTTCCTAGTCAGGTATATTCCTAGGCGTTGAATATGTGGTGTTGGGTCCATTTCGTTGAGCAAGGAGTAGGTCTTGTCTATTACATATTTGGCTTGTTGAAAGTTAGCTGTGCTAATTTCAGCCTCTGGTTTTATGCAGCACCCCAAGCCACCTTTCCCCATAAGCAAGCACAGGTTGGTTTTCTAAATTTGAGACCCTGTTCTGTTTTGTAATTCAGTTCATGTGTAGTCAAGTTTACATTCCGTGTATTAGTGATAACTTATGACGTTTCTTTTTCTGTGTGACGTAGTTCACGTAGAATCACCGTACCTGCATCCACTCACTATGCCGCTACAGACCTGATGACACAGATTTCATTGCTGAGTGATATTGCATTGTACGTACGTGCCACAACTTCTTTATCCATTTTTTGCTTTCTGGGATATTTACCTGATACTGTAGACGAGCTTCTTGTGAACACAGCCGTCCCAAATATTGGGGTGGCTGTCTGTTTTTGATTTTAATTTCCGTAAGCTATAAGACCATAAGTGAAAGTGCCATAGGCTGTGTTGCTTTGTTTCTTAAGTGTTTCAGGAAACACCATACACTTCTCCAGAGTGGCTGCTGGCAATTTACATCCTGCCAATCAGCATAACAAGGCTCCCTGTTCTCCATATCCTGTCCTACCTTTCTGGATTTTACACTTTTTTCAGATGGCCCTTTTGCCCGGGGGGGCAGTGAGATTTCATTGTAGTGCAGATTTCCTTTACAGGCTTGCTTGGTTGGCCAAAAAGGGCGTATGCGTTTTTTCCTGAATATATTCAGGAAAAAACGCATACGCCCTTTTTGGCCAAGTGCATCATTGTCGACGTTCTGCCTCTTTTCCTATGCTTTCAGGGCAATTCCAGTCAACCCCCTGCAATCGTTTTCCTGAAATTCAGCCCCGCTTTCAAGTCCCCTTCGCAGGCTTACTTCAATATATTTTTGGAGGATAGCTGTCATTTATAACTCTGCGGGTTTGTGAAATACAGTGACCCTGAGCTCCTTTCTTCAACACGCTTTCTTGTGAGCTGGGCACAAAACCTCAGGATTGCTTCAGGCCCTAATCTGTTTCCAGCAGGGCACACTGAGCCTTTGTTTAATTCCTCTTCCTGGTGGGCAATGAGCGTTACATTTGCCCGTGCAGACACCTACAGCTAGTCTCTCATTGGTTCTCCCTATTCCTGTTCATCTTGCACAGAAATGGCAAGCTGTGCCAAACAGGAGGTTAAAGGCACTGACTCTCCAAGGGGGGAGAGTGTTAGTAAAGCATCTGGAATGTTGAACCCGAGGACCAGGATACGAAAACTGAGATGCATTTTAAATCGTTTCCCAATCACACGGTGGACGATACTCTGGGTTTCCCATGCATGTTTTAGCTGGAGGAAGAATGCCTTGAACCTGGAGAGTTGGGACCCATGGAATGGGTACCATGCTGTATGACTTCAAAGGGTCTGCATTTGCTCACCGAAACTCACCAGTGCTATCAGCCTGAAGTGTCCAGCCTTATGTCTCAACCAGCTCTGGGTGTAGATGTGGTCAATCCCGGTTGCATCACATGCCCTGAGTGAATTATTTAAGAATTGCTCTCTATTTCACTGTCTTTGTGTTTTGTTTTCGAAATTTATTTTGATAATGGGATTTATCGGATTTTCACTGCTGTATTTCCGCCGCTGTACACACGCTTGATTCTCTTACGGAGACATATATATCCATGGGTTTTAAGATTCTTCCTAGTCAGGTATATTCCTAGGCGTTGAATATGTGGTGTTGAGTCCATTTCGTTGAGCAAGGAGTAGGTCTTGTCTATTACATATTTGGCTTATGGAATGTTATCTGTGCTAATTTCAGTCTCTGGTTTTATGCAGCACCCCAAGGCACCTTTCCCCATAAGCAAGCACTAGTTGGTTTTCTAAATTTGAGACCCTGTTCTGTTTTGTAATTCAGTTCATGTGTAGTCAAGTTTACATTCCGTGTATTAGTGATATCTTATGATGTTTCTTTTTCTGTGTGACGTAGTTCACGTAGAATCACCGTACGTGCATCCACTCACTATGCCACTACGGGCCTGATGACACAGATTTCATTGCTGAGTTGTATTGCATTGCACGTACGTGCCACAACTTCTTTATCCATTTTTTGCTTTCTGGGATATTTACCTGATACTGTAGACGAGCTTCTTGTGAACACAGCCGTCCCAAATATTGGGGTGGCTGTCTGTTTTTGATTTTAATTTCCGTAAGCTATAGGACCATAAGTGGAAGTGCCATAGGCTGTGTTGCTTTGTTTCTTACGTGTTTCAGGAAACACCATACACTTCTCCAGGGTGGCTGCTGGCAATTTACATCCTGCCAATCAGCATAACAAGGCTCCCTGTTCTCCATATCCTGTCCTACCTTTCTGGATTTTACACTTTGTTCAGATGGCCCTTTTGCCCGGGGGGGCAGTGAGATTTCATTGTAGTGCAGATTTCCTTTACAGGCTTGCTTGGTTGGCCAAAAAGGGCGTATGCGTTTTTTCCTGAATATATTCAGGAAAAAACGCATACGCCCTTATTGGCCAAGTGCATCATTGTCGACGTTGTGCCTCTTTTCCTATGCTTTCAGGGCAATTCCAGTCTACCCCCTGCAATCGTTTTCCTGAAATTCAGCCCCGCTTTCAAGTCCCCTTCGCAGGCTTACTTCAGTATATTTTTGGAGGATAGCTGTCATTTATAACTCTGCAGGTTTGTGAAGTACAGTGCCCCTGAGCTCCTTTCTTCAACTCGCTTTCTTGTGAGCTGGGCACAAAACCGCAGGATTGCTTCAGGCCCTAATCTGTTTCCAGCAGGGCACACTGAGCCTTTGTTTAATTCCTCTTCCTGATGGGCAATGAGCGTTACATTTACCCGTGCAGACACCTACAGCTAGTCTCTCATTGGTTCTCCCTATTCCTGTTCATCTTGCACAGAAATTGCAAGCTGTGCCAAAGAGGAGGTTAAAGGCACTGACTCTCCAAGCGGGGAGAGTGTTAGTAAAGCATCTGGAATTGTGAACCCGAGGACCAGGATACGAAAACTGAGATGCATTTTAAATCGTTTCCCAATCACACGGTGGACGATACTCTGTGTTTCCCATGCATGTTTTAGCTGGAGGAAGAATGCCTTGAACCTGGAGATTTGGGACCCATGGAATGGGTACCATGCAGTATGACTTCAAAGGGTCTGCATTTGCTCACCGAAACTCACCAGTGCTATCAGCCTGAAGTGTCCAGCCTTATGTCTCAACCAGCTCTGGGTGTAGATGTGGTCAATCCCGGTTGCATCACATGCCCTGAGTGAATTATTTAAGAATTGCTCTCTATTTCACTGTCTTTGTGTTTTGTTTTCGAAATTTATTTTGATAATGGGATTTATCGGATTTTCACTGCTGCATTTCCGCCGCTGTACACACGCTTGATTCTCTTACGGAGACATATATATCCATGGGTTTTATGATTCTTCCTAGTCAGGTATATTCCTAGGCGTTGAATATGTGGTGTTGGGTCCATTTCGTTGAGCAAGGAGTAGGTCTTGTGTATTACATATTTGGCTTATGGAAAGTTATCTGTGCTAATTTCAGTCTCTGGTTTTATGCAGCACCCCAAGGCACCTTTCCCCATAAGCAAGCACTAGTTGGTTTTCTAAATTTGAGACCCTGTTCTTTTTTGTAATTCAGTTCATGTGTAGTCAAGTTTACATTCCGTGTATTAGTGATATCTTATGATGTTTCTTTTTCTGTGTGACGTAGTTCACGTAGAATCACCGAACCTGCATCCACTCACTATGCCGCTACGGGCCTGATGACACAGATTTCATTGCTGAGTGATATTGCATTGTACGTACATGCCACAACTTCTTTATCCATTTTTTGCTTTCTGGGATATTTACCTGATACTGTAGACGAGCTTCTTGTGAACACAGCCGTCCCAAATATTGGGGTGGCTGTCTGTTTTTGATTTTAATTTCCGTAAGCTATAGGACCATAAGTGGAAGTGCCATAGGCTGTGTTGCTTTGTTTCTTACGTGTTTCAGGAAACACCATACACTTCTCCAGGGTGGCTGCTGGCAATTTACATCCTGCCAATCAGCATAACAAGGCTCCCTGTTTTCCATATCCTGTCCTACCTTTCTGGATTTTACACTTTTTTCAGATGGCCCTTTTGCCCCGGGGGGCAGTGAGATTTCATTGTAGTGCAGATTTCCTTTACAGGCTTGCTTGGTTGGCCAAAAAGGGCGTATGCGTTTTTCCCTGAATATATTCAGGAAAAAACGCATACGCCCTTTTTGGCCAAGTGCATCATTGTCGACGTTCTGCCTCTTTTCCTATGCTTTCAGGGCAATTCCAGTCAACCCCCTGCAATCGTTTTCCTGAAATTCAGCCCCGCTTTCAAGTCCCCTTCGCAGGCTTACTTCAATATATTTTTGGAGGATAGCTGTCATTTATAACTCTGCAGGTTTGTGAAATACAGTGACCCTGAGCTCCTTTCTTCAACACGCTTTCTTGTGAGCTGGGCACAAAACCGCAGGATTGCTTCAGGCCCTAATCTGTTTCCGGCAGGGCATGCTGAGCCTTTCGTTAATTCATTTTACTGGTGGGAAATGAGCGTTACATTTGCCCGTGCAGACACCTACAGCTAGTCTCTCATTGGTTCTCCCTATTCCTGTTCATCTTGCACAGAAATTGCAAGCTGTGCCAAACAGGAGGTTAGAGGCACTGACTCTCCAAGCAGGGACAGTGTTAGTAAAGCATCTGGAATGGTGAACCCGAGGACCAGGATACGAAAACTGAGATGCATTTTAAATCGTTTCCCAATCACACGGTGGACCATACTGTGGGTTCCCCATGCATGTTTTAGCTGGAGGAAGAATCCCTTGAACCTGGAGAGTTGGGACCCATGGAATGGGTACCATGCAGTATGACTTCAAAGGGTCTGCATTTGCTCACCGAAACTCACCAATGCTATCAGACTGAAGTGTCCAGCCTTATGTCTCAACCAGCTCTGGGTGTAGATGTGGTCAATCCCGGTTGCATCACATGCCCTGAGTGAATTATTTAAGAATTGCTCTCTATTTCACTGTCTTTGTGTTTTGTTTTCGAAATTTATTTTGATAATCGGATTTATCGGATTTTCACTGCTGCGTTTCGGCCGCTGTACACACGCTTGATTCTCTTACGGAGACATATATATCCATGGGTTTTAAGATTCTTCCTAGTCAGGTATATTCCTAGGCGTTGAATATGTGGTGTTGGGTCCATATCGTTGAGCAAGGAGTAGGTCTTGTCTATTACATATTTGGCTTATGGAAAGTTATCTGTGCTAATTTCAGTCTCTGGTTTTATGCAGCACCCCAACGCACCTTTCCCCATAAGCAAGCACTAGTTGGTTTTCTAAATTTGAGACCCTGTTCTGTTTTGTAATTCAGTTCATGTGTAGTCAAGTTTACATTCCGTGTATTAGTGATATCTTATGATGTTTCTTTTTCTGTGTGACGTAGTTCACCTAGAATCACCGTACCTGCATCCACTCACTATGCCGCTACGGGCCTGATGACACAGATTTCATTGCTGAGTGATATTGCATTGCACGTACGTGCCACAACTTCTTTATCCATTTTTTGCATTCTGGGATATTTACCTGGTCCTGTAGACGAGCTTCTTTGGAACACAGCCGTCCCAAACTTTGGGGTGGCTCTCTGTTTTTGATTTTAATTTCCCTAAGGAATAGGACCATAAGTGCAATTGCCATAGGCTGTGTTGCTTTATTTCTTACGTGTTTCAGGAAACACCATACACTTCTCCAGGGTGGCTGTTGGCAATTTACATCCTGCCAATCAGCAAAACAAGGCACCCTGTTCTCCATATCCTGTCCTACCTTTCTGGATTTTACACTTTTTTCAGATGGCCCTCTTGCCCGGGGGGCATTGAGACTTCATTGTAGTGCAGATTTCCTTTACAGGCTTGCTTGGTTGGCCAAAAAGGGCGTATGCGTTTTTTCCTGAATATATTCAGGAAAAAACGCATACGCCCTTTTTGGCCAAGTGCATCATTGTCGACGTTGTGCCTCTTTTCCTATGCTTTCAGGGCAATTCCAGTCTACCCCCTGCAATCGTTTTCCTGAAATTCTGACCCGCTTTCAAGTCCCCTTCGCAGGCTTACTTCAATATACTTTTGGAAGATAGCTGTCATTTATAACTCTGCAGGTTTGTGAATTACAGTGCCCCTGAGCTCCTTTCTTCAACTCGCTTTCTTGTGAGCTGGGCACAAAACCGCAGGATTGCTTCAGGCCCTAATCTGTTTCCAGCAGGGCACACTGAGCCTTTGTTTAATTCCTCTTCCTGGTGGGCAATGAGCGTTACATTTGCCCGTGCAGACACCTACAGCTAGTCTCTCATTGGTTCTCCCTATTCCTGTTCATCTTGCACAGAAATTGCAAGCTGTGCCAAACAGGAGGTTAAAGGCACTGACTCTCCAAGCGGGGAGAGTGTTAGTAAAGCATCTGGAATGGTGAACCCGAGGACCAGGATACGAAAACTGAGATGCATTTAAATCGTTTCCCAATCACACGGTGGACGATACTCTGGGTTTCCCATGCATGTTTTAGCTGGAGGAAGAATCCCTTGAACCTGGAGAGTTGGGACCCATGGAATGGGTACCATGCAGTATGACTTCAAAGGGTCTGCATTTGCTCACCGAAACGCACCAATGCTATCAGCCTGAAGTGTCCAGCCTTATGTCTCAACCAGCTCTGGGTGTAGATGTGGTCAATCCCGGTTGCATCACATGCCCTGAGTGAATTATTTAAGAATTGCTTTCTATTTCACTGTCTTTGTGTTTTGTTTTCGAAATTTATTTTGATAATGGAATTTATCGGATTTTCACTGCTGCGTTTCGGCCGCTGTACACACGCTTGATTCTCTTACGGAGACATATATATCCATGGGTTTTAAGATTCTTCCTAGTCAGGTATATTCCTAGGCGTTGAATATGTGGTGTTGGGTCCATTTCGTTGAGCAAGGAGTAGGTCTTGTCTATTACATATTTGGCTTGTTGAAAGTTAGCTGTGCTAATTTCAGCCTCTGGTTTTATGCAGCACCCCAAGCCACCTTTCCCCATAAGCAAGCACAGGTTGGTTTTCTAAATTTGAGACCCTGTTCTGTTTTGTAATTCAGTTCATGTGTAGTCAAGTTTACATTCCGTGTATTAGTGATAACTTATGACGTTTCTTTTTCTGTGTGACGTAGTTCACGTAGAATCACCGTACCTGCATCCACTCACTATGCCGCTACAGACCTGATGACACAGATTTCATTGCTGAGTGATATTGCATTGTACGTACGTGCCACAACTTCTTTATCCATTTTTTGCTTTCTGGGATATTTACCTGATACTGTAGACGAGCTTCTTGTGAACACAGCCGTCCCAAATATTGGGGTGGCTGTCTGTTTTTGATTTTAATTTCCGTAAGCTATAAGACCATAAGTGAAAGTGCCATAGGCTGTGTTGCTTTGTTTCTTAAGTGTTTCAGGAAACACCATACACTTCTCCAGAGTGGCTGCTGGCAATTTACATCCTGCCAATCAGCATAACAAGGCTCCCTGTTCTCCATATCCTGTCCTACCTTTCTGGATTTTACACTTTTTTCAGATGGCCCTTTTGCCCGGGGGGGCAGTGAGATTTCATTGTAGTGCAGATTTCCTTTACAGGCTTGCTTGGTTGGCCAAAAAGGGCGTATGCGTTTTTTCCTGAATATATTCAGGAAAAAACGCATACGCCCTTTTTGGCCAAGTGCATCATTGTCGACGTTCTGCCTCTTTTCCTATGCTTTCAGGGCAATTCCAGTCTACCCCCTGCAATCGTTTTCCTGAAATTCAGCCCCGCTTTCAAGTCCCCTTCGCAGGCTTACTTCAGTATATTTTTGGAGGATAGCTGTCATTTATAACTCTGCAGGTTTGTGAAGTACAGTGCCCCTGAGCTCCTTTCTTCAACTCGCTTTCTTGTGAGCTGGGCACAAAACCGCAGGATTGCTTCAGGCCCTAATCTGTTTCCAGCAGGGCACACTGAGCCTTTGATTAATTCCTCTTCCTGATGGGCAATGAGCGTTACATTTACCCGTGCAGACACCTACAGCTAGTCTCTCATTGGTTCTCCCTATTCCTGTTCATCTTGCACAGAAATTGCAAGCTGTGCCAAAGAGGAGGTTAAAGGCACTGACTCTCCAAGCGGGGAGAGTGTTAGTAAAGCATCTGGAATTGTGAACCCGAGGACCAGGATACGAAAACTGAGATGCATTTTAAATCGTTTCCCAATCACACGGTGGACGATACTCTGTGTTTCCCATGCATGTTTTAGCTGGAGGAAGAATGCCTTGAACCTGGAGATTTGGGACCCATGGAATGGGTACCATGCAGTATGACTTCAAAGGGTCTGCATTTGCTCACCGAAACTCACCAGTGCTATCAGCCTGAAGTGTCCAGCCTTATGTCTCAACCAGCTCTGGGTGTAGATGTGGTCAATCCCGGTTGCATCACATGCCCTGAGTGAATTATTTAAGAATTGCTCTCTATTTCACTGTCTTTGTGTTTTGTTTTCGAAATTTATTTTGATAATGGGATTTATCGGATTTTCACTGCTGCATTTCCGCCGCTGTACACACGCTTGATTCTCTTACGGAGACATATATATCCATGGGTTTTAAGATTCTTCCTAGTCAGGTATATTCCTAGGCGTTGAATATGTGGTGTTGGGTCCATTTCGTTGAGCAAGGAGTAGGTCTTGTGTATTACATATTTGGCTTATGGAAAGTTATCTGTGCTAATTTCAGTCTCTGGTTTTATGCAGCACCCCAAGGCACCTTTCCCCATAAGCAAGCACTAGTTGGTTTTCTAAATTTGAGACCCTGTTCTTTTTTGTAATTCAGTTCATGTGTAGTCAAGTTTACATTCCGTGTATTAGTGATATCTTATGATGTTTCTTTTTCTGTGTGACGTAGTTCACGTAGAATCACCGAACCTGCATCCACTCACTATGCCGCTACGGGCCTGATGACACAGATTTCATTGCTGAGTGATATTGCATTGTACGTACATGCCACAACTTCTTTATCCATTTTTTGCTTTCTGGGATATTTACCTGATACTGTAGACGAGCTTCTTGTGAACACAGCCGTCCCAAATATTGGGGTGGCTGTCTGTTTTTGATTTTAATTTCCGTAAGCTATAGGACCATAAGTGGAAGTGCCATAGGCTGTGTTGCTTTGTTTCTTACGTGTTTCAGGAAACACCATACACTTCTCCAGGGTGGCTGCTGGCAATTTACATCCTGCCAATCAGCATAACAAGGCTCCCTGTTTTCCATATCCTGTCCTACCTTTCTGGATTTTACACTTTTTTCAGATGGCCCTTTTGCCCCGGGGGGCAGTGAGATTTCATTGTAGTGCAGATTTCCTTTACAGGCTTGCTTGGTTGGCCAAAAAGGGCGTATGCGTTTTTCCCTGAATATATTCAGGAAAAAACGCATACGCCCTTTTTGGCCAAGTGCATCATTGTCGACGTTCTGCCTCTTTTCCTATGCTTTCAGGGCAATTCCAGTCAACCCCCTGCAATCGTTTTCCTGAAATTCAGCCCCGCTTTCAAGTCCCCTTCGCAGGCTTACTTCAATATATTTTTGGAGGATAGCTGTCATTTATAACTCTGCAGGTTTGTGAAATACAGTGACCCTGAGCTCCTTTCTTCAACACGCTTTCTTGTGAGCTGGGCACAAAACCTCAGGATTGCTTCAGGCCCTAATCTGTTTCCAGCAGGGCACACTGAGCCTTTGTTTAATTCCTCTTCCTGGTGGGCAATGAGCGTTACATTTGCCCGTGCAGACACCTACAGCTAGTCTCTCATTGGTTCTCCCTATTCCTGTTCATCTTGCACAGAAATGGCAAGCTGTGCCAAACAGGAGGTTAAAGGCACTGACTCTCCAAGGGGGGAGAGTGTTAGTAAAGCATCTGGAATGTTGAACCCGAGGACCAGGATACGAAAACTGAGATGCATTTTAAATCGTTTCCCAATCACACGGTGGACGATACTCTGGGTTTCCCATGCATGTTTTAGCTGGAGGAAGAATGCCTTGAACCTGGAGAGTTGGGACCCATGGAATGGGTACCATGCTGTATGACTTCAAAGGGTCTGCATTTGCTCACCGAAACTCACCAGTGCTATCAGCCTGAAGTGTCCAGCCTTATGTCTCAACCAGCTCTGGGTGTAGATGTGGTCAATCCCGGTTGCATCACATGCCCTGAGTGAATTATTTAAGAATTGCTCTCTATTTCACTGTCTTTGTGTTTTGTTTTCGAAATTTATTTTGATAATGGGATTTATCGGATTTTCACTGCTGTATTTCCGCCGCTGTACACACGCTTGATTCTCTTACGGAGACATATATATCCATGGGTTTTAAGATTCTTCCTAGTCAGGTATATTCTTAGGCGTTGAATATGTGGTGTTGAGTCCATTTCGTTGAGCAAGGAGTAGGTCTTGTCTATTACATATTTGGCTTATGGAATGTTATCTGTGCTAATTTCAGTCTCTGGTTTTATGCAGCACCCCAAGGCACCTTTCCCCATAAGCAAGCACTAGTTGGTTTTCTAAATTTGAGACCCTGTTCTGTTTTGTAATTCAGTTCATGTGTAGTCAAGTTTACATTCCGTGTATTAGTGATATCTTATGATGTTTCTTTTTCTGTGTGACGTAGTTCACGTAGAATCACCGTACGTGCATCCACTCACTATGCCACTACGGGCCTGATGACACAGATTTCATTGCTGAGTTGTATTGCATTGCACGTACGTGCCACAACTTCTTTATCCATTTTTTGCTTTCTGGGATATTTACCTGATACTGTAGACGAGCTTCTTGTGAACACAGCCGTCCCAAATATTGGGGTGGCTGTCTGTTTTTGATTTTAATTTCCGTAAGCTATAGGACCATAAGTGGAAGTGCCATAGGCTGTGTTGCTTTGTTTCTTACGTGTTTCAGGAAACACCATACACTTCTCCAGGGTGGCTGCTGGCAATTTACATCCTGCCAATCAGCATAACAAGGCTCCCTGTTCTCCATATCCTGTCCTACCTTTCTGGATTTTACACTTTGTTCAGATGGCCCTTTTGCCCGGGGGGGCAGTGAGATTTCATTGTAGTGCAGATTTCCTTTACAGGCTTGCTTGGTTGGCCAAAAAGGGCGTATGCGTTTTTTCCTGAATATATTCAGGAAAAAACGCATACGCCCTTTTTGGCCAAGTGCATCATTGTCGACGTTGTGCCTCTTTTCCTATGCTTTCAGGGCAATTCCAGTCTACCCCCTGCAATCGTTTTCCTGAAATTCAGCCCCGCTTTCAAGTCCCCTTCGCAGGCTTACTTCAGTATATTTTTGGAGGATAGCTGTCATTTATAACTCTGCAGGTTTGTGAAGTACAGTGCCCCTGAGCTCCTTTCTTCAACTCGCTTTCTTGTGAGCTGGGCACAAAACCGCAGGATTGCTTCAGGCCCTAATCTGTTTCCAGCAGGGCACACTGAGCCTTTGTTTAATTCCTCTTCCTGATGGGCAATGAGCGTTACATTTACCCGTGCAGACACCTACAGCTAGTCTCTCATTGGTTCTCCCTATTCCTGTTCATCTTGCACAGAAATTGCAAGCTGTGCCAAAGAGGAGGTTAAAGGCACTGACTCTCCAAGCGGGGAGAGTGTTAGTAAAGCATCTGGAATTGTGAACCCGAGGACCAGGATACGAAAACTGAGATGCATTTTAAATCGTTTCCCAATCACACGGTGGACGATACTCTGTGTTTCCCATGCATGTTTTAGCTGGAGGAAGAATGCCTTGAACCTGGAGATTTGGGACCCATGGAATGGGTACCATGCAGTATGACTTCAAAGGGTCTGCATTTGCTCACCGAAACTCACCAGTGCTATCAGCCTGAAGTGTCCAGCCTTATGTCTCAACCAGCTCTGGGTGTAGATGTGGTCAATCCCGGTTGCATCACATGCCCTGAGTGAATTATTTAAGAATTGCTCTCTATTTCACTGTCTTTGTGTTTTGTTTTCGAAATTTATTTTGATAATGGGATTTATCGGATTTTCACTGCTGCATTTCCGCCGCTGTACACACGCTTGATTCTCTTACGGAGACATATATATCCATGGGTTTTAAGATTCTTCCTAGTCAGGTATATTCCTAGGCGTTGAATATGTGGTGTTGGGTCCATTTCGTTGAGCAAGGAGTAGGTCTTGTGTATTACATATTTGGCTTATGGAAAGTTATCTGTGCTAATTTCAGTCTCTGGTTTTATGCAGCACCCCAAGGCACCTTTCCCCATAAGCAAGCACTAGTTGGTTTTCTAAATTTGAGACCCTGTTCTTTTTTGTAATTCAGTTCATGTGTAGTCAAGTTTACATTCCGTGTATTAGTGATATCTTATGATGTTTCTTTTTCTGTGTGACGTAGTTCACGTAGAATCACCGAACCTGCATCCACTCACTATGCCGCTACGGGCCTGATGACACAGATTTCATTGCTGAGTGATATTGCATTGTACGTACATGCCACAACTTCTTTATCCATTTTTTGCTTTCTGGGATATTTACCTGATACTGTAGACGAGCTTCTTGTGAACACAGCCGTCCCAAATATTGGGGTGGCTGTCTGTTTTTGATTTTAATTTCCGTAAGCTATAGGACCATAAGTGGAAGTGCCATAGGCTGTGTTGCTTTGTTTCTTACGTGTTTCAGGAAACACCATACACTTCTCCAGGGTGGCTGCTGGCAATTTACATCCTGCCAATCAGCATAACAAGGCTCCCTGTTTTCCATATCCTGTCCTACCTTTCTGGATTTTACACTTTTTTCAGATGGCCCTTTTGCCCCGGGGGGCAGTGAGATTTCATTGTAGTGCAGATTTCCTTTACAGGCTTGCTTGGTTGGCCAAAAAGGGCGTATGCGTTTTTCCCTGAATATATTCAGGAAAAAACGCATACGCCCTTTTTGGCCAAGTGCATCATTGTCGACGTTGTGCCTCTTTTCCTATGCTTTCAGGGCAATTCCAGTCTACCCCCTGCAATCGTTTTCCTGAAATTCAGCCCCGCTTTCAAGTCCCCTTCGCAGGCTAACTTCAATATATTTTTGGAGGATAGCTGTCATTTATAACTCTGCAGGTTTGTGAAGTACAGTGCCCCTGAGCTCCTTTCTTCAACTCGCTTTCTTGTGAGCTGGGCACAAAACCGCAGGATTGCTGCAGGCCCTAATATGTTTCCAGCAGGGCACACTGAGCCTTTGTTTAATTCCTCTTCCTGGTGGGCAATGAGCGTTACATTTGCCCGTGCAGACACCCACAGCTAGTCTCTCATTGGTTCTCCCTATTCCTGTTCATCTTGCACAGAAATGGCAAGCTGTGCCAAACAGGAGGTTAAAGGCACTGACTCTCCAAGCGGGGAGAGTGTTAGTAAAGCATCTGGAATGGTGAACCCGAGGACCAGGATACGAAAACTGAGATGCATTTTAAATCGTTTCCCAATCACACGGTGGACGATACTCTGGGTTTCCCATGCATGTTTTAGCTGGAGGAAGAATGCCTTGAACCTGGAGAGTTGGGACCCATGGAATGGGTACCATGCAGTATGACTTCAAAGGGTCTGCATTTGCTCACCGAAACTCACCAGTGCTATCAGCCTGAAGTGTCCAGCCTTATGTCTCAACCAGCTCTGGGTGTAGATGTGGTCAATCCCGGTTGCATCACATGCCCTGAGTGAATTATTTAAGAATTGCTCTCTATTTCACTGTCTTTGTGTTTTGTTTTTGAAATTTATTTTGATAATGGGATTTATCGGATTTTCACTGCTGCGTTTATGCTGCTGTACACATGCTTGATTCTCTTACGGAGACATATATATCCATGGGTTTTAAGATTCTTCCTAGTCAGGTATATTCCTAGGCGTTGAATATGTGGTGTTGGGTCCATTTGGTTGAACAAGGAGTAGGTCTTGTCTATTATATATTTGGCTTATGGAAAGTTATCTTTGCTAATTTCAGTCTCTGGTTTTATGCAGCACCCCAAGGCACCTTTCCCCATAAGCAAGCACTAGTTGGTTTCCTAAATTTGAGACCCTGTTCTGTTTTGTAATTCAGTTCATGTGTAGTCAAGTTTACATTCCGTGTATTAGTGATATCTTATGATGTTTCTTTTTCTGTGTGACGTAGTTCACGTAGAATCACTGTACCTGCATCCACTCACTATGCCGCTACGGGCCTGATGACACAGATTTCATTGCGGAGTGATATTGCATTGTACGTACGTGCCACAACTTCTTTATCCATTTTTTGCTTTCTGGGATATTTACCTGATACTGTAGACGAGCTTCTTGTGAACACAGCCATCGCAAATATTGGGGTGGCTGTCTGTTTTTGATTTTAATTTCCGTAAGCTATAGGAACATAAGTGGAAGTGCCATAGGCTGTGTTGCTTTGTTTCTTACGTGTTTCAGGAAACACCATACACTTCTCCAGGGTGGCTGCTGGCAATTTACATCCTGCCAATCAGCATAACAAGGCTCCCTCTTCTCCATATCCTGTCCTAACTTTCTGGATTTTACACTTTTTTCAGATGGCCCTTTTGCCCGGGGGGGGGGGCAGTGAGACTTCATTGTAGTGGAGATTTCCTTTACAGGCTTGCTTGGTTGGCCAAAAAGGGCGTATGCGTTTTTTCCTGAATATATTCAGGAAAAAATGCATACGCCCTTTTTGGCCAAGTGCATCATTGTTGACGTTCTGCCTCTTTTCCTATACTTTCAGGGCAATTCCAGTCTACCCCCTGCAATCGTTTTCCTGAAATTCTGCCCCGCTTTCAAGTCCCCTTCGCAGGCTTACTTCAATATATTTTTGGAGGATAGCTGTCATTTATAACTCTGCAGGTTTGTGAATTACAGTGCCTCTGAGCTCCTTTCTTCAACTCGCTTTCTTGTGAGCTGGCCACAAAACCGCAGGATTGCTTCAGGCCCTAATCTGTTTCCATCAGGGCACACTGAGCCTTTGTTTAATTCCTCTTCCTGGTGGGCAATGAGCGTTACATTTGCCCGTGCAGACACCTATAGCTAGTCTCTCATTGGTTCTCCCTATTCCTGTTCATCTTGCACAGAAATTGCAAGCTGTGCCAAACAGGAGGTTAAAGGCACTGACTCTCCAAGCCGGGAGAATGTTAGTAAAGCATCTGGAATGGTGAACCCGAGGACCAGGATACGAAACCTGAGATGCATTTTAAATCGTTTCCCAATCACACGGTGGACCATACTGTGGGTTTCCTATGCATGTTTTAGCTGGAGGAAGAATCCCTTGAACCTGAAGAGTTGGGACCCATGGAATAGGTACCATGCAGTATGACTTCAAAGTGTCTGCATTTGCTCACCGAAACTCACCAATGCTATCAGCCTGAAGTGTCCAGCCTTATGTCTCAACCAGCTCTGGGTGTAGATGTGGTCAATCCCGGTTGCATCACATGCCCTGAGTGAATTATTTAAGAATTGCTCTCTATTTCACTGTCTTTGTGTTTTGTTTTCGAAATTTATTTTGATAATGGGATTTATCGGATTTTCACTGCTGCGTTTCGGCCGCTGTACACACGCTTGGTTCTCTTATGGAGACATATATATCCATGGGTTTTAAGATTCTTCCTAGTCAGGTATATTCCTAGGCGATGATTATGTGGTGTTGGGTCCATTACGTTGAGCAAGGAGTAGGTCTTGTCTACTACATATTTGGCTTATCGAAAGTTATCTGTGCTAATTTCAGTCTCTGGTTTTATGCGGCACCCAAAGGCACCTTTCCCTATAAGCAAGCACTAGTTGGTTTTCTAAATTTGAGACCCTGTTCTGTTTTGTAATTCAGTTCATGTGTAGTCAAGTTTACATTCCGTGTATTAGTGATATCTTATGATGTTTCTTTTTCTGTGTGACGTAGTTCACGTAGAATCACCGTACCTGCATCCACTCACTATGCCGCTACGGGCCTGATGACACAGATTCCATTGCTGAGTGTTATTGCATTGTACGTACGTGCCACAACTTCTTTATCCATTTTTTGCTTTCTGGGATATTTACCTGATACTGTAGACAAGCTTCTTGTGAACACAGCCGTCCCAAATATTGGGGTGGCTGTCTGTTTTTGATTTTAATTTCCGTAAGCTATAGGACCATAAGCGGAAGTGCCATAGGCTGTGTTGCTTTGTTTCTTACGTGTTTCAGGAAACACCATACACTTCTCCAGGGTGGCTGCTGGCAATTTACATCCTGCCAATCAGCATAACAAGGCTCCCTGTTCTCCATATCCTGTGCTACCTTTCTGCATTTTACACTTTTTTCAGATGGCCCTTTGGCCCGGGGGGCAGTGAGATTTCATTGTAGTGCAGATTTCCTTTACAGGCTTGCTTGGTTGGCCAAAAAGGGCGTATGCGTTTTTTCATTCAGGAAAAAACGCATACGCCCTTTTTGGCCAAGTGCATCATTGTCGACGTTGTGCCTCTTTTCCTATGCTTTCAGGGCAATTCCAGTCTACCCCCTGCAATCGTTTTCCTGAAATTCAGCCCCTCTTTCAAGTCCCCTTCGCAGGCTTACTTCAATATATTTTTGGAGGATAGCTGTCATTTATAACTCTGCAGGTTTGTGAAGTACAGTGCCCCTGAGCTCCTTTCTTCAACTCGCTTTCTTGTGAGCTGGGCACAACGCGCAGGATTGCTGCAGGCCCTAATCTGTTTCCAGCAGGGCACACTGAGCCTTTGTTTAATTCCTCTTGCTGGTGGGCAATGAGCGTTACATTTGCCCGTGCAGACACCCACAGCTAGTCTCTCATTGGTTCTCCCTATTCCTGTTCATCTTGCACAGAAATGGCAAGCTGTGCCAAACAGGAGGTTAAAGGCACTGACTCTCCAAGCGGGGAGAGTGTTAGTAAAGCATCTGGAATGGTGAACCCGAGGACCAGGATACGAAAACTGAGATGCATTTTAAATCGTTTCCCAATCACACGGTGGACGATACTCTGGGTTTCCCATGCATGTTTTAGCTGGAGGAAGAATGCCTTGAACCTGGAGAGTTGGGACCCATGGAATGGGTACCATGCAGTATGACTTCAAAGGGTCTGCATTTGCTCACCGAAACTCACCAGTGCTATCAGCCTGAAGTGTCCAGCCTTATGTCTCAACCAGCTCTGGGTGTAGATGTGGTCAATCCCGGTTGCATCACATGCCCTGAGTGAATTATTTAAGAATTGCTCTCTATTTCACTGTCTTTGTGTTTTGTTTTCGAAATTTATTTTGATAATGGGATTTATCGGATTTTCACTGCTGCATTTCCGCCGCTGTACACACGCTTGATTCTCTTACGGAGACATATATATCCATGGGTTTTAAGATTCTTCCTAGTCAGGTATATTCCTAGGCGTTGAATATGTGGTGTTGAGTCCATTTCGTTGAGCAAGGAGTAGGTCTTGTCTATTACATATTTGGCTTATGGAATGTTATCTGTGCTAATTTCAGTCTCTGGTTTTATTCAGCACCCCAACGCACCTTTACCCATAAGCAAGCACTAGTTGGTTTTCTAAATTTGAGACCCTGTTCTGTTTTGTAATTCAGTTCATGTGTAGTCAAGTTTACATTCCGTGTATTAGTGATATCTTATGATGTTTCTTTTTCTGTGTGACGTAGTTCACGTAGAATCACCGTACCTGCATCCGCTTACTATGCCGCTACGGGCCTGATGACACAGATTTCATTGCTGAGTGATATTGCATTGCACGTACGTGCCACAACTTCTTTATCCATTTTTTGCTTTCTGGGATATTTACCTGATATTGTAGACAAGCTTCTTGTGAACACAGCCGTCCCAAATATTGGGGTGGCTGTCTGTTTTTGATTTTAATTTCCGTAAGCTATAGGACCATAAGCGGAAGTGCCATAGGCTGTGTTGCTTTGTTTCTTAAGTGTTTCAGGAAACACCATACACTTCTCCAGGGTGGCGGCTGGCAATTTACATCCTGCCAATCAGCATAACAAGGCTCCCTGTTCTCCATATCCTGTGCTACCTTTCTGGATTTTACACTTTTTTCAGATGGCCCTTTGGCCCGGGGGGGCAGTGAGATTTCATTGTAGTGCAGATTTCCTTTACAGGCTTGCTTGGTTGGCCAAAAAGGGCGTATGCGTTTTTTCATTCAGGAAAAAACGCATACGCCCTTTTTGGCCAAGTGCATCATTGTCGACGTTGTGCCTCTTTTCCTATGCTTTCAGGGCAATTCCAGTCTACCCCCTGCAATCGTTTTCCTGAAATTCAGCCCCGCTTTCAAGTCCCCTTCGCAGGCTTACTTCAATATATTTTTGCAGGATAGCTGTCATTTATAACTCTGCAGGTTTGTGAAGTACAGTGCCCCTGAGCTCCTTTCTTCAACTCGCTTTCTTGTGAGCTGGGCACAAAACCGCAGGATTGCTGCAGGCCCTAATCTGTTTCCAGCAGGGCACACTGAGCCTTTGTTTAATTCCTCTTCCTGGTGGGCAATGAGCGTTACATTTGCCCGTGCAGACACCTACAGCTAGTCTCTCATTGGTTCTCCCTATTCCTGTTCATCTTGCACAGAAATGGCAAGCTGTGCCAAACAGGAGGTTAAAGGCACTGACTCTCCAAGCGGGGAGAGTGTTAGTAAAGCATCTGGAATGGTGAACCCGAGGACCAGGATACGAAAACTGAGATGCATTTTAAATCGTTTCCCAATCACACGGTGGACGATACTCTGGGATTCCCATGCATGTTTTAGCTGGAGGAAGAATGCCTTGAACCTGGAGAGTTGGGACCCATGGAATGGGTACCATGCAGTATGACTTCAAAGGGTCTGCATTTGCTCACCGAAACTCACCAGTGCTATCAGCCTGAAGTGTCCAGCCTTATGTCTCAACCAGCTCTGGGTGTAGATGTGGTCAATCCCGGTTGCATCACATGCCCTGTGTGAATTATTTAACAATTGCTCTCTATTTCACTGTCTTTGTGTTTTGTTTTCGAAATTTATTTTGATAATGGGATTTATCGGATTTTCACTGCTGCATTTCCGCCGCTGTACACACGCTTGATTCTCTTACGGAGACATATATATCCATGGGTTTTATGATTCTTCCTAGTCAGGTATATTCCTAGGCGTTGAATATGTGGTGTTGAGTCCATTTCGTTGAGCAAGGAGTAGGTCTTGTCTATTACATATTTGGCTTATGGAAAGTTATCTGTGCTAATTTCAGTCTCTGGTTTATGCAGCACACCAAGGCACCTTTCCCCATAAGCAAGCACTAGTTGGTTTCCTAAATTTGAGACCCTGTTCTGTTTTGTAATTCAGTTCATGTGTAGTCAAGTTTACATTCCGTGTATTAGTGATATCTTATGATGTTTCTTTTTCTGTGTGACGTAGTTCACGTAGAATCACCGTACCTGCATCCACTCACTATGCCGCTACGGGCCTGATGACACAGATTTCATTGCTGAGTGATATTGCATTGCACGTACGTGCCACAACTTCTTTATCCATTTTTTGCTTTCTGGGATATTTACCTGGTACTGTAGACGAGCTTCTTGTGAACACAGCCGTCCCAAATATTGGGGTGGCTGTCTGTTTTTGATTTTAATTTCCCTAAGCGATAGGACCATAATTGCAATTGCCATAGGCTGTGTTGCTTTATTTCTTACGTGTTTCAGGAAACACCATACACTTCTCCAGGGTGGCTGTTCACAATTTACATCCTGCCAATCAGCATAACAAGGCTCCCTGTTCTCCATATGCTGTCCTACCTTTCTGGATTTTACACTTTTTTCAGATGGCCCTTTTGCCCGGGGGGGCAGTGAGATTTCATTGTAGTGCAGATTTCCTTTACAGGCTTGCTTGGTTGGCCAAAAAGGGCGTATGCGTTTTTTCCTGAATATATTCAGGAAAAAATGCATACGCACTTTTTGGCCAAGTGCATCATTGTCGACGTTGTGCCTCTTTTCCTATGCTTTCAGGGCAATTCCAGTCTACCCCCTGCAATCGTTTTCCTGAAATTCTGCCCCGCTTTCAAGTCCCCTTCGCAGGCTTACTTCAATATATTTTTGGAGGATAGCTGTCATTTATAACTCTGCAGGTTTGTGAATTACAGTGCCCCTGAGCTCCTTTCTTCAACTCGCTTTCTTGTGAGCTGGCCACAAAACCGCAGGATTGCTTCAGGCCCTAATCTGTTTCCAGCAGGGCACACTGAGCCTTTGTTTAATTCCTCTTCCTGGTGGGCAATGAGCGTTACATTTGCCCGTGCAGACACCTACAGCTAGTCTCTCATTGGTTCTCCCTATTCCTGTTCATCTTGCACAGAAATTGCAAGCTGTGCCAAAGAGGAGGTTAAAGGCACTGACTCTCCAAGCGGGGAGAGTGTTAGTAAAGCATCTGGAATGGTGAACCCGAGGTCCAGGATACGAAAACTGAGATGCATTTTAAATCGTTTCCCAATCACACGGTGGACAATACTCTGTGTTTCCCATGCATGTTTTAGCTGGAGGAAGAATCCCTTGAACCTGGAGAGTTGGGACCCATGGAATGGGTAACATGCAGTATGACTTCAAAGGGTCTGCATTTGCTCACCGAAACTCACCAATGCTATCAGCCTGAAGTGTCCAGCCTTATGTCTCAACCAGCTCTGGGTGTAGATGTGTTAAATCCCTGTTGCATCACATGCCCTGAGTGAATTATTTAAGAATTGCTCTCTATTTCACTGTCTTTGTGTTTTGTTTTTGAAATTTATTTTGATAATGGGATTTATCGGATTTTCACTGCTGCGTTTATGCTGCTGTACACATGCTTGATTCTCTTACGGAGACATATATATCCATGGGTTTTAAGATTCTTCCTAGTCAGGTATATTCCTAGGCGTTGAATATGTGGTGTTGGGTCCATTTGGTTGAACAAGGAGTAGGTCTTTTCTATTATATATTTGGCTTATGGAAAGTTATCTGTGCTAATTTCAGTCTCTGGTTTTATGCAGCACCCCAAGGCACCTTTCCCCATAAGCAAGCACTAGTTGGTTTCCTAAATTTGAGACCCTGTTCTGTTTTGTAATTCAGTTCATGTGTAGTCAAGTTTACATTCCGTGTATTAGTGATATCTTATGATGTTTCTTTTTCTGTGTGACGTAGTTCACGTAGAATCACTGTACCTGCATCCACTCACTATGCCGCTACGGGCCTGATGACACAGATTTCATTGCTGAGTGATATTGCATTGTACGTACGTGCCACAACTTCTTTATCCATTTTTTGCTTTCTGGGATATTTACCTGATACTGTAGACGAGCTTCTTGTGAACACAGCCATCGCAAATATTGGGGTGGCTGTCTGTTTTTGATTTTAATTTCCGTAAGCTATAGGAACATAAGTGGAAGTGCCATAGGCTGTGTTGCTTTGTTTCTTACGTGTTTCAGGAAACACCATACACTTCTCCAGCGTGGCTGCTGGCAATTTACATCCTGCCAATCAGCATAACAAGGCTCCCTCTTCTCCATATCCTGTCCTAACTTTCTGGATTTTACACTTTTTTCAGATGGCCCTTTTGCCCAGGGGGGGGGGGGCAGTGAGACTTCATTGTAGTGGAGATTTCCTTTACAGGCTTGCTTGGTTGGCCAAAAAGGGCGTATGCGTTTTTTCCTGAATATATTCAGGAAAAAATGCATGCGCCCTTTTTGGCCAAGTGCATCATTGTTGACGTTCTGCCTCTTTTCCTGTACTTTCAGGGCAATTCCAGTCTACCCCCTGCAATCGTTTTCCTGAAATTCTGCCCCGCTTTCAAGTCCCCTTCGCAGGCTTACTTCAATATATTTTTGGAGGATAGCTGTCATTTATAACTCTGCAGGTTTGTGAATTACAGTGCCTCTGAGCTCCTTTCTTCAACTCGCTTTCTTGTGAGCTGGCCACAAAACCGCAGGATTGCTTCAGGCCCTAATCTGTTTCCAGCAGGGCACACTGAGCCTTTGTTTAATTCCTCTTCCTGGTGGGCAATGAGCGTTACATTTGCCCGTGCAGACACCTATAGCTAGTCTCTCATTGGTTCTCCCTATTCCTGTTCATCTTGCACAGAAATTGCAAGCTGTGCCAAACAGGAGGTTAAAGGCACTGACTCTCCAAGCCGGGAGAATGTTAGTAAAGCATCTGGAATGGTGAAACCGAGGACCAGGATACGAAACCTGAGATGCATTTTAAATCGTTTCCCAATCACACGGTGGACCATACTGTGGGTTTCCTATGCATGTTTTAGCTGGAGGAAGAATCCCTTGAACCTGAAGAGTTGGGACCCATGGAATAGGTACCATGCAGTATGACTTCAAAGTGTCTGCATTTGCTCACCGAAACTCACCAATGCTATCAGCCTGAAGTGTCCAGCCTTATGTCTCAACCAACTCTGGGTGTAGATGTGGTCAATCCCGGTTGCATCACATGCCCTGAGTGAATTATTTAAGAATTGCTCTCTATTTCACTGTCTTTGTGTTTTGTTTTCGAAATTTATTTTGATAATGGGATTTATCGGATTTTCACTGCTGCATTTCGGCCGCTGTACACACGCTTGGTTCTCTTATGGAGACATATATATCCATGGGTTTTAAGATTCTTCCTAGTCAGGTATATTCCTAGGCGATGATTATGTGGTGTTGGGTCCATTTCGTTGAGCAAGGAGTAGGTCTTCTCTACTACATATTTGGCTTATCGAAAGTTATCTGTGCTAATTTCAGTCTCTGGTTTTATGCAGCACCCAAAGGCACCTTTCCCTATAAGCAAGCACTAGTTGGTTTTCTAAATTTGAGACCCTGTTCTGTTTTGTAATTCAGTTCATGTGTAGTCAAGTTTACATTCCGTGTATTAGTGATATCTTATGATGTTTCTTTTTCTGTGTGACGTAGTTCACGTAGAATCACCGTACCTGCATCCACTCACTATGCCGCTACGGGTCTGATGACACAGATTCCATTGCTGAGTGTTATTGCATTGTACGTACGTGCCACAACTTCTTTATCCATTTTTTGCTTTCTGGGATATTTACCTGATACTGTAGACAAGCTTCTTGTGAACACAGCCGTCCCAAATATTGGGGTGGCTGTCTGTTTTTGATTTTAATTTCCGTAAGCTATAGGACCATAAGCGGAAGTGCCATAGGCTGTGTTGCTTTGTTTCTTACGTGTTTCAGGAAACACCATACACTTCTCCAGGGTGGCTGCTGGCAATTTACATCCTGCCAATCAGCATAACAAGGCTCCCTGTTCTCCATATCCTGTGCTACCTTTCTGCATTTTACACTTTTTTCAGATGGCCCTTTGGCCCGGGGGGCAGTGAGATTTCATTGTAGTGCAGATTTCCTTTACAGGCTTGCTTGGTTGGCCAAAAAGGGCGTATGCGTTTTTTCATTCAGGAAAAAACGCATACGCCCTTTTTGGCCAAGTGCATCATTGTCGACGTTGTGCCTCTTTTCCTATGCTTTCAGGGCAATTCCAGTCTACCCCCTGCAATCGTTTTCCTGAAATTCAGCCCCTCTTTCAAGTCCCCTTCGCAGGCTTACTTCAATATATTTTTGGAGGATAGCTGTCATTTATAACTCTGCAGGTTTGTGAAGTACAGTGCCCCTGAGCTCCTTTCTTCAACTCGCTTTCTTGTGAGCTGGGCACAACCCGCAGCATTGCTGCAGGCACTAATCTGTTTCCAGCAGGGCACACTGAGCCTTTGTTTAATTCCTCTTCCTGGTGGGCAATGAGCGTTACATTTGCCCGTGCAGACACCTACAGCTAGTCTCTCATTGGTTCTCCCTATTCCTGTTCATCTTGCACAGAAATGGCAAGCTGTGCCAAACAGGAGGTTAAAGGCACTGACTCTCCAAGCGGGGAGAGTGTTAGTAAAGCATCTGGAATGGTGAACCCGAGGACCAGGATACGAAAACTGAGATGCATTTTAAATCGTTTCCCAATCACACGGTGGACGATACTCTGGGATTCCCATGCATGTTTTAGCTGGAGGAAGAATGCCTTGAACCTGGAGAGTTGGGACCCATGGAATGGGTACCATGCAGTATGACTTCAAAGGGTCTGCATTTGCTCACCGAAACTCACCAATGCTATCAGCCTGAAGTGTCCAGACTTATGTCTCAACCAGCTCTGGGTGTAGATGTGGTCAATCCCGGTTGCATCACATGCCCTGAGTGAATTATTTAAGAATTGCTCTCTATTTCACTGTCTTTGTGTTTTGTTTTCGAAATTTATTTTGATAATGGGATTTATCGGATTTTCACTGCTGCATTTCGGCTGCTGTACACACGCTTGGTTCTCTTATGGAGACATATATATCCATGGGTTTTAAGATTCTTCCTAGTCAGGTATATTCCTAGGCGATGATTATGTGGTGTTGGGTCCATTTCGTTGAGCAAGGAGTAGGTCTTGTCTATTACATATTTGGCTTATCGAAAGTTATCTGTGCTAATTTCAGTCTCTGGTTTTATGCAGCACCCAAAGGCACCTTTCCCCATAAACAAGCACTAGTTGGTTTTCTAAATTTGAGACCCTGTTCTGTTTTGTAATTCAGTTCATGTGTAGTCAAGTTTACATTCCGTGTATTAGTGATATCTTATGATGTTTCTTTTTCTGTGTGACGTAGTTCACGTAGAATCACCGTACCTGCATCCACTCACTATGCCGCTACGGGCCTGATGACACAGATTCCATTGCTGAGTGATATTGCATTGTACGTACGTGCCACAACTTCTTTATCCATTTTTTGCTTTCTGGGATATTTACCTGATACTGTAGACAAGCTTCTTGTGAACACAGCCGTCCCAAATATTGGGGTGGCTGTCTGTTTTTGATTTTAATTTCCGTAAGCTATAGGACCATAAGCGGAAGTGCCATAGGCTGTGTTGCTTTGTTTCTTACGTGTTTCAGGAAACACCATACACTTCTCCAGGGTGGCTACTGGCAATTTACATCCTGCCAATCAGCATAACAAGGCTCCCTGTTCTCCATATCCTGTGCTACCTTTCTGGATTTTACACTTTTTTCAGATGGCCCTTTGGCCCGGGGGGGCAGTGAGATTTCATTGTAGTGCAGATTTCCTTTACAGGCTTGCTTGGTTGGCCAAAAAGGGCGTATGCGTTTTTTCATTCAGGAAAAAACGCATATGCCCTTTTTGGCCAAGTGCATCATTGTCGACGTTGTGCCTCTTTTCCTATGCTTTCAGGGCAATTCCAGTCTACCCCCTGCAATCATTTTCCTGAAATTCAGCCCCGCTTTCAAGTCCCCTTCGCAGGCTTACTTCAATATATTTTTGGAGGATAGCTGTCATTTATAACTCTGCAGGTTTGTGAAGTACAGTGCCCCTGAGCTCCTTTCTTCAACTCGCTTTCTTGTGAGCTGGGCACAAAACCGCAGGATTGCTGCAGGCCCTAATCTGTTTCCAGCAGGGCACACTGAGCCTTTGTTTAATTCCTCTTCCTGGTGGGCAATGAGCGTTACATTTGCCCGTGCAGACACCTACAGCTAGTCTCTCATTGGTTCTCCCTATTCCTGTTCATCTTGCACAGAAATGGCAAGCTGTGCCAAACAGGAGGTTAAAGGCACTGACTCTCCAAGCGGGGAGAGTGTTAGTAAAGCATCTGGAATGGTGAACCCGAGGACCAGGATACGAAAACTGAGATGCATTTTAAATCGTTTCCCAATCACACGGTGGACGATACTCTGGGATTCCCATGCATGTTTTAGCTGGAGGAAGAATGCCTTGAACCTGGAGAGTTGGGACCCATGGAATGGGTACCATGCAGTATGACTTCAAAGGGTCTGCATTTGCTCACCGAAACTCACCAGTGCTATCAGCCTGAAGTGTCCAGCCTTATGTCTCAACCAGCTCTGGGTGTAGATGTGGTCAATCCCGGTTGCATCACATGCCCTGAGTGAATTATTTAAGAATTGCTCTCTATTTCACTGTCTTTGTGTTTTGTTTTCGAAATTTATTTTGATAATGGGATTTATCGGATTTTCACTGCTGAATTTCCGCCGCTGTACACACGCTTGATTCTCTTACGGAGACATATATATCCATGGGTTTTATGATTCTTCCTAGTCAGGTATATTCCTAGGCGTTGAATATGTGGTGTTGAGTCCATTTCGTTGAGCAAGGAGTAGGTCTTGTCTATTACATATTTGGCTTATGGAAAGTTATCTGTGCTAATTTCAGTCTCTGGTTTTATGCAGCACACCAAGGCACCTTTCCCCATAAGCAAGCACTAGTTGGTTTCCTAAATTTGAGACCCTGTTCTGTTTTGTAATTCAGTTCATGTGTAGTCAAGTTTACATTCCGTGTATTAGTGATATCTTATGATGTTTCTTTTTCTGTGTGACGTAGTTCACGTAGAATCACCGTACCTGCATCCACTCACTATGCCGCTACGGGCCTGATGACACAGATTTCATTGCTGAGTGATATTGCATTGCACGTATGTGCCACAACTTCTTTATCCATTTTTTGCTTTCTGGGATATTTACCTGGTACTGTAGACGAGCTTCTTGTGAACACAGCCGTCCCAAATATTGGGGTGGCTGTCTGTTTTTGATTTTAATTTCCCTAAGCGATAGGACCATAATTGCAATTGCCATAGGCTGTGTTGCTTTATTTCTTACGTGTTTCAGGAAACACCATACACTTCTCCAGGGTGGCTGTTCACAATTTACATCCTGCCAATCAGCATAACAAGGCTCCCTGTTCTCCATATCCTGTCCTACCTTTCTGGATTTTACACTTTTTTCAGATGGCCCTTTTGCCCGGGGGGGCAGTGAGATTTCATTGTAGTGCAGATTTCCTTTACAGGCTTGCTTGGTTGGCCAAAAAGGGCGTATGCGTTTTTTCCTGAATATATTCAGGAAAAAATGCATACGCACTTTTTGGCCAAGTGCATCATTGTCGACGTTGTGCCTCTTTTCCTATGCTTTCAGGGCAATTCCAGTCTACCCCCTGCAATCGTTTTCCTGAAATTCTGCCCCGCTTTCAAGTCCCCTTCGCAGGCTTACTTCAATATATTTTTGGAGGATAGCTGTCATTTATAACTCTGCAGGTTTGTGAATTACAGTGCCCCTGAGCTCCTTTCTTCAACTCGCTTTCTTGTGAGCTGGCCACAAAACCGCAGGATTGCTTCAGGCCCTAATCTGTTTCCAGCAGGGCACACTGAGCCTTTGTTTAATTCCTCTTCCTGGTGGGCAATGAGCGTTACATTTGCCCGTGCAGAAACCTACAGCTAGTCTCTCATTGGTTCTCCCTATTCCTGTTCATCTTGCACAGAAATTGCAAGCTGTGCCAAAGAGGAGTTTAAAGGCACTGACTCTCCAAGCGGGGAGAGTGTTAGTAAAGCATCTGGAATGGTGAACCCGAGGACCAGGATACGAAAACTGAGATGCATTTTAAATCGTTTCCCAATCACACGGTGGACGATACTCTGTGTTTCCCATGCATGTTTTAGCTGGAGGAAGAATCCCTTGAACCTGGAGAGTTGGGACCCATGGAATGGGTAACATGCAGTATGACTTCAAAGGGTCTGCATTTGCTCACCGAAACTCACCAATGCTATCAGCCTGAAGTGTCCAGCCTTATGTCTCAACCAGCTCTGTGTGTAGATGTGGTCAATCCCGGTTGCATCACATGCCCTGAGTGAATTATTTAAGAATTGCTTTCTATTTCACTGTCTTTGTGTTTTGTTTTTGAAATTTATTTTGATAATGGGATTTATCGGATTTTCACTGCTGCGTTTATGCTGCTGTACACATGCTTGATTCTCTTACGGAGACATATATATCCATGGGTTTTAAGATTCTTCCTAGTCAGGTATATTCCTAGGCGTTGAATATGTGGTGTTGGGTCCATTTGGTTGAACAAGGAGTAGGTCTTGTCTATTATATATTTGGCTTATGGAAAGTTATCTGTGCTAATTTCAGTCTCTGGTTTTATGCAGCACCCCAAGGCACCTTTCCCCATAAGCAAGCACTAGTTGGTTTCCTAAATTTGAGACCCTGTTCTGTTTTGTAATTCAGTTCATGTGTAGTCAAGTTTACATTCCGTGTATTAGTGATATCTTATGATGTTTCTTTTTCTGTGTGACGTAGTTCACGTAGAATCACCGTACCTGCATCCACTCACTATGCCGCTACGGGCCTGATGACACAGATTTCATTGCTGAGTGATATTGCATTGTACGTACGTGCCACAACTTCTTTATCCATTTTTTGCTTTCTGGGATATTTACCTGATACTGTAGACGAGCTTCTTGTGAACACAGCCATCGCAAATATTGGGGTGGCTGTCTGTTTTTGATTTTAATTTCCGTAAGCTATAGGAACATAAGTGGAAGTGCCATAGCCTGTGTTGCTTTGTTTCTTACGTGTTTCAGGAAACACCATACACTTCTCCAGGGTGGCTGCTGGCAATTTACATCCTGCCAATCAGCATAACAAGGCTCCCTCTTCTCCATATCCTGTCCTAACTTTCTGGATTTTACACTTTTTTCAGATGGCCCTTTTGCCCAGGGGGGTGGCAGTGAGACTTCATTGTAGTGGAGATTTCCTTTACAGGCTTGCTTGGTTGGCCAAAAAGGGCGTATGCGTTTTTTCCTGAATATATTCAGGAAAAAACGCATACGCCCTTTTTGGCCAAGTGCATCATTGTTGACGTTCTGCCTCTTTTCCTATACTTTCAGGGCAATTCCAGTCTACCCCCTGCAATCGTTTTCCTGAAATTCTGCACCGCTTTCAAGTCCCCTTCGCAGGCTTACTTCAATATATTTTTGGAGGATAGCTGTCATTTATAACTCTGCAGGTTTGTGAATTACAGGGCCTCTGAGCTCCTTTCTTCAACTCGCTTTCTTGTGAGCTGGCCACAAAACCACAGGATTGCTTCAGGCCCTAATCTGTTTCCAGCAGGGCACACTGAGCCTTTGTTTAATTCCTCTTCCTGGTGGGCAATGAGCGTTACATTTGCCCGTGCAGACACCTATAGCTAGTCTCTCATTGGTTCTCCCTATTCCTGTTCATCTTGCACAGAAATTGCAAGCTGTGCCAAACAGGAGGTTAAAGGCACTGACTCTCCAAGCCGGGAGAATGTTAGTAAAGCATCTGGAATGGTGAACCCGAGGACCAGGATACGAAACCTGAGATGCATTTTAAATCGTTTCCCAATCACACGGTGGACCATACTGTGGGTTTCCTATGCATGTTTTAGCTGGAGGAAGAATCCCTTGAACCTGAAGAGTTGGGACCCATGGAATAGGTACCATGCAGTATGACTTCAAAGGGTCTGCATTTGCTCACCGAAACTCACCAATGCTATCAGCCTGAAGTGTCCAGCCTTATGTCTCAACCAGCTCTGGGTGTAGATGTGGTCAATCCCGGTTGCATCACATGCCCTGAGTGAATTATTTAAGAATTGCTCTCTATTTCACTGTCTTTGTGTTTTGTTTTCGAAATTTATTTTGATAATGGGATTTATCGGATTTTCACTGCTGCATTTCGGCCGCTGTACACACGCTTGGTTCTCTTATGGAGACATATATATCCATGGGTTTTAAGATTCTTCCTAGTCAGGTATATTCCTAGGCGATGATTATGTGGTGTTGGGTCCATTTCGTTGAGCAAGGAGTAGGTCTTGTCTATTACATATTTGCTTATCGAAAGTTATCTGTGCTAATTTCAGTCTCTGGTTTTATGCAGCACCCAAAGGCACCTTTCCCCATAAGCAAGCACTAGTTGGTTTTCTAAATTTGAGACCCTGTTCTGTTTTGTAATTCAGTTCATGTGTAGTCAAGTTTACATTCCGTGTATTAGTGATATCTTATGATGTTTCTTTTTCTGTGTGACGTAGTTCACGTAGAATCACCGTACCTGCATCCACTCACTATCCCGCTACGGGCCTGATGACACAGATTCCATTGCTGAGTGATATTGCATTGTACGTACGTGCCACAACTTCTTTATCCATTTTTTGCATTCTGGGATATTTACCTGATACTGTAGACGAGCTTCTTGTGAACACAGCCGTCCCAAATATTGGGGTGGCTGTCTGTTTTTGATTTTAATTTCCGTAAGCTATAGGACCATAAGTGGAAATGCCATAGGCTGTGTTGCTTTGTTTCTTACGTGTTTCAGGAAACACCATACACTTCTCCAGGGTGGCTGCTGGCAATTTACATCCTGCCAATCAGCATAACAAGGCTCCCTGTTCTCCATATCCTGTCCTACCTTTCTGGATTTTACACTTTTTTCAGATGGCCCTTTTGCCCGGGGGGCAGTGAGACTTCATTGTAGTACAGATTTCCTTTACAGGCTTGCTTGGTTGGCCAAAAAGGGCGTATGCGTTTTTTCCTGAATATATTCAGGAAAAAACGCATACGTACTTTTTGGCCAAGTGCATCATTGTCGACGTTCTGCCTCTTTTCCTATGCTTTCAGGGCAATTCCAGTCTACCCCCTGCAATCGTTTTCCTGAAATTCTGCCCCGCTTTCAAGTCCCCTTCGCAGGCTTACTTCAATATATTTTTGGAGGATAGCTGTCATTTATAACTCTGCAGGTTTGTGAATTACAGTGCCCCTGAGCTCCTTTCTTCAACTCGCTTTCTTGTGAGCTGGGCACAAAACCGCAGGATTGCTTCAGGCCCTAATCTGTTTTCAGCAGGGCACGCTGAGCCTTTGTTTAATTCCTCTTCCTGGTCGGCAATGAGCGTTACATTTGCCCGTGCAGACACCTACAGCTAGTCTCTCATTGGTTCTCCCTATTCCTGTTCATCTTGCACAGAAAATGCAAGCTGTGCCAAACAGGAGGTTAAAGGCACTGACTCTCCAAGCGGGGAGAGTGTTAGTAAAGCATCTGGAATGGTGAACCCGAGGACCAGGATACGAAAACTGAGATGCATTTTAAATCGTTTCCCAATCACACGGTGGACGATACTCTGGGTTTCCCATGCATGTTTTAACTGGAGGAAGAATGCCTTGAACCTGGAGAGTTGGGACCCATGGAATGGGTACCAAGCAGTATCACTTCAAAGGGTCTGCATTTGCTCACCGAAACTCACCAATGCTATCAGCCTGAAGTGTCCAGCCTTATGTCTCAACAAGCTCTGGGTGTAGATGTGGTCAATCCCGGTTGCATCACATGCCCTGAGTGAATTATTTAAGAATTGCTCTCTATTTCACTGTCTTTGTGCTTTGTTTTTGAAATTTATTTTGATAATGGGATTTATCTGATTTTCACTGCTGCGTTTCGGCCGCTGTACACACGCTTGATTCTCTTACGGAGACATATATATCCATGGGTTTTAAGATTCTTCCTAGTCAGGTATATTCCTAGGCGTTGAATATGTGGTGTTGGGTCCATTTCGATGAGCAAGGAGTAGGTCTTGTCTATTACATATTTGGCCTATGGAAAGTTATCTGTGCTAATTTCAGTCTGGTTTTATGCAGCACCCCAAGGCACCTTTCCCCATAAGCAAGCAGTAGTTGGTTTTCTAAATTTGAGACCCTGTTCTGTTTTGTAATTCAGTTCATGTGTAGTCAAGTTTACATTCCGTGTATTAGTGATATCTTATGATGTTTCTTTTTCTGTGTGACGTAGTTCACGTAGAATCACCGTACCTGCATCCACTCACTATGCCGCTACGGGCCTGATGACACAGATTTCATTGCTGAGTTATATTGCATTGCACGTACGTGCCACAACTTCTTTATCCATTTTTTGCTTTCTGGGATATTTACCTGATACTGTAGACGAGCTTCTTGTGAACACAGCCGTCCCAAATATTGGGGTGGCTGTCTATTTTTGATTTTAATTTCCGTAAGCTATAGGACCATAAGTGGAAGTGCCATAGGCTGTGTTGCTTTGTTTCTTACGTGTTTCAGGAAACACCATACACTTCTCCAGGCTGGCTGCTGGCAATTTACATCCTGCCAATCAGCATAACAAGGCTCCCTGTTCTCCATATCCTGTCCTACCTTTCTGGATTTTACACTTTTTTCAGATGGCCCTTTTGCCCGGGGGGGCAGTGAGATTTCATTGTAGTGCAGATTTCCTTTACAGGCTTGCTTGGTTGGCCAAAAAGGGCGTATGCGTTTTTTCCTGAATATATTCAGGAAAAAACGCATACGCCCTTTTTGGCCGAGTGCATCATTGTCGACGTTGTGCCTCTTTTCCTATGCTTTCAGGGCAATTCCAGTCTACCCCCTGCAATCGTTTTCCTGAAATTCAGCCCCGCTTTCAAGTCCCCTTCGCAGGCTTACTTCAATATATTTTTGGAGGATAGCTGTCATTTATAACTCTGCAGGTTTGTGAAGTACAGTGCCCCTGAGCTCCTTTCTTCAACTCGATTTCTTGTGAGCTGGGCACAAAACCGCAGGATTGCTTCAGGCCCTAATCTGTTTCCAGCAGGGCACACTGAGCCTTTGTTTAATTCCTCTTCCTGGTGGGCAATGAGCGTTACATTTGCCCGTGCAGACACCTACAGCTAGTCTCTCATTGGTTCTCCCTATTCCTGTTCATCTTGCACAGAAATTGCAAGCTGTGCGAAACAGGAGGTTAAAGGCACTGACTCTCCAAGCGGGGAGAGTGTTAGTAAAGCATCTGGAATGGTGAACCCGAGGACCAGGAAACGAAAACTGAGATGCATTTTAAATCATTTTCCAATCACACAGTGGACGATACTCTGGGTTTCCCATGCATGTTTTAGCTGCAGGAAGAATCCCTTGAACCTGGAGAGTTGGGACCCATGGAATGGGTACCATGCAGTATGACTTCAAAGGGTCTGCATTTGCTCACCGAAACTCACCAATGCTATCAGCCTGAAGTGTCCAGCCTTATGTCTCAACCAGCTCTGGGTGTAGATGTGGTCAATCCCGGTTGCATCACATGCCCTGAGTGAATTATTTAAGAATTGCTCTCTATTTCACTGTCTTTGTGTTTTGTTTTCGAAATTTATTTTGATAATGGGATTTATCAGATTTTCACTGCTGCGTTTCGGCCGCTGTACACACGCTTGATTCTCTTACGGAGACATATATATATATGGGTTTTAAGATTCTTCCTAGTCAGGTATATTCCTAGGCGTTGAATATGTGGTGTTGGGTCCATTTCGTTGAGCAAGGAGTAGGTCTTGTCTATTACATATTTGGCTTATGGAAAGTTATCTGTGCTAATTTCAGTCTCGGGTTTTATGCAGCACCCAAAGGCACCTTTCCCCATAAGCAAGCACTAGTTGGTTTTCTAAATTTGAGACCCTGTTCTTTTTTGTAATTCAGTTCATGTGTAGTCAAGTTTACATTCCGTGTATTAGTGATATCTTATGATGTTTCTTTTTCTGTGTGACGTAGTTCACGTAGAATCACCGTACCTGCATCCACTCACTATGCTGCTACAGGCCTGATGACACAGATTTCATTGCTGAGTGATATTGCATTGTACGTACGTGCCACAACTTCTTTATCCATTTTTTGCTTTCTGGGATATTTACCTGATATTGTAGACGAGCTTCTTGTGAACACAGCCGTCCCAAATATTGGGGTGGCTGTCTGTTTTTGATTTTAATTTCCGTAAGCTATAGGACCATAAGCGGAAGTGCCATAGGCTGTGTTGCTTTGTCTCTTACGTGTTTCAGGAAACACCATACACATCTCCAGGGTGGCTGCTGGCAATTTACATCCTGCCAATCAGCATAACAAGGCTCCCTGTTCTCCATATCCTGTCATACCTTTCTGGATTTTACACTTTTTTCAGATGGCCCTTTTGCCCAGGGGGGCAGTGAGATTTCATTGTAGTGCAGATTTCCTTTACAGGCTTGCTTGGTTGGCCAAAAAGGGCGTATGCGTTTTTTCCTGAATATATTCAGGAAAAAACGCATACGCCCTTTTTGGCCAAGTGCATCATTGTCGACGTTGTGCCTCTTTTCCTATGCTTTCAGGGCAATTCCAGTCTACCCCCTGCAATCGTTTTCCTGAAATTCAGCCCCGCTTTCAAGTCCCCTTCGCAGGCTTACTTCAATATATTTTTGGAGGATAGCTGTCATTTATAACTCTGCAGGTTTGTGAAGTACAGTGCCCCTGAGCTCCTTTCTTCAACTCGCTTTATTGTGAGCTGGGCAGAAAACCGCAGGATTGCTTCAGGCCCTAATCTGTTTCCAGCAGGGCACACTGAGCCTTTGTTTAATTCCTCTTCCTGGTGGGCAATGAGCGTTACATTTGCCCGTGCAGACACCTACAGCTAGTCTCTCATTGGTTCTCCCTATTCCTGTTCATCTTGCACAGAAATGGCAAGCTGTGCCAAACAGGAGGTTAAAGGCACTGACTCTCCAAGCGGAGAGAGTGTTAGTAAAGCATCTGGAATGGTGAACCAAAGGGACAGGATACGAAAACTGAGATGCATTTTAAATCGTTTCCCAATCACACGGTGGACGATACTCTGGGTTTCCCATGCATGTTTTAGCTGGAGGAAGAATGCCTTGAACCTGGAGAGTTGGGACCCATGGAATGGGTACCATGCAGTATGACTTCAAAGGGTCTGCATTTGCTCACCGAAACTCACCAGTGCTAACAGCCTGAAGTGTCCAGCCTTATGTCTCAACCAGCTCTGGGTGTAGATGTGGTCAATCCCGGTTGCATCACATGCCCTGAGTGAATTATTTAAGAATTGCTCTCTATTTCACTGTCTTTGTGTTTTGTTTTCGAAATTTATTTTGATAATGGGATTTATCGGATTTTCACTGCTGCATTTCCGCCGCTGTACACACGCTCGATTCTCTTACGGAGACATATATATCCATGGGTTCTAAGATTCTTCCTAGTCAGGTATATTCCTAGGCGTTGAATATGTGGTGTTGAGTCCATTTCGTTGAGCAAGGAGTAGGTCTTCTCTATTACATATTTGGCTTATGGAATGTTATCTGTGCTAATTTCAGTCTCTGGTTTTATGCAGCACCCCAAGGCACCTTTCCCCATAAGCAAGCACTAGTTGGTTTTCTAAATTTGAGACCCTGTTCTGTTTTGTAATTCAGTTCATGTGTAGTCAAGTTTACATTCCGTGTATTAGTGATATCTTATGATGTTTCTTTTTCTGTGTGACGTAGTTCACGTAGAATCACCGTATCTGCATCCACTCACTATGCCGCTACGGGCCTGATGACACAGATTTCATTGCTGAGTGATATTGCATTGCACGTACGTGCCACAACTTCTTTATCCATTTTTTGCTTTCTGGAATATTTACCTGGTACTGTAGACGAGCTTCTTGGGAACACAGCCGTCCCAAACTTTGGTGTGGCTGTCTGTTTTTGATTTTAATTTCCCTAAGCAATAGGACCATAAGGTCAATTGCCATAGGCTGTGTGCTTTATTTCTTACGTGTTTCAGGAAACACCATACACTTCTCCAGGGTGGCTGTTCACAATTTACATCCTGCCAATCAGCATAACAAGGCTTCCTGTTCTCAATATCCTGTCCTACCTGTCTAGATTTTACACTTTTTTCAGATGGCCGTTTTGCCCGGGGGGCAGTGAGACTTCATTGTAGTGCAGATTTCCTTTACAGGCTTGCTTGGTTGGCCAAAAAGGGCGTATGCGTTTTTTCCTGAATATATTCAGGAAAAAACGCATACGCCCTTTTTGGCCAAGTGCATCATTGTCGACGTTCTGCCTCTTTTCCTATGCATTCATGGCAATTCCAGTGTACCCCCTGCAATCGTTTTCCTGAAATTCTGCCCCGCTTTCAAGTCCCCTTCCCAGGCTTACTTCAATATATTTTTGGAGGATAGCTGTCATTTATAACTCTGCAGGTTTGTGAATTACAGTGCCCCTGAGCTCCTTTCTTCAACTCGCTTTCTTGTGAGCTGGGCACAAAACCACAGGATTGCTTCAGGCCCTAATCTGTTTCCAGCAGGGCACACTGAGCCTTTGTTTAATTCCTCTTGCTGGTGGGAAATGAGCGTTACATTTGCCCGTGCAGACACCTATAGCTAGTCTCTCATTGGTTCTCCCTATTCCTGTTCATCTTGCACAGAAATTGCAAGCTGTGCCAAACAGGAGGTTAAAGGCACTGACTCTCCAAGCAGGGAGAGTGTTAGTAAAGCATCTGGAATGGTGAACCCGAGGACCAGGATACGAAAACTGAGGTGCATTTTAAATCGTTTCCCAATCACACGGTGGACCGTACTGTGGGTTTCCCATGCATGATTTAGCTGGAGGAAGAATCCCTTGAACCTGAAGAGTTGGGACCCATGGAATAGGTACCATGCAGTATGACTTCAAAGGGTCTGCATTTGCTCACCGAAACTCACCAATGCTATCAGCCTGAAGTGTCCAGCCTTATGTCTCAACCAGCTCTGGGTGTAGATGTGGTCAATCCCGGTTGCATCACATGCCCTGAGTGAATTATTTAAGAATTGCTCTCTATTTCACTGTCTTTGTGTTTTGTTTTCGAAATTTATTTTGATAATGGGATTTATCGGATTTTCACTGATGCGTATCGGCCGCTGTACACACGCTTGATTCTCTTACGGAGACATATATATCCATGGGTTTTAAGATTCTTCCTAGTCAGGTATATTCCTATGCGTTGAATATGTGGTGTTGAGTCCATTTCGTTGAGCAAGGAGTAGGTCTTTTCTATTACATATTTGGCTTATGGAATGTTATCTGTGCTAATTTCAGTCTCTGGTTTTATGAAGCACCCCAATGCACCTTTCCCCATAAGCAAGCACTAGTTGGTTTTCTAAATTTGAGACCCTGTTCTGTTTTGTAATTCAGTTCATGTGTAGTCAAGTTTACATTCCGTGTATTAGTGATATCTCATGATGTTTCTTTTTCTGTGTGACGTAGTTCACGTAGAATCACCGTACCTGCATCCACTCACTATGCCGCTACGGGCCTGATGACACAGATTTCATTGCTGAGTGATATTGCATTGTACGTACGTGCCACAACTTCTTTATACATTTCTTGCTTTCTGGGATATTTACCTGATACTGTAGACGAGCTTCTTGTGAACACAGCCGTCCCAAATATTGGGGTGGCTGTCTGTTTTTGATTTTAAATTCCGTAAGCTATAGGACCATAAGTGGAAGTGCCATAGGCTGTGTTGCTTTGTTTCTTACCTGTTTCAGGAAACACCATACACTTCTCCAGGGTGGCTGCTGGCAATTTACATCCTGCCAATCAGCATAACAAGGCTCCCTGTTCTCCATATCCTGTCCTACCTTTCTGGATTTTACACTTTTTTCAGATTGCCCTCTTGACCGAGGGGCAGTGAGACTTCATTGTAGTGCAGATTTCCTTTACAGGCTTGCTTGGTTGGCCAAAAAGGGCGTATGCGTTTTTTCCTGAATATATTCAGGAAAAAACGCATACGCCGTATTTGGCCAAGTGCATCATTGTCGACGTTGTGCCTCTTTTCCTATGCTTTCAGGGCAATTCCAGTCTACCCCCTGCAATCGTTTTCCTGAAATTCTGCCCGCTTTCAAGTCCCCTTCGCAGGCTTACTTCAATATACTTTTGGAAGATAGCTGTCATTTATAACTCTGCAGGTTTGTGAAGTACAGTGCCCCCGAGCTCCTTTCTTCAACTCGCTTTCTTGTGAGCTGGGCACAAAACCCCAGGATTGCTTCAGGCCCTAATCTGTTTCCAGCAGGGCACACTGAGCCTTTGTTTAATTCCTCTTCCTGGTGGGCAATGAGCATTACATTTGCCCGTGCAGACACCTACAGCTAGTCTCTCATTGTTTCTCCCTACTCCTGTTCATCTGGCACAGAAATTGCAAGCTGTGCCAAAGAGGAGGTTAAAGGCACTGACTCTCCAAGCGGGGAGAGTGTTAGTAAAGCATCTGGAATGGTGAACCCGAGGACCAGGATACAAAAACTGAGATGCATTTTAAATCGTTTCCCAATCACACGGTGGACGATACTCTGGGTTTCCCATGCATGTTTTAGCTGGAGGAAGAATCCCTTGAACCTGGAGATTTGGGACCCATGGAATGGGTACCATGCAGTATGACTTCAAAGGCTCTGCATTTGCTCACCGAAACTCACCAATGCTATCAGCCTGAAGTGTCCAGCCTTATGTCTCAACCAGCTCTGGGTGTAGATGTGTTAAATCCCGGTTGCATCACATGCCCTGAGTGAATTATTTAAGAATTGCTCTCTATTTCACTGTCTTTGTGTTTTGTTTTCGAAATTTATTTTGATAATGGGATTTATCGGATTTTCACTGCTGCGTTTCGGCCGCTGTACACACGCTTGATTCTCTTACGGAGACATATATATCCATGGGTTTTAAGATTCTTCCTAGTCAGGTATATTCCTAGGCGTTGAATATGTGGTGTTGGGTCCATTTCGTTGAGCAAGGAGTAGGTCTTGTCTATTACATATTTGGCTTATGGAAAGTTATCTGTGCTAATTTCAGTCTCTGGTTTTATGCAGCACCCCAACGCACCTTTCCCCATAAGCAAGCACTAGTTGGTTTTCTAAATTTGAGACCCTGTTCTGTTTTGTAATTCAGTTCATGTGTAGTCAAGTTTACATTCCGTGTATTAGTGATATCTTATGATGTTTCTTTTTCTGTGTGACGTAGTTCACGTAGAATCACCGTACCTGCATCCACTCACTATGCCGCTACGGGCCTGATGACACAGATTTCATTGCTGAGTGATATTGCATTGTACGTACGTGCCACAACTTCTTTATCCATTTTTTGCTTTCTGGGATATTTACCTGATACTGTAGACGAGCTTCTTGTGAACACAGCCGTCCCAAATATTGGGTTGGCTGTCTGTTTCTGATTTTAATTTCCGTAAGCTATAGGACCATAAGTGGAAGTGCCATAGGCTGTGTTGCTTTGTTTCTTACGTGTTTCCGGAAACACCATACACTTCTCCAGGGTGGCTCCTGGCAATTTACATCCTGCCAATCAGCATAACAAGGCTCCCTGTTCTCCATATCCTGTCCTACCTTTCTAGATTTTACACTTTTTTCAGATGGCCCTTTTGCCCGGGTGGCAGTGAGACTTCGTTGTGGTGCAGATTTCCTTTACAGGCTTGCTTGGTTGACCAAAAAGGGCGTATGCGTTTTTTCCTGAATATATTCAGGAAAAAACGCATACGCCCTTTTTGGCCAAGTGCATCATTGTCGACGTTCTGCCTCTTTTCCTATGCTTTCAGGGCAATTCCAGTCTACCCTCTGCAATCGTTTTCCTGAAATTCTGCCCCGCTTTCAAGTCCCCTTCGCAGGCTTACTTCAATATATTTTTGGAGGATAGCTGTCATTTATAACTCTGCAGGTTTGTGAATTACAGTGCCCCTGAGCTCCTTTCTTCAACTCGCTTTCTTGTGAGCTGGGCACAAAACCGCATGATTGCTTCAGGCCCTAATCTGTTTTCAGCAGGGCACGCTGAGCCTTTGTTTAATTCCTCTTCCTGGTCGGCAATGAGCATTACATTTGCCTGTGCAGACACCTACAGCTAGTCTCTCATTGGTTCTCCCTATTCCTGTTCATCTTGCACAGAAATTGCAAGCTTTGCCAAACAAGAGGTTAAAGGCACTGACTCTCCAAGCGGGGAGAGTGTTAGTAAAGCATCTGGAATGGTGAACCCGAGGACCAGGATACGAAAACTGAGATGCATTTTAAATCGTTTCCCAATCACACGGTGGACGATACTCTGGGTTTCCCATGCATGTTTTAGCTGGAGGAAGAATCCCTTGAACCTGGAGAGTTGGGACCCATGGAATGGGTACCATGCAGTATGACTTCAAAGGGTCTGCATTTGCTCACCGAAACTCACCAATGCTATCAGCCTGAAGTGTCCAGCCTTATGTCTCAACCAGCTCTGGGTGTAGATGTGGTCAATCCCAGTTGCATCACATGCCCTGAGTGAATTATTTAAGAATTGCTCTCTATTTCACTGTCTTTGTGTTTTGTTTTCGAAATTTATTTTGATAATGGGATTTATCGGATTTTCACTGCTGCGTTTATGCCGCTGTACACACGCTTGATTCTCTTACGGAGACATATAAATCCATGGGTTTTAAGATTCTTCCTAGTCAGGTATATTCCTAGGCGTTGAATATGTGGTGTTGTGTCCATTTCGTTGAGCAAGGTGTAGGTCTTGTCTATTACATATTTGGCTTATGGAATGTTATCTGTGCTAATTTCAGTCTCTGGTTTTATGCAGCACCCCAAGGCACCTTTCCCCATAAGCAAGCACTAGTTGGTTTTCTAAATTTGAGACCCTGTTCTGTTTTGTAATTCAGTTCATGTGTAGTCAAGTTTACATTCCGTGTATTAGTGATATCTTATGATGTTTCTTTTTCTGTGTGATGTAGTTCACGTAGAATCCCCGTACCTGCATCCACTCACTATGCCGCTACGGGCGTGATGACACAGATTTCATTGCTGAGTGATATTGCATTGCACGTACGTGCCACAACTTCTTTATCCATTTTTTGCTTTCTGGGATATTTACCTGGTACTGTAGATGAGCTTTTTGTGAACACAGCCGTCCCAAACATTGGGGTGGCTGTCTGTTTTTGATTTTAATTTCCGTAATCTTTGGGACCGTAAGTGGAAGTGCCATAGGCTGTGTTGCTTTGTTTCTTATGGGTTTCAGGAAACACCATACACTTCTCCAGGGTGGCTGTTGGCAATTTACATCCTGCCAATCAGCATAACAAGGCTCCCTGTTCTCCATATCCTGTCCTACCTTTCTGGATTTTACACTTTTTTCAGATGGCCCTTTTGCCCAGGGGGCAGTTAGACTTCATTGTAGTGCAGATTTCCTTTACAGGCTTGCTTGTTTTGCGAAAAAGTGCGTATGCCTTTTTTCCTGAATATATTCAGGAAAAAAGGCATACGCACTTTTTGGCCAAGTGCACCATTTTCGACGTTCTGCCTCTTTTCCTATGCTTTCTGGGCAATTCCAGTCTACCCCCTGCAATCGTTTTCCTGAAATTCTGTCCCGCTTTCAAGTCCCCTTCGCAGGCTTACTTCAATATATTTTTGGAGGATAGCTGTCATTTATAACTCTGCAGGTTTGTGAATTACAGTGCCCCTGAGCTCCTTTCTTCAACTCGCTTTCTTGTGAGCTGGGCACAAAACCGCAGGATTGCTTCAGGCCCTAATCTGTTTCCGGCAGGGCACGCTGAGCCTTTGGTTAATTCCTCTTCCTGGTGGGAAATGAGCCTTACATTTGTCCGTGCAGACACCTATAGCTAGTCTCTCATTGGTTCTCCCTATTCCTGTTCATCTTGCGCAGAAATTGCAAGCTGTGCCAAACAGGAGGTTAAAGGCACTGACTCTCCAAGCGGGGAGAGTGTTAGTAAACCGTCTCGAATGGTGAACCCGAGGATCAGGATACGAAAACTGAGATGCATTTTAAATCATTTCCTAATCACACGGTGGACCATACTCGCCGTTTCCCACGCATGTTTTAGCTGAAGAAAGAATCCCTTGAACCTGGAGAGTTGGGACCCTTGGATTGGGTACCATGCAGTATGACTTCAAAGGATCTGCATTTGTTCACCGAAACTCACCAATGCTATCAGCCTGAAGTGTCCAGCCTTATGTCTCAACCAGCTCTGGGTGTAGATGTGGTAAATCCAGGTTGCATCACATGCCCTGAGTGAATTATTTAAGAATTGCTTCCTATTTCACTGTCATTGTGTTTTGTTTTTGAAATTTATTTTAATAATGGGATTTATCGGATTTTCACTGCTTCGTTTATGCCGCTGTACACGCGCTTGATTCTGTTACGGAGACGTATAAGTCCATGGGTTTTAAGATTCTTACTAATCCGGTATATTCTTAGGCATTGAATATGGCGTGTGGAGTCCATTTCGTTGAGCAAGGAGTAGGTCTTGACTATTACATATTTGGCTTATGGAATGGTATCTGTGCTAATTTCAATCTCTGGTTTTATGCAGCACCCCAACTCACCTTTCCCCTTAAGGAAGCATAAGTTGGTTTTCTTAATTTGAAACCCTCTTCTCTTTTGTAATTCAGTTCATGTGTAGCCATGTTAACATTCCATGTATTAGTGATATCTTATGTCTTTTTCTTTTTGAATTATGTGACTTCGAATGATCACACGTAACTCCTCTGGAGTTGTTATAACTGGCCGTATTTCATTGATTTCCAGGCTGAGTAATATTCCACTCTACATAAGCACCACATCTCTGTCCGTTTTTTTTCTGCAGATACTTTAAGTTATATCCTAGTCGAGGATCTTTTAAACAGAGAGGTGGTAAACATTGGGGTGCCTGTGTCCTCTCGATTTTTGTTTTTCCCAAGATATACGTCCATGAGTGCAAGTGCCCTGTGCTCGGTAGCTCATTTTTTAGATGCTTTAGTAAACACAGTAGACTTATCCAGAGTGACCGTTGGCAATATACATTTCCACTATAAGACTCACAGGGCTCCCTTTTCTCCTTGCCCTGTCCTGCATTTCTGGTGTTTACACTTTATGAGGACGGCTCTTCTGACTGATGCAAAGTGATATGTTTTGTAGTATTGATTTCCAGTGCCCACCTGTTTGGTTGGCTAAAAAAGTGTATGCCCTTTTCTTGAATATATACAGAAAAAGACGCATACACCCTTTTTGGCCAACTGCAAAGTTGGCAATGTTCAGCCCCTTTTCTTGTGCTTAATGGCGAGTCCTTTCTACCTCTTCCAATCCCTTTCCTGCCATTCTCCGTTGCTTACAAGTCCTTTTCTCTGACTTTCCTCAAGACATTTTTCAGTGATAGATATTTTCAATTCTGCAGTTTCGTGAATTTTAGTGCCCCTGAGTTCCATTTTCCAACTTGTGTTTATGGGAACTGGCCACAAAGCATCAGGATTCCTCAAGCCCTATTCTGTTTCCATGGGCAACCCTAGCCTTTGGTCAATTCGTCTTCCTGATTGGAAATTAGAGTGGCATGTGCCTGTCCGAACACCTAGGACTTGTCTCTCATTGTTCCTCCTCCTTCTGCTTCATCCTCTGGACAAATTCCAAACTGTATGCAACAGGATGTTGACAGTGCTGACATCTCCAAGTGGGGAGACTGTTAGTAAAGACGCTGGAGTGGTGAACCCTAGCACCAAGAGATGAGGAGATGAGATGCCTTTTCCAAACTTTTCCCGATCAGACGGTATACCATCCTCTGGGTGTGACAGGCATGTTTTAGGTGTAGGAAGGGTCCCATTCATGTGAGGAGAACACCAGGGGATTTTAAATATCAGTGTCTCTCCGCAACCCAAACTGGGGAATTTTTTAAGCTACGGCTACACATATGTTCATTAAGGGCCTTGGGAAGTAGGCAGAGTCCAAACTTTAGATGATTGAAGTCTTCAGGGTCAGAAGCACTCACCACTGTCTTCCCTTAGATTCCATTTTTACTGTCATTGATGGATGATGTCAATAAAAATATCTATTCATTTTCAGATCATTTCCCCTTATAGGTTATTGCAAAATATTGAGTGTAGTTCCCTGTGCTATACAGTAGTTCCTTGCTGATGATTTCATACATAGCAGTGTGTATGTGTTAATCCCAAACTGTTAATTTATCCCTCCTCCTACCATTTCCCTTTGGTAATAATAAATTATAAGATTTTATGCTTCTCAGAAATGGGGGAGCTGAAAGAGAGGTATCATTTTCAATGCAAAAGCATTTAAAACAAGATTGAAGCTTTAACGAAGATTATTAGATGTACATCCTTGGAAAGAAATCACTTTGTTTCTCTAATATTGACCTGACAAAGAAGACAAACCTTTTCACTGAACTTGCTTATAAGAAAGTGATGGAAATATCAAATGGAAGTGTTAGAAACATCTTATTTTACCCGAGCCTTATACACTGTTCTATGTTAATTACAGTTTGGCTCACACATCTGTTCATTGAAGTTACAATGTTCTCAATTTCTGTTACTGATCCTCCAGAGTGGACGCCAACAAGTGTCCCCCTGCCCAGTGTCATTGGAGCCAATAGATCGAGACTGAGTTTGGTTCAAAAGCAAAGGAAACTTTATATTTTGATCAGAGAATGGAGAGGTGCTACCCTGTGGGCTGTGGGCTGGGCTGCTGTGTAGAGATCCTGTCAGAGTCACTGGGAGGGAGGGGGCTGAGCTCTCGAGGACCTGGTTGGCTGCAGCTCAGGCTCTATGTCACGGAGTCTGAACTGGGCCCCAGGAGCTGAAGTGTCATCGAGCCATTCTGCTCTAGGAAATCTGGTCTGAAGTGCCGGGTGTGGAACCTCTGTATGCGGGACACTAGGAGCACCTGAAATTAGACAAAGCACAAAGGATAAAAATGGTTAGACTTTATTTTATTGCCCAGATTCTATTTTTATCTCCCAGGCATTTTTAAGGGGCTTTGCCTGGGACAAACTTCTCTTCTGCCTTTTGTCCCTTTCCTCATTCTTGGAGTGCTGCGGGTGCAGACCCTTCTTCTGTAACTGCTGAGTGCTGAGTTAGGAGGCTTCATACCCGTGGGCGAGGGTCAGAACTTCTCCCCAGCAGCCTCCAGGTGACGTTGATTGTCCCCAGGCCTCCTGCCTCCCTGCTCGTCCACCTGAGCACCAGTATTGGAAGTGTTATAGATTCTAATGACCTTTAAGGGTCCAGAAAGGAGATGTGCAGTGGCGCTGTGAGGTCCAGTTTCACTCCGCCCCACATTTGTTCGGCCACCTTAGGCTGACCGTTTCTGCCAGCCTAGATGCTCTGACTGACCGTTTCTGCCAGCCTAGATGCTCTGACCAACAGTCTGCGCTTTCTTCCATTAGGCCCCTGAATTAACGTAAAAACAGCACCAGGTGTCAGGATCCTGCCCGCTCAGCTCCCAGACAGTCCAGGGTCAGTGGTGATGAAGGATCATGATGGTCACTGAGTCAAGAGCCTTTGGAAGTAAACAGGAGTCCAGCCGGTCTTATTGGCCACCATCATCAGGGTGTCTGTAGGCTTTTCTATGGTGACAGCATGATATACGGTTCCCCCGCCAAGATTATTAGCTCCCCTCTGGGTACAGTAAGTACTGCAAGCAGTAGTCTACTCTTTTGGGACACACTCTTGTTGTTTTATGAGAGAAACTCCAGGTCAAGTGATGGTCACACGGGTCGTCATGGTGCCCCGTTGCCCCCGGTTATCTCTCTGGAGGTTGGAGTTGGAGGGCCTCCTCAATCGAGGTCAGTGTGCCCACAGAGCAAACCCTGCAACTTCAGGGCATGGTTGGGGGTTAGGATCACCACGTGGGGTCCGTTTCCCTTAGAAGGGAGGTGGCCTTTTGGGCTGCTGATTTCCAGGTTTTCAGATACCACCAGTATCTTGGCCAGATGTGGCGGTGGGCCAAGCCCCTTGGTGACCATAGCTTATCCTACCTGGATGGCATTCTTGCATTGTTCCATTTCAAGTGGTCCCAGTTTTTGCACTAATACTCCAATGGCGATTCACCTTTCACCAGGAATGTAAAGGTCAAAGGGTTTAGCTAAATTAGGGAGTTCCAGGGCAAGGGTCTGAATTGACTGCTCTTTCCATTCTTGAAAGGCCACTTCTGGATTCTATTCAAAAGGATCATCATCTTTTCCTTTCAGTGTTTCATATAGAGGCCCAGCTAGTAGACTGTAGTTAGGGATCCAGAGGCAGGAAACCCTGGCTTCCCCAGGAACCCCTAAGCTGTCTTCTAGTTTCAGAAAGGGGTAAGGCTGTAAATTGTTTCTTCCCTTTCCTGGGATGGGCTTCTCCGTCCTTCTGTGAGAATGAAGCCCAGGCAGGTCACCGTAGTCTGTGATACTTGAGCTTTTTCGTGGACAACTTCTATCCTTTATTGGCTTGGTAGTTCTGAGGCCTCCTTAGTAGGGCTGGCGATCAGAATGTCGTCTGAATATTGAAGGAGTGTTTCCTTTTCCAGAGGTAGAACTTTTAGGTCTTTAGCTGAGCTTTCCCCAAAGATGGTGTGGGAATTTTTGAACCCTTGGGGCAAGACAGGCTGGAAGTATTGTTTTAGTTGTATGTTGAGTCCTGTCACTCACAAGCCAAAATTTCTTGTGACTCTGGGACTAATGGAATACAAAAGAAGGCATCAGTGAAGACTAATACAGAATACCAAGTCCTGGTGGTTGGTAGAATGACCAGCAGGGTGTAGGATTTAGGAACTACTGGAGGTATATCCTCAGTGGCTTCACTGACTGTCCTGACATCCTTTACCAGGACTCCAGCAGCCCATGGGGCTCTCGAGGTCAGGCCAATCCCAGGATATGGAGCTCACCTGGGCAGGTACCCTACCCCCACCCCAGCCCACGGGGCTCTCGTGTTCAGGCCCCTCCCAGGATATGGGATTCCCTGGGCAGGTCCTCTGCAGTCCATGGGGCTCCCGTGGTCAGGCCCCTCCCAGGATACAGAGCTACCCTTGCAGGTACCTTGGCAGGGCTGGGCACACAGGAACCGTGCACATAGCCCTCATTGCAGAGCACTCCCAGCTCACCTGTCGCTCAGATCTGACACAGAGCACCTCAGAGCAGGACTTGAACTAACAAACAGCAGCTCTGACAGGTCTGTGACCCTGGGCATCACTCTGTGCGGCCTCCTCCACCTGGTCTTCCAGAGACTTCCACTGCACCCGGGGCACCAGGCCTCTGTCTCCAACCACCACCCACCCCTCCTCTCCCTGACTCCTGGGTTCCTCTCATTAGGAGAGGGTTTTCTTGAAGTTGTCTCCCACTCATGGGCCAGATAATATAATTAGAAAACAAGCCAGAGCTGCAGCCCCTTGTCTATCCTGACTCTCAGGAGCCCACACCTGTTCCTTGGACCTGGCCAATTCAGCAAGTTCCATTTTCAGCAACTGTGAGCCCCTGAGGGGTGATTATTGGCTGGCTTGGGAAGCCTGACCGTGCCGGCCAGCCCTCCCCAGGTGTGCCTGGGTTGAGATCAATATAAACACCGCTCCAGGCAGCAAGAGCCCCTGCAGCTGTGCCTGACGCCATTTTCTCTGCCCTGTCAGCAGTCTCGGGGCTGGGCTGGTGGGAGGGAGTGAGAGGCCACGGCTTTGTGGGTGTCCCAGTGTGAGTGGGGCTCTGCTGGACTTTCTGCAGCAGTTGCCAAGATGCTACCTGCTAAAGAAGAGGATGTGTCACCCACACCTGCCGCTGGAATTTCTCCCTGGGCACAGGTGAGGAAGGAAGAAAGCAGTGGGGGCCGGGACAGCAGGGGTATCTCAGGCAGGGAAATGGAGAGCTTCCAGAAGAGCACCCAGGGCCAGGACCATCCTGGCTGGCCTGCAGGCACCAAGTCGGCTGGCATGCTGTCCCTCATGTGGCTCCATGGCCCTTCCTCTAGGTTTTCAAGTCCTTGTACATATTCAGGTGTTTAGCCTTGGAAGGGTGGGAACATTTCAGCAGCAGCTGGCCTGGGGCTCGGCCCACGTTTACTCACAGATACCTCGGCACGGTCCACCAGCTTTGCAGTGAGGACGCTTGTTGCGAGGAGCATGCTGGCTGAATGGGAGATGATTCCCCACCACTGACCAACTTCAGAATTGTTTGCAATTGGAGCAAGTGCCCTGAAACGGTTTTCCTCTGTGTAACTGGTGGGTTCTGTTCTTTTTTATCTTTTTTTCGTTTTTGGTTCAAGGTAGATTTTATTCCTCTTTTGTGTATTTACAGATATAAGCATGGAAATAATTTATTCATATAAATACATGTATGTGAAGGGAAGAATATTTTTCTGTTTTACTTTTTTTAATTTTATTTTTTTATTTTGAATTTAATTTTATATTTTTATACAGCAGGTTGTTTTTGGTTATCTACTTTATACATATAAATGTATACATACCAATCCCAATATCTCAACTCCTCCCACCACCATCCCCAACAGCTTTCCCCCTTGTTGTCCATACGTTTGTTGTATACATGTATTGCTCTATTTCTGCCTTGCAAAACGGTTCATCTGTACAATTTTTCTAGGTTCCACATATATGCATTAATATACAAGATTTGTTTTTCTCTTTCTGACTTACTTCACTCTGTATGACAGTCTCTAGATCCATCAACGTCTCTACAAATGTCCCAATTTCATTCCTTTTTATGGCTTAGTAATATTCCATTTTATATATGTACCACATCTTTATGCATTCGTCTGTCTGTGGGCATTTAGGTTGCTTCCATTTCCTGGATAGTGTAAATAGTGATGCAATGAACATTGTGGTGAATGTCTCTTTTTGATTTATGGTTTTGTCTGGGTATATGCCCAGTAGAGGGATTGCTGTATCATATGGTAATTCTATTCTTAGTTTTATAAGAAACTCCATAATGTTCTCCACAGTGACTGTATCAATTTACGTTCCCAACAATAGTGGAAGAGGATTCCTTATCTCCACACCGTTTCCAGCATTTGTTGTTTGTAGATTTTCTGATGATGCCCATTCTAATAGGTGTGAGGTGATACACCATGGATGAGTCTATTTCGTTGAGCAAAGAGTAGGTCTTGTTTATTACGTATTTGGCTTATGGAATGGTATGTGTGCTAATTTCAATCTGTTTTTATACAGCAGCCCAACTCAACTTTCCCCTTAAGCAA